>NW_017728906.1:24399577-24453465 GCF_001723895.1 Crocodylus porosus
CGGACTAGATGATCTGCTCAGGTCCCTTCCGACCCTACAGACTATGAAACTATGAAACTATGAAATGTTTATCTGGTGAAAGAATGCAACTACTAAACTGTAGAAAGTTTACCTGGGGTTCTCAGATGGCAGGAAGGTTATAATGTGCCATAAACCCAATGACTACATTTAGTCCAGGAATTTTTTGTATCCAGTACATCTATGAAGTGAAGTTGGTAGGCTCATCTATGAAAGGCATTTGGGAAATTCCCTTTGAGGATTAGAATTGAGAGATCAGAAAGACAGTGGTTATCTTGTGGAAAGTGCGCACCAACAGGTAATTGGATATTTTTATCTTTGATGTGCATTAATTCATGTATGCTCTTGCTGTTTGGTTTCTCCTGCATATATTACACCAGGGCATTTGGTGCACTGGATGCAATATTAGATTTCTGGAGGTGCAAGTGTAAGATCTAAGAATGGTGATGGTTTTGTTGTAGAGTATAGTCATTATGGGAGTAATGGAGTTGTGTTGGCAGGTTTTATATTTCTTATCCTGGCATGGTCTGCATCCATTAGGTGTGGTTTGGGCCATGGGAAGTTTACTTCTGATGATGAAGTTAGTAAGGTTTGAAGCTTGTTTAAAGGATAGGATGGGTGGTACTGAAAAGATCTCTTTGAGAAAGGGGTCTTCTAGTATGGGTTGCAGTTCTTTGAGGATTTTCCATATAAGTTCCAGGGAAGGATAGTATGTCATAAATAATGCTGTGCAATTTTGGGGGAATTTCTTTTTGTACTGCAGCAATTCTTCATGTAGTATCCAGGTGACTCTTTCAAAAGTGTGATTTATCCCTCTAAAAAGGAGATGTTGGTCCTGAAGTATTCAAGAAATAGTCTGATGGAGGGGTGATTATTGAATTTTATATTGGTCCAAAGCCAAAGGCTCATGATTTACTGCATAGTTTATTGGCTTGGGCCCCAAAAGAGTCAAGAGCCTTTAAGACATGTTGACTCCACAGATCAGTAATGTTCAGTATGTCTGTGTACTCCAGATCCCCTCCACAAAGAAGCCATGTGCTAATTAGCCTCTACATATGGCAGGAATCAGGTGTTCTTGTGACAATTCCTGGGACCATCCAAAAATCTATATGCAGATGAGTAGCAGGGCATCTTTGTTTGGCTTCACCTCGTGCAGGGTGGGGCCACAATAATCTTATGCACCGCGACTGAGAGAAGATTCAACAGAGGGATTTTGGGCAAAGGGATTTGGGCATAGGCGGTGCATGGAGGTGCACATGCACCTCTGAGAGCTCTGGTGCATCTCCTGACTGGCCATGCTTGCTGCTTAGGCAATGGGCAGATGGGACAGGTGTGAATGTCGGTGCCCCCCTTCAAGTGACATCTGAGGTGTGGAGCACTGTTGTGCTCCCAGAAGTGGCCACAGCAATTGGCCATCTTGCGATCAGCCACAGGGTCAGTGGGATCAGCTGTGTGGGACCCCACTATTGGTGGGATTGGCTATGGGGACACCCTTGATGACTGGTCACTGGGGGGGCACATACTTCCCCTGAATAAGGCGGCACCAGTCACCCATGATTTTGGGTGAACTCTATGAAAAATGGTTTTGCATAGAGTCCTATGCTTACTGTTTGTATAGAGTTCTATGGCTTAGTATGACTGGAAAAAGAGCCAGCAGTGAGGTGGGGGGACTGTGCTTAATGGGCACTACCATATGTCTTATTCAGATGGGTTACACTAACCTATTCTTGTGCTACTAGGTTCCCATCACTATGTTTGCCCAATGTGAGCCATGTATTTTATAGTTGTGCTCAGTGTCAGCTGCATTTAATCAGCTTCATAGTTGGTCTCCATTGCTAAGCACATGCCGCTTTTGGCAGCAGCTTAATGATAAGTAGTGTATTTACTCAGATTTTGTTTTATGAGATAGGAAAATGAGAGGGCTTTTTTCCCAATGGCAAATGGGGGAAAAACCTGGTCTTGTATTTGAGTAAATATGGTAACTATTTCATAAACAACATATTTTAGCAACAGCATATGCCCAAACTAAAGGTGTATTGAAAGTTCAATTAAGAAAAAAAGAAGGCAGAAACTTTAAATGAAAGGCCCAGAGACTTCTCTGGCCCTCATTATATTTGAGGGTTTAGTTTTTCATTTATTGCAGTTTATAAGCAACCCACCCTGTATTCATTGCAGTCTGCAAAGTGTACCAAGGGAAGGGTCTCATCTTAATTGTATGCATAATCAACTCTTAAAATAATTAATGTTTCCCTGTAAAGAGTTGAGAACTGAGCACTGCTGATGGCATTTTCACACTGAGACAGATATTAGGTTGAGTTGAAGATTAAGAATGAAAATATGAACATTAGGCCAGAAATCTAATCAGCAGTAAGTTTATCTCTACTGTTCCTTATGTGGTATAGTACTATATTTGCTGTGTCATCCAAAGGTCTGTGTACTTATTATGGAGGCCTGTGTACTCATTACTGCATTGTGAATACCAAGATTCTCAACAATTATTACATTCTCTAAGCTCTTCCCTTCATTGACTTGTTAATTTTGAACTTAACCCAATGCAGTTAAAGTTTGGCTGTCACTCACTTGTACGTCCAATCCTTTAAAAATAGTAAGTCACTAGTATGTGGATGTTATTCATTAAGGCTGTGCGAAACACCATTGTTTTGTTTTGACATCCATTTCACCATTTTGAAGGGATGGCGTTTCATTTCATTGTTTTGTTTCATTTCAAAACAATGTCCCAGTTTGTTTAGTTGAAACTGTTTCGCTGTTTTGACTTGTTTCAACGTTTCACCGATAGGCTATAATGGGGAATCATGAAAATGCCTAAAACATTGCCATTTCTCGCCTGATTCAGATACAGGGATGGTAGCTTCTTCTGAGGGCATGAAGCCTGCCAAGTTTCAAAGAGATAGGTGCAGAGGTTTCTCAGAAACTGCCCCTCAAAGTCTTGAAAGCAAAATTTGCCAGCAGTGGCAGCCTCCTGTCATCCAGCGCACAGATCCAGAGGCCTTGCACCCCGAGGAGGGTTGCAGGGATGTGCCAGACTCCTCCCAGGGGTGCAGGCCCCTGGACCTCCACTGGCTGACAGGAGGTTGCTGCTGCCACCTGGGACCAGTACTGGGCACAGCCCACACCCAGCATCAGGCTCCATGGAGCTCAGCCTGGTGGTGGGAGGTGGAGTGCAGACCCAACTCTGCCTGCCTTCTGTCGCCAGCGTGCACTTCAAGCAGCTTTGCAGCCCCATGGAGCTCATCCCGATGGCAGGAGGCAGGCAGAGCCAGCACTGTGCTCTGCTTCCCACCACTTGGTTGAGCTCCATGGGGCTGCAGAGCCACTCAGAGCTTAGCCCAGTGGCAGGAGATGGAGAGCAGCTCCAGCTCTGCCCATCTCCCGCCACCAGGCTGAGCTCCATGGGGCTGGCAGAGCTGATCAAAGTGCAGCCCAGTGGCAGAAGGTGGACAGAGCTGGCGCTGTGCTCTGTGGGGCTGGCAGAGCCGACTGTAGTGCAATGAGCTGGTGCTGCACTGTGATTGGCTCCACCAGCGCCACAGAGCAGAGCTCAGCGGCAGGAGGCAGACAGAGCTGGTGCTGTACTCTGATCAGCTCCGCCAGCCCCATGGAGCACAGCCCAATGGTGGGAGGTGGGAAGTGCCAGCACTGTGCTCCCCATTGGGCTGAGCTACATGGGGCTGTGGAGCCACTCAGAGTGCAGTCCTGGCTGTCCCCTGCCTCCCACCACTGGGCTGCTTCAAAACTTGAAAGGTTTCAAAACTTCCAAAAAATTTTGAGTGCCCTCATTTCGGTTTGAAACTGTTTTGATGCTTTTTGTTTCATTTCAATTTCACTGTTTTGAGCTTGAAATGCATTGAAACAACTTCAAAATGAAACAGTCAGTGAAATTTAACACAGCCCTGTTATTCATTGTTTCTCCTCTGCTTCTTGCATTTAGTTGAAGGGGCATCTCTCTTATATAATTATTTTTCTGAAAGGATATAAGAGGCTGTAGGTCAAAAGGGATACAGCTGCCTATTCAACTTTAGTGACATGATACCCAAAATAGCTCTCCCAAACCAAAGAGGTAATGGAACTAGAAAAAGAGGGATGTTTGTCAGTTGCAAGTTCCATTTGGGACCCCGATATTTGACATAGTTCATGTCAGCGATGTGGATGTTCCCAGGAGACCAGTCATGTATCTACTTTACTTCATAAGAATGTGGAGAGAAGCTTTAAAACTGACACTATAAATGGGGGTTTACTGTGTCTGTTATCTTTATTTTAAGTTTCTAACATAATTAGGTTAATTGAATTAAACCAGAACCCAATTCTATGAGCTACATTTTTCCTAGTGGAACACTAAAAGGTTGACATATGAAGATATATTAAAGATATCTGAACCAGTGGGAGCCATCTGGCCTAAAAAAACTACAGGCTATCAGTATAGTATCTTGTAGCACTTCATATAGAGTGGCATGCTTTGAGTAGCTTACCTGAAGGCTTTTTTAAAAAAGCTATGCGAGACATACTAACCAGACTAGTGCCATACTGGGTGACCGGCAGGAGGGGAAATATTTGACTTTGGTTAATGAAGATCATATTTTTGGTACCACAAGTAAATCATTTCAATCCAGCTGCATAATGGTAGTCTCTACCAATGCTCTGAATTACCGCTGGGAGGGTGGGAACATAAGATTATTTCATAGAACTCTACTGAATGGAGGTCAAGCAGGTATCTAGCACAATGCTACAAAATGCAACAATACAGACCATAAGGGGCCAGTCCTGGTTTAACATTTATTATCTATTCACATGAGAGGCATAACATACAGGGTCTCAACTGATGCCCCAGTTGCCCACTGATCATTGCAGTGTTGTTTAACACACTTTTTTTGTTTACAATCTCAGAATAATATGATGTAAGAAAATTATAACAAGAATTGGGATGCCCTTAGGTACAAGGAGTGATAAAGTCACTAGCATTGGACTGGGATATTAAAGATGGAGCCAAGAGATGGCCATTACTTGGGCTCTTTCTCCAGGATTACATTTTCTGGTTTTTTTCTAAGATAAGGACTCTTCAGTCTCACTTGTAGCCTATTTGAGTGGGGACTTGGAACACACCAATCATCAGACAGTCATCAGAGACTAGCAGTCTGTAAAATGGGGATGACAGCCTCCAGTGTGTTTTCTCAAAACTGATCAGTCTCATAAATGTGGTTAGCTATTGGCAGTAAGCCCTATTTGTTTGGTTTTTTTGCATTAGATACTGTTTCAGATTTGTATTTGGTTTTGAAATAGCTGCTAGAGGTTAGATAATATATATGTGGCAGAATACATGACCTTGCTTAATTTGACACCGATTATCCTGGATCCCTAAAAAAAAATTGATATCCCTCTTGTTTTGAAGAATCTTCTCTCAAACCTGCAACTTGCTACCAAGTAGACATTATCTTCTGGTCTCCAGGTTTGTGAAAATGTACTCCAAGTCTTAAAATTTATTTTCTTCCTACCCATTAGGTGCAAAGCAGGCCCTACTTGATTTGGATTCAGCCTGAATCAGGGATAGTGATTCAATTAGTTGATTCAGATCACTGTCCCTGATTCAATTCAGCCTAATCCAAATCTGAAGATTTGATGCTGATTCAGAGACTCAGCGATTTGGACACAGCTTTAATTTTTTTTTCTACATACCATGAGGTACCAGCATGGCTTGTGAATGCTGTAATGGTAGGGCAGATGAAGCATCCAGGTGCTTGGTTGTGAACCCGGAAGTGGTCCGGAGGTATTCTTGGTCCACTTCAGGGTCTGCCGGGGAGTGCACGGGGGGCCCCCTGCACCCCTCAGCTCAGCGATAGGCCATGGGAGGACCCTGGATGCACCCCCAGACCCAGGAGGAACCAGTTGCCGGGCGAAAGGGTTTCGGGGGGGGGCGGGGTATGTGCTCCCAAGCAGACCCAGAAGTGGACCAGAAGTGCTTCTAGTCCACTTCCAGCTCTGCTGCCACATGTGCTGGGAAGCCCCCCACACTCCTGTGGGATACTCCATGCACCCCAGCATAGCAGCACTCATGAGCTGCCTGCTACCTTAAGGTATGTAGAAAAGACATTTAAGGCTGTGTTTATATCTGAATTGCCAAATCTTTCCAAATCCCTCTGAATCAATTTGGAGGGTTCTGATTCAATTCAGAGAGATTAAAGGGTCTTCTGATTTGATCTGGATTCACAGATTTGGCCACCAAATAGAGGCAAATCTCTGCCGACTGGAATCAGGGACCGAAGCTTTGCACAGCCCTATCACCTGTTACTATAAATAATAGATGCAGAACCGCAATCACTAACTCCTTGATTGCTAACCAGAAGGAACATTTATTAAAGTACTACAGGAATTTTTTCTTCTTATTTTGGTATCTTGGCAATATTTAGTCTTTGCTGGGATGGAAAATAATGTAAATGTAAGGAATTTGGTGTACAGTTGTCATACTATCACTTTACAAACCTCCAACAGTCATAAGCAACAACCATACATACATACTCTCATATTGAATTGATTTCAATACCAAATATGCTTGAACAGCTGGGAGATCTCCAGTTATTATCTATTGTCAGAAAAGACTTCTATTGTACAAAAATATAGAAGAAAAATACAACCCTTCTAGAGCAGCTCCTTGTACTCTAGAAGCCGACAACTTGAAGGCCATGGTCTTTTCCATATAATTTCAAAGCCAAGAATGTAAATCCTTAAACCATGATTTTCAAGAACCTAGGCACCTTAATTTTTAGAACTTTCTACATTAATGTTGCAAGGACCACAATTATATGTTTTTAACTTCCTGGTTACAGCTGTATCAGCATGAAAATAGTCTGTGACCTGGAATGTTTTCTTAAGTAAACAATCTTTTTTCCTCACCATTTGAGGAGCTGCTGCTTCATTCCATTTGCTGGCATGCTGGGAAAGGACACTGATGATTTAAAGCAAGTTGGAAGGGCTGTTGATCTTGGTGCTGACTGCATATGCTTTGTATAGAGTTGCTATAGTTTCTCATTTGTTTTCTTTTTCTGAAAGAAGAAATTCTCACATACCACATGTCCCTAAATATGACACACACCTTTTTAGCAAGGCAGAACAAAAACATACGAAATCCCATAGTAGACCAGTGGTTCATCTAGCCCGGTGTACTGTCACTGACAGTGGCTGGAGTGGATACTTTAGCAGGAGAGCATTGATTTGAGTATATCTAAAGTGATTTTTCACCTGTTCATTACTCTCCCTGGCATCCACTGTCAATGAAGAAAAAAAGTTTTGGTTTTTTTCCATAGTTATGGCTTCATAGACCAGGCACAGAACCTATCCTTCAGCTCACTTACCCTTTCTTGTTCAAACAGAAGCTGTAACATTAGCTGCTGCTGAAGACTGGTCTCCATGGGTAGACCTATGATTTTGAAAAGAGCTAAAACCTAGTCTATAGGGCTGTCAAATAAGAGAATAAAGACCAGCAGCAGCTGCTCAAAGTTGTCAGAAGAAAGGTTAGTTTGATCACTGAAAAGGAGAGATGGTCATTAATACCTGTGAAGAATAATGACCCATCGAGTGAGCTGCCTAAATAGAAACACCACTGATTCCTGCTCTACAAGGCAGAAGCAAAGTGGGGTGCCTATGTTCCAGGCAGAAAATTAGCTTCCCTACTTAAGATATGGACCCCAATTTTGGAGGTCTCATTTTAGAGGAACAAACCTATGTGGTGTGAGAGTTTTTGGTCCAGTGAGAAGGAGTTCTCAGAGTCATTCTGATGAAACTGTTTTGTGGTTGAGCCTATCCTGCACAACTGATGATTCCACTGCAGTTTATTGTTATCCTTTGTGGTAGGGAATTGTCTCTTATATTTAGTAGCTTTTAAAAATTCCATAAAGTTTAAGTTATTCACAGGAAATTATTCTTAAAGCCTTTTAATTCCCCTATGCTCCTCATGGAAAAAACTGCCACCTTAATATGGACAAACATGAGGCGGCTGAAATTTGGAGAAGTAAAATCCCACACCTACCACTGTTAATTCCATACAGTCCTTAACTGTAAATTATATTTGTGTACACCATAAGTAGTGGAACATGAACATAAAGCAGGTGTTTCAAAGAGGAATGAATAATTGTGGAAAAGGTCAACAGATGTTGCTAATAAATGCCATTGTCCGTAGCACATTTATTGGAACCGTAGTCCAAAAATGGAATTTTCTAAAAGAGAATTGGGAATATGGAAAATATTTCAAAATCATAACTTCATATTTTTGGTTTAGCAGGTCATGTGCTGACTTGCGTTCTATCAACATGTAAACTAAATGTGAAATTAAAATCCCATGAGTATGTACGTATGAAGTCACTAATCCTGCTCTGATTGGGATCTTTGGTTTTGTGTTCAAATGCCAGAAGAATCCTAATAATTTACTGGTACTTGGTAATCCTTTTTTAATAGAAAATCTATTTCCCTCAGATTTATTTTCATTCATAAAGTAAAAGGCAAGGACAAATTTTAACTTTTTCTCTTTTTTTTATTTTTGGTTAACAATGCAGTCTGTTAATCAGCAAAATAAGGTGATTTCTCTGGGACTCCTATCTTTACAGGACTGTGTTTCAGGAAACTGACTTTTTGGCTACATGAATTTCTGACACAGCCTCCCATCAACATCATGATGAGATTTGTGCAGAATTGTTGCTGCCAACTCTTTGAATTATCAGGACTAAAGCCTAACAGCCCAGTTAAGCTGATATTTCAAAACTGCAGCCTTTGAACTATATCTAATAATATACTGATTGCTTATCGCTTCTGTAGAGTAGATGCTATTTACCATGTGTGTCTACATAAGACTCCTTAATGTGCAGTGGACTGTTTTACTGCACATTAGTGCATCACAGAAAAAAACATGCTAATCTGCTAAAGCACCGTAGAATTAGTCTACTGCTCATTAAGCATCACAAATAAAAGTTTACTTTGGCTACTGCACATTAGCACAACTACTGCACCTTTATCTAATACCTCATATTAGAGGCAGTAAACTTAATGCACAGTAGCAAAGGTGCATTAATGAACGTACAGATGTGCCCACTTTATGGTTGCTAATGGTTATGGTGAACACCTACCTAAAATTCTTTCATTCATTGGGGTAGTTGTCTAAATGTATTCACCGAAGTAGGTAAAATGAGCTATAATGAGTACATATATGAAAAACATAGAAAGGGACTTTTTTGTCTATGTTTATAGATTGGATAGGTAATAGGCTTCCTTAGTGAGCCAATAAATTTTATGTCTCAATCACCTAATGAAATGTTGCTGTACAATGTGAAAAAACAGTATGGTTGGATTTTAAATGGTACTTCCAGGTGCTGAATCACATTTTAACTGTTTTAGTTTGTTTGGAAAATAGGACAATGACATTGATCTCTCTATGATTTAATTTATTCCTTCCAAGGTAAAATGTAAAAGTTTTGCATTAGCAAAGGCAGATGTGATTAAATCCTGCAGCTGCACATGTAGCTTAATTAATTTTCTTTTTCTGCTCCAAGTTCTTTGCTTATGGTTGTCCTAGCCCTGCTTTTATAGAGATGGGTCCACCCAAAACATTAAAGCAGTTTCTTTGTCACTATCTTTTCTATATTTAGCTCCCATATACTGTTATGCTTTTTGAAAAGTTTGGTCAAAACTCAGTGATTTAGCTCCATCTTTGTACCTTAGCAAACATCATAATCTCATTTGTTTTCAATATCTACCATGATCTCAATTTTTATCTCACAATATAGGATAGCTAAAAAAAAAAAACCTTTCTGATCATCAGGCCCCACCCTATACATTAAAGATATTGTGCAATTAATTTGTTAATTGTGCAATTGCCTTAACACCAGCTACACATGCAAAGTAGTTATCTCACAATAAATAGCTCCAACCAGCTATAAAGTTAGACTTGGAAAATATGTATTAACTTTATAGTTGGTTGCAATCAAGCTTTAATTTGCACATGTAGCTGGGTCTCCCCTGTGGCTAGGAGCTCCACTAGCTGACAGGGCTCCCAGCCACAGCGGTGCATCATCACTTATTTTTTCTTGTTTTCCAAGGGAAATTAATTTCTATTTATTGTTTTAAACAGACAATCAGATGGGCATGACCATTACATAAAGGTAGGAGGCATTGTTAATACAAATAAGGATCCGAATATCGTACAGAAAGAAATGGAAGAATAGAAATAGCACAAAATACAAAAGTTCAAAATGCAATATCGGGTATTGGAAGACTAACACCAACAACTCCTGTGTAATGGAATTTCACTAGGTAGAAATTACTAAGGATAGGGTGTAATACTTTATCATACTGGCTAGGTACAGACATTCAAAAAAACCTGAGGTGAAATCAAAGTTATGTGGTTTTCTATAATTGGCGATGTTTAGATTGGTAGTGAACAGAACAAACTTTCACACTTGGGTGGGGTGGGGAGGAGGTGGAGGACATCTCTCAGATAAGGTTCTGCCATTTTTAAACCAGTTTGTGTGTGCCAAACTTCTGTTCTGTTATGGGTATAGACTGGTTTCTGATCACTTATAAGTATCATGTCTATACCTGGTCATGGTGACTATGAGCTACTAATGTGATAAAGTAGCGAACAAGGTAAATGCAATCCTAGGATGTGCCAAGTGAGATGTTTCCAACTGAGATAGGAAAATATTAATTTAATTCTACAAACCATTGATATGAACTCATGTGGAAAATTGTATACAATT
Source organism: Crocodylus porosus (assembly GCF_001723895.1). NCBI lineage: Eukaryota > Metazoa > Chordata > Crocodylia > Crocodylidae > Crocodylus > Crocodylus porosus. Next base: position 24,410,350 of record NW_017728906.1, read on the forward strand.
CTGATTGTATATGTTAAAAGATAACAAACTCAAAATGGAATGGGTACAAATAAGGGCTCCTAAGATGGTCAAGGGAATGTGTAGCTTATTAAATGAGAAGAAGCTAAAAAAAATAGGCTTGCAAAATGAAGGCTGAAGAGAATATGATTCTAAAAAAGAGAGTGAAGAACTAAGAAGAGCTTTTGAAGTTAATAGATAATGTTGGCCAAAAAATATAAGGGTATAAACTAGTCATTTATAAATATAAGCAGGAAAGTGGAGAAAAGGTTTCTAACCATCAGCCAATGACAGTAACAGTAAAGCACTTCACTGATTTCATGATAGGGTTTGATAATTTTATGTAAGAGATTGTGAGGTGATTGCTGGTTAGAGCAGGGGACTGTTCTCAATGACCCAAGAAGTCCTTTCCTGCCCTCTGTTCCAAAGACAGTATACGTACCATGGTTATGCATAATAATACAGTGATTATAATTACATAATAGTTACACTTTCGTTCTAATATAATTACATTATGGTTATGCTTCTTACTTGTAATTAACACTAATTGAACTGTCAAAAACAGACAAAAGAAAAAGTCATTTAAAAAAGCCATTTATGGTTGTTGAGTGTAATGATAGTTTACTTACCTATCACATCACTCAAGAAACATAATAGCAAGGAAATGAAAAATTTAAAGACAGTATTATGTCTTGAAAATAATTGTGCCTATATTTAACTTTGTCCTCTAAGATCTATTGACACAAACACTTCAATTAGAACTGTTCATTGCAGAAATTGAGAATTTGTACACTTTTTTCCAGGATTGTAGTTTACATTTTAAACTACCGTCAATTATTCTTATCACACATTTCACACGACCTTTAATTTAATTAAAAATGAATATTACCTACACTTTTATTCATCAGTACAACTTTATTTTTGTTATACATTATTTCATTATGTGTTAAATTTAAGAAGACCAAACAAACCATTACTGAGCTAAATGGATGTGAGAAAAATATGAGGGAATAAAAAATTCAAACTATTATATTTTTCGTGGCCTATAATTAAAATTGGTTCCAAATGCTAAAATAAGGTTTAATAATGGAGATAAGTTTCCAGTTTAATTATAAAGTAGCTATTCCTGCACCAAATAACTCAAAGGTTATCTATAAGATTGACTGACTTATTACTCCTTAAATTGCTAAGTTAATGTTATACTACAATTTTTATGGTCATATATCTGTTATATTTTGCCTAATACAGAATCCTACAGTTAAAGATTAACCATTTAACTGAAATACTTCTGCTGCTGTCTGTCTGCCCAGACATGCTAACCAAGCTGAATTTACGCTGAAATTAATTTTTATATGCTGGTACATGTAAGTTTCACAAAAAACAAAGCATATCTTTATACAAATTACTATGTATAAGTTATATGAAGAGGTAGTTAAATATATCAGTGAATATAATCACACTGCAATTACATTGTAACTTCAGGACGACTGCAGTGTAATTTATTCGTTCTATCGAAACCTAATGTGCACTAGAGTACAGGTAAACTGCCAAGCTGTATAAACTGAAGGCTAACAGATTAGTTGTTTCAAGACACTTCAGAATGCACTATTCTCTTAAAAGCTGTGTCCACATTGTAGATTTCATAGTTTTTCTTTTTACTAGAGAAAAAATATTACTCATCCTTTGTGCTTTCTAGTTTGTGCATGAATTTTTTTTAAAAAATGGAGAGAACAAGGCTTCATATCATGACATGCGTTAGCTGATAATTTTGTGTAAATATATAATTGCTGCTTCTTCTTTACATAATAGCAAGGACATTTTACAAAATGCCCTATAATACCAAACCTTGAAATATAGCTGTAATATTTGCGGCTACTTTGTATGATTATGTAAATATACATCTTGTAAGGTCAAGTTTCTTTATAAGGTTGAGTGATAGCTACCTGAGAAATAGTGTCAATAATTGGTTCCAAAGGTTCCTTGACTTACTGATATCTAATAATTCTTTGTTAAATGTTCAGGACTTCTAAGCTGAAACAAATTTTTTTCCTACTTTTCCTCCAGTATTTTTCTAATTATGGGATATACTTTTAAGGTTTTTTTTAAAAGGAGCTATGGCATTTTCACATATACTTCACAGTGTTCAAAAAAGACACTCACTTTGTTTCTGGAAGGGAGAATGTAAAATAAAAGAATTTTCCAAAGTCATGGCATCGAATAAGTCCTCCTGGAAACAGAGTGCTTACAGACATAAGAAAAAACCCAAAAAACTGGGTGCTTTACTTTAAGTTCAGTAAGTCCCTGTGCCAACCTCAGTGCATGCTCAGAAGAGGCATCACATTAGTTTCACCCGGTTTGCCCAATCAGCTATCAGGTAAAAGCATCAAAAAGCCCTGCTGAAGCACGCAATCTATACAGATGCTGCAGAGCTAGGCCAAACTAATGCGCTGCCTCTTCCTGTAAAGCCCCTTTTTCCCCCACGTCTCTCAGCAGCCATAGCGTCCAAGAAGTATGGCATCCCAGGAGACTGTAGGTAAGGCAGCAGAAACTTCCTGGTGTAGCAAGACAGGAACAGAAAATAGTTTTTTATATAAATTCTTGTAAATAATGAAGTGTAAAGTGCTGTTTCCATAGTGCAATCCTTGTTAAGGCTAGGGACAGACATTACACATAAAGCGATTTAAGTGATCAGAAACTGGTTTAAACCTGTAACAGAACAGACATTCAGTGCACATATACCAGTCTGAAAATGGCCAAAACCAGTTTGAGATAAATCTGGTTGAATGTACCATCCGACTTAACTGATTTTGCTGAAACTGGTTTATGCAATGTCTTTTCCAGACCTAAGAGAGTACAGACTGCATGCAGCATCTCACTTCCCTGAGTCACCTCAACTACTGCTTCAAGCACAAGCTGTAGTGTGCACGTGAAATAGCTACTGCAGGTTTCTCTGTAGCTGCGAGGGCACATCTACAGGAGATATTTATGATGCAGTTGACTAATTAACGGTGGAGTAAATATCTCAGCATGTACACATGCACCCCTACTAGGGTGTGTGAACCAAATAAACTCTGCAGCAAGGCAGTACTTGTAAATATAAGTATCACTCTGCTGCACAACTTTTTTCATGTGCAGCAATGTATGTGTATTGTTGGCTGGCTGGCTGGGGCATGAGGGTACTTCAGTGTGGAAGCTGGGTGGCTAGCCCCACACCGAAGCATCCTCATGCCCCAGCCAGCCCCTCTAAAGCACACTGAGTAGGGTTGAAGTAGCCCCAGGCTGGCAGCCTGACATCCCTCTCCCCCTCCAGGCCCTCTGCCAGGTGAGGCTGTTGTGGCCCAACTCAGTGTACTATGGTATGGCACATGTCTAAACAGCATGCCTGGGAGCTTCCCAGGAGCAGTAAACTGTGGAGCAATAAGCAATAGGTGTTAAGGCTCTTGGGGAGGATCTATACATGCCATTAAGGCTCAGCAGTAAGCTCTGCAGTATATTGCTGAGCCTTAATGGCATGTGTAGACTTGTCCCAGGAGGCTTAACATTGGACTCAGCCTCTTCTGCCTGCTGGACAGCAGAGAATCTGTAGCCATTTTGCAACCATTGGAGCACAGTGTCGTAATGCTTCTGTTCCTCCATGCTTCTGTTCCTGTGGAGAAAAATCAGTTTCCCCGCTTAAGACAAAACTCCAGTTTTGGAGGGCAGATTTTGGGGGGAAGGTGCATGTGGTATGCAAGTAAATGAGGTAATTTAAAACTAACTGGATGAAATTATATGAACAAGTTAGTCTTAAACCCTTTTTTGATGCACTGATTTTTTTTTTCAGAAATTGGCTGACATTCCAACTTTTGTGAAAAGATTGCTTTTATTGTTTCACAATTTAAGGGTAAGTCTTGAAGACTTTAATTAAAATTTTAATTGAAAGCCATCATAATCCAAAAGTAAAATGACTATGACAGCAGATTTTTTCTGTAAACAGGAATTATGGAAAGCTCTGCCCATTTTTAAATGTGGTTTTTTTATGTGAATTTGATTTTTGTTGCACTTATTTTACTGGTTGACGTTATTCAGAACTGGCAGGATGTGATACAGGTTGATGTAGAAAAATCCTGCTTCAACTGAACTCAGTAGAAATACTGTCATTGTATTCAGTGGGACTGTGCACATATATTTTTGGATATTATTTTTTGTAATTTACTTACAGGTCATTGAATAAAACAGTAGCCCAGGCCTGTTACCGGATACAGAAAATTTGTACAGTACTTAGTGAAGGCTCTAGGCTTTAAATAATATATATATATATATACACACACACACACAATAAGATAATATTTAGGAATTCTTTGTGTTTTAGGAGAAATCAATATGGGAGGAGAAGTGCTTATATGAGCAATGTCTACATTGCATATGTCTACATTTTGAAATAAAAAGGAAAGGGGTTTTTTTGTAAAACTATTTGTGAATGTTTCCTGATTTTGATTTATTTTTTTATTTTGTGCTATCTCTAGTATGTAAATTAACTTCAGAATTGGAAACATCTCTGTCTCCAAGAGTGATTCATATTATACTTCTCCATTTAGGCTGCTTACAGACATAAAAAAAACCCAATTACGGTGCTTTACTTTAAACTTAGTGCACCTCTGCAAAGAGGGCAGCACATGCCCAGAAGAGACATCGTGTTAGTTTGACCCAGATTCCCCAATGTCTGTATAAATTAAATACTTCAGTGGAGCTTTTTTGGGCACTTTTATTTAGTAGCTGATTGTATCAGCTTGAGATAAAAGCACCAAAAAGCCTTACTGAAGCGCACAATCTATACAAATGCTACAGAGCCAGGTCAAACTAATGTTTTGCTTTTTCTAGTAAAGTACTGTTTTTTGGTTTTTTCCCCACATCTGCCAGCAGCCTTATTGTGTAAGTTTGTAATTGCTTTGAGTATCCTGAATGTAAGTAGCTCCAACATTTACAGTATCACTATTCTGTTCAACCATAATTTGTTCTCTCTTCTTTCGAATGTCATAAATGACTTCGTTCTGTAGGTACCCAAAGAATAATCTGTAAAGTTCTTAACAGCTTGCACAACAATTCTGAGCAGTTAGAATGTCATCGGCTATCCCTTGATACAAGGATGATGTCTGCTGGGGGGAGGGAGGAATTACTGATGAGTTTTAAGGTGGCTGAGGATTGCAATCTGTGCTCTGCAAGTGTTTCCACAGATATGGCAAGAGGTACCTTGGGGGAAGTACAACTGTTGGCCAGGATGTTGTGTCCTTTACTTCCTCCTTTGCCATTTCTTGGCTTCCTGAGTAAGATGGTTCTCTTCAAGGTAGGCTGCAGCTTGATGTATGATGCAGCGCCATTGGAACCTGTTATCAGCCAGCAGTTCCCAATTTGTAGGGTTGACGCAATCCTTCTTAAGGTATGCTTTCAGGGTGTCCTTGTAGCACTCTGCAGGTCCTCCTACCATGTAGAAAGTAGAATCCTGTAAGAAGATTTGATAAGGAATCTAATGGCATACTAGGCTGCATTAGTAGAAACATTGCCAGCAGATTGAGGGAAATGACTATCCCCTCTATTCTGTGCTGGTGAGGCCACACCTGGAGTACTGTGTCCATTTCTGTGCCCCCCCACTACAGAAAGCATGTGGACAAATTGGGAGAGTCCAGTGGAGGGCAATGAAAATGGCTAGGGGACTGATGAGAGTCTGAGGGAACTGAGCTCCTTTACTCTGGAGAAGAGAAGATTGATAAAATAAAGCACTTGATCATTGTGAGATATTAGTACTTCTAGAAAAGGGTTTAAACTCCTCCTTCCTTTAAATATTGATTAGACTTTTAGCAAGATTTCTATACACTTTTTAAAATAAGTAGATCTACAGCAAGGAATAGTCTAGTGCTATGACTGGATCTATTAGTGAAGTCATATTCCTAAATATTGACAGCTCTGGTGTCAACCATCAGATGACATTTATCCCCACAATGACTAGACTGCCATTGGTAAAACTTATCTAGTCTCTTGCCCAAGAGTAGCAAATGCTACTGTTCACTTTAAGAAGTGGACAGCAAGCAGAAGCTATGTGATAATAGTATATAAAATCTCCAGGGTTTTTGTTACTATTTTGGGGGAAAATATATTCTACCATTATTAATACATAATATCAGTTTTGAGTCCGTAAGAGTTTCCTTCATTATTGCAAATTTTCTCTAGAGAAATGGTTTATATATTAAAAATAAGGCATGCTATATAAAGTTTTCTTGTTTTCCTTGACACTTTAGAAGGAATTGAGTTTGAATTTTGTATAAAGCAGAGATCTTAACATTTCTTTTTGTCAAACTTGTCTAAAACAAATCAATCTTTTATTTTTTAAAATTATTTATGTATGTAACATACAAGAATTGTTCATCTCTGGCATAGGCCTTTTGGTCATATGCTTGTTATAAATGGGACTTGCATTTACATCAAATGAAAAACAAACCTCACAAGTTTTAAAATGTGGACAAGGCAGTTAAGACAAAATAAAATGAATATAAATAACAGTATTTATTTATGGGGATATACACGAGCTATGTATTGCTGTTGAAGATATGAACACTACAGCAGAGAGTATAGCTTTAAAACATAGCTACTAGATAATAAACACTCTAAGGGCCTTGTTTTACATCACATGGTGAGCTGCACAAATATTGATCCGTATTAGTGCTAGCACAAGTTTGGAGGAGTCACATATTCAGACCAGTAGGGTCCAGGAAGACTGAAAGGTAATAATCCTCCCCCCACCCCCATTCTGGGATTCCCCCATGCTCCCATGGTTCCCCTCTTGTCCCTTGGAGTTCCCTCTGGGACAGACAGCATGGACAGCCACAAGTAAATGGGGGAGGAGGGGTAGGGAGCAGGGATCCTGGGTGCAGGGGAAGGCAGGAGGAGCAGTGGGCCCAATCTAGGCCAACGAGGGTGGGGGTGGGTTGGTAGGATGTTCATACTAAGGTGTAGCCTAGAGTGGCTATACCTTAAGTGCATCAGAAGCTGGGTAACACAGATCAGAGATAATCCTGCCCTGGATTGGCATAACTTTAAGTTGCTGAGGGGCATGTGTAGACAAAACAGGGGACCTAAATTGAAGTGCTGGGTTTTAAAAACACTGCTTCAATTTAGGATGAAGTAAACCCCTGTGTCATGTACACCCGTGTTTTACCTGTCTCTCTGGTGGTGGGGGAGGGGAGGGCAAGCTGCTGGTGAGCAGAGCAGTCCCTGGGCTGTGGTGGGGAGTGAGGGCTGGTGCTTCCCTCTGCAGAAGTGTTGTGCCCCCCCCCCCGGCAGCAACCACCCACAGGCACCTGGCTTGGGCAGCAGCAGCAGAGGAAAGAACCAGTTCCCCATGAAGCTCAGGCAGACAGGCAGGCTCTGGGGGGTGGAGATCAGGTTTGATGCTTTTTTTTTCCTTTGGTGAAGCTTGCCTTCCTGGGCTACTGCCAGGCTGCCTACATGGGCTCCCTGCACATCCCCCGAGCCTAGTGCTTTGCTCTATGGCTGTAGGGCAGCAAACTAAAACTCCCCAGAGGTGTTTCAGTTTGCTGAACTCCAAAGTCATTTACGATGCATTATGCTGCCGAATGTGCTACAGTGGCTGGAATTAATACACAATATGCTGCTGACACATGCAAACACCAAGACCACTGAAGTGGTGCAAAAGAATATAACCTGCTTTAAAGTGTCATGCACACATGCCCCTTGTTTCATCTACACATGCCCTAAGTGCTTAAAACTAGTTTCAGGTGTTAATGTGTGCACAGTTCAGATGTTAAGAGTTTCAGGAGCCACCCATAATTACCATGTAACAAGGCTATAAATAAGTTTAAATCTAGTTATTTATCTAGATATATTTAAAATTGAAAATAAGGTGTCAATCCTTAGAGTATCACTGAGATGCCTGTCCTAGTTATTTACTCCTACTCCATATGTGCCAAATCTCAGGAATAAGACAATATAAATTGCCATAGGGTGGCACTGAGCATATAATGATAAGTATACCCAGTGCAGACAGTCTAAATTCCTTGGAGTGTGCTCTCAAGGCAACCTTAAGGTGGTGACATTGCCTCATTTTTGGAATTTGGTGTGTATAGAGTCAGGAAGAAGTTGACTTCTCAGCAGTGCTCCTGGATTTGGCCCACAAATGATGTACTCAAGCCATTTAATAATTGAATCTATTTTATGTTCCCTGTAATTTCTTCCCTTCTTGAACAGAAGTTTTGCTGTGATTTTTAATCATGTATTCCTTTCACCTAAATAAAACCTACAACTGCTATCTGTTTGCTGATGAGTTAGTAGTTGAATTAAAGCATTCTAGCAGTTGGACTATATAGTACTTCATAAACAACTTCATATAATATATATAAAAAGGACAACAAGAAGTCCTTTTTTAAATACATAGGGGGTAAAAAAAAGGTACCAGGTAACGTGTGGCCTCTGCAGGGCATGCTAGGAAATCTAGCCGTCACACCAGACAGCAAAGCTAACCTATTTAACAATCTCTTTGCCTCCATTTTTCTTAGCAGGGACCAGGTCATTCCCCCCACCAGGACCCTCATAGGCCCCAGGGGGGGCACACACAGGCCTAGGGTCAGAGTCAGGGAACTTCTGGAGGGACTGGATGTATTTAAATCAGCAGGTCCAGACAATCTCCACCCCAGAGTGCTGAGGGAATTAGTAGAGGTCATTGCAGGACCCCTGGCACAACTTTACAAGCACTCATGGTGCTCTGGCATTGTGCCGGAAGACTAGAAAAGGGCCAGTGTCGTTCCCATTTTCAAAAAAGGGAGGAAGAAGGACCCAGGAAACTATAGGTCAGTTAGTTTTACTTTGGTCCTGGACAAGCTTTTTGAGAGAATTATCCTGCAGCATGTCTGCGAGGGGCCAGCAAGGGAAATTTTGCTTAGGGGCAACCAACATGGGTTCATTAGAGGCAGGTCCTGTCAGGCCAACCTGGTGGCCCTCTACGACCAGGTCACAAAATCCTTAGATGCAGGACATAGTCTTTCTGGACTTTAGTAAGGCCTTCGACACAGTCCCTCACCCCATTCTCATTAAAAAATTAGGAGATTGTGGTGTCGATGCCTACACAGTCAGATGGGTCACCAATTAGCTGGTGGGCCTCACCCAGAGCGTGGTGGTGGACAGGTCATTTTCGACCTGGAGGAATGTGGGCAGTGGGGTCCCCCAGGGCTCTGTCCTCAGGCCTGCACTGTTCAACATCTTCATCAGCAACTTGGATGAGGGGGTAAAAAGCACCCTGTTCAAATCTGCAGATGACACTAATATGTGGGGGGATGTGGGTATACTAGAAGGGAGGAATAGGCTGCAATCAGACCTAGACAGGTTACAGGGGTGGGTGGATGAGAACAGGATGCGTTTCAACACTGACAAGTGCAAGGCAATGCACCTGGGGAGGAAGAATCAGCACCATACCTACAGGCTGGGGAACTCCTTTCTCGTCAGTGCAGAGGCAGAAAAGGATCTTGGAGTCATCATCGATGCCAAGATGAACATGGGCTGGCAGTGTGGGGATGCAGTCAGAAAGGCCAACCATACCTTGTCATGCATCCACAGATGCATCTCGAGCAGGTCCAAGGAGGTGATCCTGCTCCTCTATGCGGCACTGGTCAGGCTGCAGCTGGAGTACTGTGTCCAGTTCTGGGCGCTGCACTTCAGGAGGGATGTGGACAACATGGAGAGGGTCCAGAGGAGGCCACTCACATGATCAGGCAACAGCAGGGCAGGCCCTACGAGGAGAGGCTAAGGGACCTGAACCTGTTCAGCCTCCACAAGAGAAGACTGAGGGGGGATCTAGTGGCCAGCTACAAACTAGTCAGGGGGGACCAGCAGGCATTGGAGAAGTCCCTTTTCCCCCAAGCACTGCCAGGAGTGACTAGGAATAACAGTCACAAGCTGGCAGAGGGTAAATTCAGATTAGACATCAGGAGGTGCTACTTCACGGTCAGGGCAGCTAGCGTCTGGAACCAACTTCCAAGAGAAGTGGTGCTGGCTCCTACCCTGGGGGTCTTTAAGAGGAGGCTAGATGAATACCTTGCCAGGGTACTCTTTCCTGCCATGGCAGGGGGTTGGACTCGATGATCTGCTCAGGTCCGTTCTGACCCTACCAACTGAAACTATATTTTATACATAATCTATTTGTATTCATGCATATTTGACTATATAATATACTTTTATATATGTATGTACTAATACAATATGCAGTTATATATTCTTGATATATCATATACACTATATAACATCAATGAACAGGAAAAGCCATTCTAATAACTTAACTTTAATGTCTGATACACAATTGTATGCATGCTTAAGGTAAATCAATGTACCAGAAGCTGGAGCAGCTACTGTATATGTTTGACAAGTTCTGTCCACCAAAAGACATTTCCATTATTCTTTCAAGTTTTTTTCCGTAGGATTGAAGTTTTGTTGCTGATGTGTTTTGTGACAGGTTGAAGAAAATCTAAAGCAGGTATCAAGGACAAGACATAATTTTGTTAAAATATTAAATAGCATTTTTAATTATTTGCAAAAGCTAAAGAAAAAAGATTATTAAATCAGCTTGAAAATTGTGTAAGACTGGAAGTTATTTCAAGATAAGTATTGAGATGGGGAAAATATAACCACTGAACATCAGTTCCAATATAAAATAGACCACATAGAGTAAAAGATATATATTACAAATAAACTGCAAAGAATCTTGCCAAGTACAGTGACTATAGTTAAACTTAGCTCATAGTAGAAAATGTTATCCTCCAATTTGTCATTTAATAGCTGGGATCTGGAATGGCTCTACATGTTGAAATCCAACCATTCCCTTTTGTGAAACTCCTAAACATAAAGAATGCCATTGTTTGCTGCACATGTGGCAACTAGTCTGGTATATATTAAGTTGAAGTTACTGCCATCTGGTGGGGAAAGTAATACTAAATCACTTCAGTTGGAATGGAAGGTTTAGTTTGGACAAAAAAAGAAAAGGAAACATTTAGGAAGAAAGTGAATATCATATAAAAGAATTATGTTTTTTTAAGGCTGTGGGACTGATTTCAAACGTTGAACTTGAAAATATACTGCAACCTTCTGTTTAGCACAGCTTACAGTAAGTAATTAGTCAAGGGACTGCTTGTGCAAGAGAAAAGCTAAACTACATGGAAAAACAGACATTTACTAAGCCAACGCCATACCAACCAGACATAAACCCTGAGCAAAAATATTTAAAATGAAAAATACAGCTTTATCTGGAGACTGGCTTTTGTGTCAAAGATGGACACTGGTTTTTGTGCTGTGGGTTTTTTGTTCCCCTTCTGCATGCACACATGTATGCACAATAGTCATACATGATGACTATTGAACCATCTGGTCTTTTCATATACACACTTCTGTTACTCTTTATTAAATATCTGGCACAGCACAGTGAGGCTGCTCTTCCTTGAATCTTGAAATATAATTGTAACCATTGTCTGATTCTGAAAGAAGCAGTTCGATACAAATGGATTAGATGAGTATTAGCATTATTTACTCTAATGCATCAGTGGTGTTTGTGGTGCTTGTTAGGTAAAATTAACATGGTCCTTGTACCAAGGAGATAACAGTCTAAGCTAGATGAAATATTTCAGTGTATGGCAGAAAAAGTAGGAATAGAGGAAAAAAGGTTACAGTATTTGGGAGATCATGTTTTTAACTCATTTCCTGGCTTGGTGCTAAGTTACTAAAAGCACTGCATGATAATGATAAGCAATATCCAGAATTAGTTACTGGTTGTATTGTTACAGTCTCCATATGCCAAATCAATATTGTGTCTTTGTATACATAAAAGCTGACATTGTTCATGCCTTGCAGATCTTAGAAGGTAATTTTATTTTGGTGGAGTACAGTGGAAGTAAGTCTTTACTGTTAACTTTAGAAATAAGCTGTAGTTTTGTGGTCATGGCAAGTGGGAGGAGACTGTGCTAAAAAAGGGTGCTTTATACATCTATTATGTGAAGAAGGATCCTGTACATATTTTGGGTAGTATTTCTTACAGAGGGTTTTGGAGAAACAAAGGTTCAGTAATCCTGATAGCTTGATACTGGCATAAATCATTATGGTTCTCAATTCTCTTGCAATAGTCATTAGATCAGTGGTTTTAAACCTTTTTATACTTAAGGCACCCCGTGCAAAATGCTAGTTTTTATCTTTTACTCATTTTTAAATACAGAAAAATAATAGAGCAATTCTGTTGCGAAGAACTCAAAAAGACAACAACAGTTCTGCAGGTTTTGTGACACTATGGACTCTTATTTGAAATCTCTGGGTATATCTTGTGAGTCCTATGTGGCTGTTTGAACACCCAGCAGTGCTAATATTCTACATCACCCTTAAAAGGATCTCATAGCACCCCAAGGTGTTGCATCACCTTGGCTGAGAACTGAGCGTTAAGCTGAGCCTTCTTCGCTGTTGCTTTTCTGCAAGTCCTATCATTGACAAGCATATAACAATTATATGATAATAATAATTATATGATAATAATATATATATTATAATTATATAACAATTATATGACAAGCATATAATTTAAGGCAAAGGTTTTTTAAGGTGCTATCTTTTATTGAACCAACTGTGTAGTAGAAACAGACAAGCTTTCTAATACAAGACATTCTGTGTCGGGGCCTAAGCAGTGGATTTTGATATCTTTGATGTTATGGTAGTGTAAGTGTAATATTGCAGCCATGATGGTCCAGAGATTATGAAAGAGGTAAGGATTTCTTAGGGTCATATTTTTTATTGGGCTAACTGTGTAATAGAGTTAGAAGAGCTTTTAAATCCAAGACAAGAGAAGATCAGATAAAAATGTTTTGGATTCATAAGCTTGTCTAACTCCTCTACGCAGTTAATATCACCCTAAGAAGTTATCACTTCCTGCATAATTCCTGGACCATCATGGCTACATCACACTTACAATATTATCTAGTTTAATACTGTTTGATTTTTTTCAGAAATCCTCTGCCAGAATGACTTTATCGTAAATGAAAAGACTTGTGTAAAGCAGGCCCACATGGAACTTGCTTGACTAGTTTGAAAATTAAACTTTGTCTAACTCTGTTTAGATAGCTTTTTGCAAATTATTGGAAGACAAATCTGTTTCTTTTCACTCTGTTCTCATAAGTTTCATATAGGGATTGCCCTTTTTGAAGGTCACTATTAAAAAGATTTTTATCATGATATTCATATTTTGATATTGCTGATGAAAGCCTTATCTGAGCAACTCATATTCTGTGAATTCAAGTTCCATAAGTGGACATTCACAATATTCTTGGTAGTGTGGAACTAGTGACTTCAGCTCATATCATGAGTATGCTTCAGGTTCTAGTGAATAATTTACCCTGTACCAGATCTTGCATCCATATGAGGGTGCCACAGACTCATTAGACTCAATTTTAATAATGGTTCCTAATCCCTATCATTTTCCTGACAACTTTCTCTCTGCACTTACATACTCAGCTCAGTGAAGGCATTTTTCTATGCATGATACATTTCAAATGTATAGAAGAAGTATGCAAGTGTGGAGGCTCCACTTTAGTGAATTTTTCAAAAACTTTAATCCACCACAACTTCTTGATTCCTTGAACACTAGTTCCCTCAACAGTGGCATCACTTGAAATCCAGTGTTGAAATACCTTATAATTCTGTGGCCTGGGTAATGTAAATTAGAGCTGCCCATTCTGCTCAAGAGAAGCTGGACTCTCCTTTTTGCCTGAAGGAAATTTCCATTTTAGTTGTATACTTAGCAGCTACATGGTCCTAGGTTAATTCATTTATAAAATGCCTGTTTCTCTCTTATGGAGGAATCCTGCTTTTGGTCTCAATGATGAAGAATCTATTTACAAAATATGTGATCCCTTGCTCTTTTGTGGTTTTTGAGGTTGTTCCTTATTTCTAATTGGTCTAAAGGATTAAAGTCATGGGGGTTTGCAGACTCTTCTATAGGTCATCAGGGCTCAGGACAGACATTCAAAAATTCTGAGCCTCAGTTGATTCAATCTTTTCAGGTTAGTCTAACCTGCAGAGTTTGAACCAATTTGGAGGTGGATAGACATTCCATTTTTTTCCAGAAATGCCAGCATGTGGCCTGCTAGCTAATGCTGAGAGGTGTTTGTGAGGGACGGGGGAATTCCTGCTTAGCAGAGATTGGAGAGGGGAGGGAGGGGGGCAGGGAGCAGAAGCCAGGTGTATGCCTGCAGTCTCTGCCAGAGCAGCAGCCAAGGAGCAGAGGGAAGGGGCCAGCCCTGCTGTGGAGCAGAGAGCCCTGCCCAGCCCAGGGAGCATGCTGGGATGCTGGGGAACTCTGATTTAACTTAAAACAGCAAGGGGTCTGGGACAGACGTTGCATACACTGATTTGAGCCAAATCAGTTAAGTCTGATACTACATTTAACCAGGTTTATCTCAAACAGATTTCAGCCATTTTCATACTGGTTTATGTGCACTGAGCATCTGTTCTGTTACAGGTTTAAACCAGTTTCTGATCACTTAAATCAGCTTATGTGTAATGTCTGTTCCTAGCCTAAAAGATTGTTTTAGGTTTTATGGGAACTAGTTTTCATCCCTTATTCAAAGGATCAGCAACCTGTGGCCCACAGTCTGTGACCTGTGGAGCCATTGGATTTGGTCTGCAGAGTTTGAGCTTTGGCAGTTTTGGGCAGAGAAAGCTTTGTGGCGGCAGGGAGCTTTTCTATGCTACACAACAGCAGGGCAAGAGGGAGAATCAGTGGTGGACAGGACCTAGCACCAGCCCACCACAGACCTGAACTAGGTCACTGCTAGAATACATTGTGAACTGCTGCCTTATGTTTTACTTAAAGTACCTTTTTTAGTGGTGGATTGTTTGTGTTTTGGCTGCCTGTTGCAATTTTGTGTTTTGCCTTCTTAACTCTCCAGGTATGAGAACCCTGCCTGGATGGTATCTCTGTCACAGAATACTGATTTATCTTGTAGTCCTGCTTCTTAATAATATCTCACTGTGGCAGGATTCTTTCTCCTACTCACACACTCCAGAATTTCCAGATTGGGAGGGATTTTTTTTCAGTTGATGTTCATCCTTACCTTTTTTTTTGTTGGAGTTGTTTATTTTTAAATAATTTTGTATTTTAATTGATTGATTTTTTTTTTGAGAGAGAGTTGTTGTACTTCTGGTCTTGAAGTTAGGGACTTAACAGAAGATTTTAAAAGCAGGAGTTCAAATGCTGGGTGGTGTTTGACCATCAAAAGAGAATATGCCACATGCATCAATCCACAGCTGTTGTCAAAAAGATCTTTGGAGCCTGTTGATCTGGTGTGAGTGCCTGACACTTAAACACTGTTTGAAATTTTAGAAATTTTAAGAAGAAAACTTTTTGAGATTATACCCAAGTGGAATTGTATTTTGCTATATCATAGTTTTACTTCAGTATTTATAATGGCTTAGGTTTGGAACAGGTTTGCCAACTATTCATAAATTTCTGGGCAGTCAGTAAAAATTGAGGCTAGAGATGCTCATCCATAAAGTCTGTAAATAAATTTGAGCTATCTGTGGAAACAGCCAAGCTCCAACTGCCAATCAAGTTATCTGTAAAAACAATCAAGCATCCCCAGCTGGGCTGCAACCCCCTCCCCATCTTTGTCAGCCAGCCCTCACCACTCCAGCTAGGAAGCCAGCCCTGCTCTCTGGAGCAGACAGCACAGCCCTGCCCAGGGCTGCAAAGCATGCTGGGATGCTTGGGGACTCTGATTTAACTTGAACCAGGGAGGGATTTGGGACAGAAGTTTCAGAAACCAATTTGACCCACATCTATTAAGTCTGATACTACATTCAACCAGGTTTATCTTAAACCAATTTCAGGTATTTTGAAACTGGTCTATGTGCACTGACCTTCTGTTCTGTTACAGGTTTAAAGCAGTTTCTGATCAGTTAAACTGGTTTATGTATAACTTCTGTCCCTAGCCAGAAAGGCAGCATTGCGTGGTGCTTGGGTAGAAGCACAGGTGCATTCAGACAGGTTTAACAACCCAAGAATTTTTTTAATTGCAAATTTCTTACTGATAACCAAACTTTCTAACTTTTTTACTACACTTGGTATTAAATCCTTACATTGAACCCATCCCTTCTAACTAGGGCCTTGCAGCACCTTGTCGTGCATCCACAGGTTCATCTCTAGCAGGGACAAGGAAGTGATCCTCCCCCTCTATGCAACACTGGTCAGGCCACAGCTGGAGTACTGTGTCCAGTTCTGTGTGCCCCACTTCAGGAGAGATGTGGACAACAGTGAGAGGGTCCAAAGGAGGGCCACCTGCATGATCCGGGGACTACAGGGCAGACCCTACAATGAGAGACTGCGGGACCTGAACCTGTTCAGCCTTCACAAGAGAAGGCTGAGGGGGGACCTGGTGACTGTCTATAAACTCACTAGGGGGGACCAGAAGGGTTTGGGTGAGACCTTGTTTCCCCTAGCGCCCCCTGGCATAACAAGGAATAATGGCCACAAGTTCTTGGAGAGTAGGTTTAGACTAGACATCCGTATGAACTACTTCACAGTTAGGGCGACTAGGATCTGGAACCAACTTCCAAGGGAAGTGGTGCTGGCTCCTACCCTGCGGGTCTTTAAGAGGAGGCTTGATGCCTACCTAGCTGGGATCATTTGAGCCCAGTTTTTTTCTCCTGCCCTGGCAGGGGGTCGGACTTGAAGATCTATAAGTTCCCTTCCAACCTGACTTCTATGACCTGGTAGAAGATTTAAATTTACATTATGTCAAACATATATTAGTAAAAACACATGTCAGTAAAAAAAAAAAAAATTTTTGTCAGTTAAAAAAAAAAAAAATCTTGTGCTGGCAGCCCTATTTTGGAATCCAACCTAATTATTGACATGGTTTTGAAAACCATAATCTACATATTGAGGTTAAATATATTGTCTATAGTGACAAAAGATACCATGGGAGGCAAGGCTGAAGAAGCAAGGTGTTCTAAACCAAAAATTCCTTTAAATTAATTTAACTGTGACAGGTCAGACTTTAATAGAGAGCTTATTACTCAATATGCATTTTTTTAGGATGTGTTAGATTCTATGTTATTTGAAACCTTTAAATCAAGGCTGAATTTAATTCTAAAAGATATACCCTAGTTCAATCAGAATTTACAGACTTTATGCTGAAATTATTGGTAAGGTTAATATCAGTGAACATATAGGGATTGGCCTCCAGGCAGAAATTGTCAAGTTTGATGCTTTGTGTTGAATATGTACAATAGCTTTTCTTGAAATCATATTTTTCAGTAGTATATACCTGTTCAAGTTCAGGACCTTGTTCCTTAACTTCAGTGTGCCTAGTGGCCCAGGCCCAGTATGTTAGAAAGATCATCTGCAGCCCTGGGCTGTGAATAATTTTTGACAATTCAACTTATCCTGCACAGTGGAACTTTCTACTACAAGGAGAAAATTTCCTGTCTGTGCAGGAGACAGTGTCTTCCCAGGAGCCAGGCAGACACTGTGAGAACAAAGCGCCACAGGAACTTCAAGTCCAATGTGCACTTCTTTGACTTTTTTAACACAAACATTTAGCTTTGTTTATAAATTTAGTTATTTATTTAAAAAACTGTCCATGGTTTCCCCCTTTGGGGGAGGGGATAAGAGACTTTGAATGCTATGGGACAGGTATTAATCCTCTCTCTCAATGTACAGTTATAACGTACTCACATACTATTGTGATGATGGTAGAAAGGCACATACAGAAAAGGATAATAAATGCCTTTTAAAATAGTTTATTATTCTAAACCTTAATAAAATTTAGATTAACAATATTATATCTTAAAATCCCATACATTATCAATTTCTAGACTGGCTAAATCACAAACAATAGTTTCCAAAACTTCACGGCTGTGATCTCTGCTCAGTGGAAACACCCTGTCTCTGGGGTTAACAAGTTATGCAGTCTCAAACATTAGGCTATTTTGGGTATTTTTGAACAAATATCCCGAAGCAAAGCAAATAAATGTGATTCTCATTCCTGCATACCAAGGCAACTATAATATTTGGGTTACTCCAAAGCCTTGCTTGGTTGCACTTAAACTGCAGTTAACTATTTATCGCTGTGGATACTTATCCTATTTTATATAAATGTGAAATAGATGTAGTTTGGGGAACACCAACCCCTGTAGAATACAGCTATTTTGATGTCTTGGTTGCTTTTTGCACTGTCTGCTTTGAGTGTGAAATAACAACACATTCACAAAAGAAACAAGGATGTCATATTTTAGACAGAGGTTCCAGAGCACTGGTCCACGAAGAAATGTTAGTTACACATTGTTAAAGATGAGTGGTATTGGAATTTTAAGTAGTAACTAATTGGATGCAGTGAGGGCATTTTGTACATATTACTGTGCAGAGGCTGTACATCGGATTGGAACACTGCGTGCAGGACATAAACTAAAGGACTATATCAAACACCAACAAATGTATTCTCCCTTTTATTAGAACAATAGGTTTAGAATATATTTTAATACAAAACTAAACATCCATTAAAATGAATCTAAAATGGTCTTCTATCTGTATTTCATGTCCATATTAAGCAGAGGTGTAACTGGCCTAGAGTATTGGTGGCACGCAATACAGAAGTAGTGTCTGGAGGCTCACTGCTGTAGGAGGACCTGTTGCCTCCATTTAATGTTGCTACCATTTAAACACCAATTTTCAATGGCAAAAAAGGGATAGCCTGCTCTGAGCACTAACCGAGCAATCGCTTCTCCTGCACCATGCATTGTCACTGCCCTCCCTGCTGTCAGAGCAAAAGCCTTTGCAAGGCAAGTACAGGGGAGGAGGAAGGGTCAAGGGAAGGGAGGGTAATTGGCCCCCTAACTCTATTCTGGCATTCCTTCCTCCCTTAGGCAGGGGGATCAATCCAATGACCAATCCTCATGCCCAGCTTGCTCACCCATTGTTATGCTACTGGCATTAAGATTTTAAAATGGACAGTAATAAGATCTTTTATACTATTTCTATAATTATTCTGGCACAATTTGTGCCCCTGTGCTTCCTGACATGAAGTTTCTGTACAAATTACTGATCAGTTTGGTGATTTGTAGATTAACAACGATTTTATGTGCATCTTCTCCAAGTTACATTACATTTTAGAAATTTGTTTGATTTTTGCCTGGTGTTTTCCCATTACTGATGCTGTTGTTAGATGTTTCTCCCTTGGGAGCAAATAGAGTAAAGCTTTAGATTAAAACTTTCAGAGGAACCCATTGAAAGTAAGCATCCAAATAAATTTAGATTAGAATTTATTTCAGCACCTAACTCCCATAGGCTCTTAAAAAAAATGTGTATATGCACTTTGTTGTATAGGCCCCTTAGCTCCTTTCTTGTTGGAAAGGTTTCTAATGATTGAGCTAGGGAGTTGTATGAAGAGAAGTGATAGTGTAGTAGTAAAGGTAACAGAATGCTGTCCTGAAGAACTGGGTTTTATTCTTGTTTCTGCCACAGGATTCCTAGATGATGCTGATCAAATTACCTGAACTAGGTTTCTCATTGGTGGAAACTAAGGCTGCTTGTACATGCCACGGGGGTTTACTTCAGTTTAATTTTCCCTAAATTGAAGTGGTGGGTTTTTAAAAACACCACTTCAATTTAGGGCAAAGTAAACCCCTATGGCTTGGATAGCCTAAGGGTTGGGCTGGCCTCTCTGGCAGTGGGGTGGGAAGGGTGAGCTGCTGGCAGGCTGAGTGGTCCCTGAGCTGTGGGGTGGCAGTGCTTCCCTCTGTTGCGGCGGCACCACCCGGGCAGCACCTGCCTACAGGCACCCAGCCCGGGCAGTCCCAGCTGTGGAGGGAAGCACCAGACCCCTGCACAACTCAGGCAGGCAAGCAGGCTCCAGAGAGACAAAAAAAAAGATCAGGCTCAGCATGTTTCCCACCCCCTCCCTTCAGCGGATCGTGCCTGCACAGGCTGTCTTCACAGCCCATGAGCTTCAGGGGTCCTGGTGCATCCCTCCGCAGCTGCAAACTAAAACACCTTGGACATATTTTATTTTGGTGAGTCCCAAAGTCATTTAATGTGCAATACACCACCAACAGTGTAAAGAATGTGCCATTAAAGCACATTATGCCACCAGCAGTGTAAACAGTCACATCATTAAAGCGGTACAAAACTTGAATTACTTACTCCCTGCTTTGCAGAACTGTTGAGCGTTCATAACTCACTGGAGAGAATGTATTTGTACTTTTAACATAAAACATGATATAAGAAGACAAATACTCTGAAAAATCAGGTCCTAAGCATCTTACGTTGTGCATTCACTGATGGACTTTGATAATGCTGGCTTTCACCATTCTGTATTTCAGAGCTTCTTCTGTAAAAAAAGGGACTAAGAATAATAGTACTATTTGGTTTTACAGGAATGTTACAAAAATAAATGAATCAATGTTTGTAAGTGCTCATATATTAGAATGATGAGTGTCATATAAAAGTCTATCCAGAAATTAATAATTCAACAGTAAATGCAATATTCTGATGGTATTCAACAAGGAAGGCCTAAGGGAGGCATAGTGGTTTAAGTTCACAAAAAGAAATATTGGAACACTTGTGATCAATGTCCACCCTATGAACTGAAGGAGGGAGGTATACTGTGGAAAAATAAACTAAAATAAAATAAAAGTTGTATGTAACCATCCTCCTAAATGTTAAATCGTAGGTGTACAAAAGACTGGGTAATTCATTCAAGAATGTCCCAACTTGTCAGTACTCGATATTGCAACCCTACATAAAGAAACAAAATGTGCAGAGGTATAGTTTGGTTAAAGGATAAGATACTTTAAAATGCATGAAAACCAACCCTAGAACATGGCCTACCAGGTAAGAAACTGAGGTTATCCAAACAATTTATGGTGTTAAAAGTTAGTTATCTATATCTGTATCTATAGTTATACATATTGTTATAGGTCTAAAAGCCCATAGGTCATAGTACAAGAAAAACAATATTTTATCATTCTGTGTGTTCCATAATGGACGTTTGCTTCAATGAAAAACTGTAAATTCGAGGATATGTGCATGATGAAGAATGGCAAAATTGACAGTAATTTCAAGTTAAGCAGGAAAGAGGATTTCCAGTCATAAGACTAAATTTTGCTATCCTTAATAGAGCAAATTCCCCATTGATTTCAATCAGATATTTGCTTTATCAATGACTATATAAAATTTGGCCCAAAGTAAATATACTAAAGCTAAGACAATTCACTGTGCAGTTTCCACTGACTGTTCATGTACAGTCATAAACTATGATGGAGCGTTGCTATTCCTTATTAGATAATTACTAGGACTGTGCAGAACACCATCATTTCATTTCGTCATTTCACCATTTCAGAAGGACAGTTTTTCATTTCATTGTTTCATTTTGTTTCAAAGCACTGTCTTGTTTTGTGTTGTCAAAACTGTTTCACTGTTTCAATGAGTTTTGACATTTCGCCCTTAGGCTATAATGGGAAATCAAGTAAATGCCTAAAACTGTTACTTCTTGCCTGATTCGGATGAAAATTGCAGGGATGGTAGCCCCTTGTATGGGTATGAAGTATGCTAAGTTTCAAGGAGATAGGTGCAGAGTTTTCTGGGAAATCATACCTCAAACTGTAAAAAGCAAAAGTCCTGACACTTGCCAGCAGCAGCAGCCTCCTCTCACCCAGCACACAGATCCGGGGGTCTACACCCCCGGGATGGTCTGTGGCTCCACAAATAGGTTTGCAGCTCCACAAACTGCACATGCCTGCACATCAGGATCTGGCCAGGGAGTGCAAGGGATCAGAAGCCAGATTTTAAGAAGATTTGAAGCCATATGTAAGAAGAAGAAGCTAGCCACCTCTGCATTATTAGGAGTGTCATTGGGGCGGGGCCTAGAAGCAGCCGTGATCTCTCCTGCGCCCCCACCGTGCCAAGTTGCCCTTCTAGCACCCTCATCTCACCCGCCACGTTTTTGCTGTTTATATAATATTAATGGGAGGCTGTCCTTCCTGGGCTTCTCGGACCCGGTGCTCTTGCCCTCTACGGATATCTCTTGGTGCACCCCCCCAGGGCATTGCGTGGCTCCTTCTGCCCCAATAACATGCCCAAGCCTCGCCGGTGTTCCGGGCGTTCTTATGTCTGTATGCTTGCCCCTACCTGGGGTCTCTCAATATGCACACCCCCTCTCTCTGGGGTCTCTCAGTATGCACGCCCAATGTACTCACCCCTCCCGGCCTTCTGTTCACCCTCTCGCCCTTTTCCGGGCTTCTCTCCTATAAACGCCCTTTCCGGGGCCTTTCTGGTATACGCGCCCCTCTCCCAGGGCCCCTCAGCATGTCAATATGTACGTGCCCTCTCCGTTGGGCCTCTCAACATGTCAATATGTAGGCGCCCTCTCCGGGCTTCCTGCCCGTGCACTCAGCCCTTTCCGGCTTCTAATTGTGCACTCAGCCTCGTCGGGCTTCTATTCTGTACGTGCCTCGTCTCCGTCGGGTCCTTATCCGCATGTCCGCCCCTCTCCAGGCTTGTTCTCGTGGGCCTGCCCTTCTCTGGGACTTTTACTGCGTGCTCACCCT
Organism: Crocodylus porosus; assembly: GCF_001723895.1. Taxonomy (NCBI): domain Eukaryota; kingdom Metazoa; phylum Chordata; order Crocodylia; family Crocodylidae; genus Crocodylus; species Crocodylus porosus. Next base: position 24,432,961 of record NW_017728906.1, read on the forward strand.
TCTCGGGGACTCTGTGCCAGTAGGAGGCCAATCACTCACCCTGGAGCCTCCTATTTTAATCTGCCCTCCCTGGGGCTTCCTCTTCCCGTGTGCCTGCCCACTCTGGGCCTTGTCTCGCGCTTCTTGCCCCTCGCCTTCTCTGGGGCCTACGAGGCACTTCTTGCTCCCCTCACCCTCTCTGGGGCCTACGTGGTGCTGGGCAGAATACTGCCCCCCCACGGGGCTGAGGTCACAACACCCCACAACATCGCGCCTCTCTCCGGTGCTCACCCGCAGTGCCAGCTCCGGCACCAATCGCTTTGCCCTCCCAGGGCACCCAGGAACCCCCCCACTCCACTGGGGAGCTCCTAATGAGGCCTCCTCCGTCCCTCACAGCCTCTCCCGGTCCTCCGGTATTACACAATCACTACAGCAATGAACATAAAGCCATGAGCCCACCAGCTGTAACACAAAATCAGCCTACCAGCTATAACGTAAATTCCTTGCCACCTTGGCTCTCCTTCAAAACCTCCCTGCCAGGGTCCTCTCCACCCTGTACCATGACGCCGATGCTCAGGCGGTCAGGCTGCTCTGCTTATCTCTGCTTTGTTCTGCTCTGCAGCAAGACTCTCACTCCTCATGCCATTATGCAAGTGATCAGGCTACTCTGCCCCGCTCTGCTCTGCAGTGGAGCTCCCGCTGCTCAGGTTGCCAGAGGGGAACTGCCGCTAGGCTTTGGCCTGGGCTGTTTATAAAGGCCTGGCCCTGCCCCCTTCTGCTCATGTGACCAGCCTGGCTGCTCCAGCAACCAACACCTGTGCTATCTCAAGGAGCTTCAGCAGCCTTATTTCTAATGTCAGTAGCAGGCACCCTAGTGCCCTGCTACAAGGAGTATTGCCTGCAGATCAAGGGAAAGTAAATATTCCCCTCTATTTTGCACAAGTGAGGCTGCATCTGGAGTACTGTGTCCAGTTTTGGGCCCCCCACTACAGAAAGGATGTGGAAAAGTAGGAGAGAGTCCAGTGGGTGGTAACTAAAATGGTTAGGGGGCTGGGGCATGTGACTTGTGGGGAGGGGCTGAGGGAACTGGGATTATTTAGTCTGCAGAAGAGAAGACTGAGGGGGATTTGATAACTTACTGAAGGGTGGTTCCAAGGAGAATGGAGCTAGACTTTTCTTGGTAGTAATAGATGATCAAACAAGGAGCAAAGGTCTCAAGTTGCATCAAGGGAGGTTTAGGTTGGATATCAGGAAAAACTTTCACACTAGGTGATGAAGCAATGGAATGGGTTACCTAGAGAAGTGCTGGGAATCTCCATCTTTGGTGGTTTTTAAGGCCTGGCAACAAAGCACTGGCTGGGATGATCTAGTTTGGGGTGGTTGTGCTTTGAGCAGGGAGTTGGAGTAGATGACCTCCTTAGGTCCCTTCCTATTTTTCTACGATTTTAAGATTTAAGGTGGAATTGGAAGAGGATAACTTAGCAATTGTAAACAGGACATTAAGTAAGTTTAGAAATAAAAGAGAAGAGAGAGAGAGAGAGAGAGAGAGAGTGGTAGGCAGGATCAAGAGATGAGGCATTAAACCATGTTTACATTGAGAGGACTGTGTCACAGATTAAGGAAAGTAGTAGAGGAAAGACTGAAAGTGGCCATGTGGGATATCTGGGGATAGGATGAGGTCACTGGGCAAGTGAAGAAGTTAGAGGACAGCAGATGAAGATGTACCTATATGTCTGTGATAGGTAAGAAAATGGAAAGATAGGAGGTATGGGATAGAAAAGTGTTGGGTGGCATTGAACACAAGTTACAAGATAACTACTTGCATGTGTGCACTGGACAGGTGTTTTACTATGTCCTGAATTATCCATTATTTTTGACTGATCATCCTAGCAAGTTTGAAAATGCCTAATAATACTCCAGATTCAGTAAGACTTTTTAAAGTCAAGAAGTATTCAAGTTGATCAAAAAACATTTCCTCTTTCACAGTCATGGGACCTGGCATGATTTTGAAGTCTGAAATGGATAAATGCCTCTCTTGTAAGAGTGGCTATTGTGGTGTAGTGACTCAGTGTTATTGAGAGTTTGAGAGACTTTCAGCTAACAAAAAAGGACATGTTGTGCTTTTTTCCCTACTCTGAAATTGTTTTCCTTCAATTTTCAAAGCTTTGAAGAAATGGTATAGACAATAAGATGATGGTCACCAAGCTGTGGTAGTTTCAAAGGGGAGGAGATCAGGTGAGCGAGCAATCTTATTCTCCAGTTATTTTGTCAAGTTGCTAGGCTGGATCATTAGACCTAATTAATGCTGTTCACTTTAATTTACCCCTTTCAAATAAAGTGTGAAAGAAAAATATTTAAGACAATGTTAAACTGCCTAAACGTCAGCAATGAATCATATGCGTGTTTCCCATTTGAGTGGTTTTCAACAAAGCTCAAATTTATATCACAACTCTGCAGGAATGTACCAGATGGCCACAAAGGCCGTGTCCAGACAAGCGCATACCCGTAGTATGTGGTACTGCAGATGGGTCTGTGGCAGTGCACATGCAGGCGTTCCCCAGGCTGCTACCTTGTAGCGCGGAGAGGGGGGTTGACCCCAGGAGACCCAGAGGCTGGCTGGTTGGAGCCATGTTCTGGCTGCCAGCCAGGCTTCCTATCATGTCTGCAGCCCTGGAAGGCCCCCAAGACCCCAAATAAGGCTGTTGGGGCCAGCACGGTTGCAGGTCCCAGGCTCCCGTACCCCACTGTGCACCAGAGCATGCATGGCACAGGAGTTCCCTGGTGACAAGTGGTAGCAGCACAAGGTGTTCCCATGGGAAACAAATATCCGTGCTCATTTGGATGCGCCCAAAATGTGCAAGAATTTGATGTTTTGTAAGAAGGCAGTAAACAATTGCTCCATTTATTCTCACCTATAAAGATGGATTTATTTGGAAAACTGTAAAGCTGAGGGGTATCTTCTGGCCATATATGTTAAACATTTCGTTCAGTTAGGTTTGCCCTGCTTTTTTTGGTGACAATAAAATACCTCCTCCTCATGAAACCTAGAAGATTTCTAGTTCCTTGCAACTAATAGCTCATTCAGTCAATTCTAAACCAAACAGCAGACCAAATGTGCAATTCTTAGCAAGAGCTAAGCAACTTACTGGTTCATCTACCATAACTGAACACTTTATTCTCTCCATATCTAGTTTCTTCAACAAAAAAGTTTCAGACAGAATCCAGATTACTTCAAGAAATCATTAAGGCATCTGATCCACAAAGTCCCTTTGTAACCATTATTGTACTTGTTAGATCCTGTGTAAGGATCTTTGCAAAGCCCCAGCAATCACTCTACTTGAAGTTTCATAGTTGGTAGGGTCGGAAGGAACCTGAGCAGATCATCGAGTCCAACCCCCTGCCATGGCAGGAAAAAGTACTGGGGTCAAACAACCCTAGCAAGGTGATCATCTAGCCTCCTCTTAAACACCCCCAGGGTAGGAGCCAGCACCACTTCTCTTGGAAGTTGGTTCCAGATCCTAGCCGCCCTGACCATAAAGTAGCACCTCCTGATATCCAGCTTAAATCTACCCTCCGCCAGCTTGTGACCGTTATTCCTGGTCACTCCTGGTAGTGCTCAGGGGAACAGGGACTCCACTAATGCCTGCTGGTCCCCCCTGACTAGTTTGTAGCAGGCCACTAGATCCCCCCTCAGCCTTCTCTTGTGGAGGCTGAACAGGCTCGGGTCCCGTAGCCTACGCTTGTCAGGCCTGCCCTGCTTCCCCCAGTCATGCAAGTGGCCCTCCTCTGGACCTTCTTCATATAGGTCCAAGTAATAAAGCATAAAATTACATTGATTGAAATATAATTTGGGGGGAAAGTTTGTGTCCATGTATTGTGACACGATACTTTATTTAATATAGTTTCTTAAAGAGTTTGGAATTGGTACTGTTGGTTATAGGAATCAGCGTTGAATAACTGCAGTAGGTTGAAAAAAAGCCATACTGATCTGCAGACAGGGTGTAAAGACATAAATACACAGGCTCAGTGTGCTATTTCTTGACTCTCTATCTGGTCAACTCTTATGCAACTGAATTGTGCAATTCTCAGTTTTTCAGTTCTCAGCATCCTTCATCTCCTTCTAACTTGCTACCCATGCAGAGATGACAAATAAAGGAGCTTGTTAAACTGTGTAGGAAACAGATTGTCTTTGAAACCACTTGGAGACAAAAGGGTCATCTGAAGCTGAATGTATTAAAGCTCTGAGGAGAAAATAGAGTAGGTTAAAAAACTCAGTCAGAAATAGCCTAAAGTACTGATGAGACGCAACTTGAAATAGGAAATAGGTCACTTCATTCTAGCTAAAACCTTGAAACAAACATGATAACCATGGTATGGGACACTGCGCCTTAAAGAATTAGCAGTGTCAGCAAACACTGCCATCAAATACTTAGGCATCAAGTACAAAAAGTTGAAGTATAGAAGCATCTCAGTGATATGTAATTAATTGTATCAAGAAGTAGAATGCGTTACTTTCTCTTGAAGGGGTTCTTTGAAAATTGAGATTGTTTCATCATGCACAGATTCTACTTAATATATGACCAAATATCCAGACTTGTTGAGATGGAATCTACCTCACATACTGGTATATATCCGAGGTAAAGAAATGACCCCGTCACAGGCTGGCCCAGAAAACAGTCAAGTCCACTCTTGTCTGTGATGCATCAGCTACCCATGCAGCTGATCTTTACTGTTTAAGGACAAGTTTGCTCTGTTTAGTCATTAGACCCAACTGGGGAAAAGGTTATGGGAAGCTTATGAAGCATGAGAGAGCTCAGCTGGGCAAAGGGGAGGTGCAGAAGTATGATTTGCTTTGGAAGAAGGAATACTCCCAGAGACTAAAAACCCTAAGAGTCAGTGAGAAGAACTGAGAGCTGAGTCCAGTGGTAGGAAGTGGAAGAGTTTTATGAGCTGTATTCCTCTTTAGGGGTTATTTTGAAGACGGTAAAGTATTTGTTCTTGCTAAGATGAATCTGTCAGAAACTAATATAAGAACTTTGTGGAGTCACAGTGGCTAGGATCCGATAGGATTGATCAAAACGTTTTTTTCCACAAATTTAAAGTTAGGCATAAAAGGTTATAAATAAAGGGACAAAAAGGAATTGACTATTGTTTTTTTCTATACAAGTTTGATAAAATTATCTTGACTCAAAAAGAGTATTGGAAAGTATGTAATATTTAAATAGCAAAACAGCGTTGTAATTCCATGTAATTAAATTTAGATATTTTTCTCCTGTCTACTCTATCTTTCCCTTTTCTTCTAATACCCTGAAGAAAAGACGTACTTCCACTTCTATAAGTTGAGTTGTGGAACATTTTTATATGACTCTAGAGCAGGCATGAAAAAAGATGATGGGGGTGGGGGGAGCTTAATTTTTTTATAATAAAGTGGGCTTTTTTAGCTTTAAGAGTTAATATAAAGAGAGGTTTACTTGTGTTTGTATTATACACCAAAATATAAAAGGTTTGCAAGATTTAATTTCAAATTTCAATTAAGTGTTTCTTTACGTACATGCGCACACACACACACACACACACACACACACACACACACACACACACACACACACACGTATGTATATATAAAACTGAATTAATATGGGACATGACTGAACCTGCAAGCTTGCTAGACTTTGAACTCTTGAACCATCTTAAGAAAACTGGAACACTAATCATAAATCTTAATTCAGTTGTTTAAAACTTTATATACATTCTAAAATTAAAATATTAAAACTTGTCATGATAGTTTGACTTCTCTGGTTGTATCTGTGGCAGGCAAAACAAAATAAATGACCATGCCCATAGAGTTGTTTTAAAATAAAAGAAAAAAAAATTCCTCTTCCAGGAACTTTGTTTTCCAATTTTAAATGGATGCAACTCTTTCCAATGGGTGTGCCTAAGAGTGTTCCCCCCCCCCCCCCCAAATTAAACACAGATATATGGAAACAAAGAGCAAAGAATAGAAACAAAAGATTGAATTACTTGTCTCTTTCTTCTAGGAAAGAGATCCCCTTACTCTATTTGGCTCTCCCAGTCTTTCACCCTTCAATAAGGAGGCAGTGTTGTGCATGCCTGATCCTTTTCTCAGAACACCTTAATAAAGTCTCCTGGTTATCACTGGAAGTACAGGTCCCAGTCTTCCCATGCAAGGTTGTTCTGGTGAAAGAGGCTGACTGGAAGTGCACAACACCTGCTTATCCCTCAGTTCTGAGGGCAGACGTTAGTTATAGTTCGCCCAGACCATAGGATTTTGCAGCAATCAGTAATGTAGCAGTTGGTGGGCAAGGGGCTCTGTGCTCCTGGCATGGAAACTAAAAGAGGGGCAAGGGGGCTCAGGGTTTGTGAAGCCATGACATGCAGCAGTGCTGAGCAGGCAAAAGTGGTCAGGAGTAAGCAGGCAGGAGAGTTCAAGGCTCTAGTTGGGGAGAGTGAGCAGGGGCTTGCACCTATGGGGTTCATCCTGCCATGAAATTTGGGGGTTTGTATTATTACTCAGCATGGCTTTTGGCAGCAGCCTGTTGCTGGAACCCTTCCTGTTAGTCCTGGACATTTGCTTCCACTTTGCATTGGGGTAGACCCAGGTGGGGTATATTAGCACAATTGCACTCACCTTCAACAGTGTAGCTCGCATGCTGGCTGCTCGGTTTCCTGCAGCAGCAGATACCTGGGTCCCCATGACTGCATGAATCTTGGCTCACTCCAGCTCCTCTTTGTACTTCCTTGCTTTCTTGCCCATGCCTCAAAGAAGTCACTGATTCCATTCAGTGAGCCTCCCTGACCCTGCTTCTTTTACAATGGGCTTTCTGGCCTTGTTCTCTCTGGCACTGTATGATTACCACCACTGAGTCTGTGACCCCACACAGGGCTGCTTACTACCCCTCTACAGTCTCCTCACACTATAAAATCCTGCACCACAGTAGGTTTTTTGCTTTAGAAAAAAGTGCACACACTTTTTAATGATTCCTTTATTTAATTCCAATTAGCATTCAAAGGAACGAAACCTTTTACAACAAAAATGTTAGATGTGTCTGTATCTGTGTCTATGCTGGTGTCAGTAGGTCTCAGGGGATAGATTAGTATTATTATTTTTTTAAATGTCACATGCTTAAGCACTGCCATACTGAATGATGGAAAAATACAGCAGTGTAGACACAGTAGTCCTGCAAAAATACTTATGAAAATTTACCAGCATTGGCAGGAAATAGCCACATCCCTGCCCTGATGATTCCCCAATTTAGTACGCAAGTAGAATTTTGCAAGACTGCCATGCCGTCAGTGCTGTTTTGCCTCTGTTACTCAAGAAAAAAGCATATAACATCCCAAATATCCTCAAATATTTTTATAAATCCTTAAAGTGTTTCAGCATTAGCCACAGTCTACTGGAAGGAAGGAGGTGAATGTGCATTTTATTATTCCTAGTTTTTAACAGAAGGTGCCTTCTGTTGAATATAGAAGCCTTAAGCTGACAAAACAGTTTGGTGTTCTTTAATGAAAGTGAATACAGTTAATCTGCATATACTTTTTTTGACAAGGTTCTGCACTTAGTGATGCAGCACAGATGGTGTAAGCAATGAACACTTATGTCTGACTGTAATTGATCCTATCAACAATGGCATACATTTAACTGGGTTGTATCACTTTACGTCACATATGGTTAATTAAGTAAGAGGGACCCAAATACACTAAGGAGATTTTCATGTTTATACTTAGGAAAACAGTCTAGACAGGTGTTAATGTAAATTAAGTTAGTACTTGTCAAAGGTGAAATATTCCATATGTAACCCTGCTTCAGTCTACAAATAAATGTAGTATGTGTTTTTCTTCAGTGCTTTGCCACACATTCTGGGGAGTCACTGTAGTAAGTACTAAACTGGTAGAGGCATCAGGATATGTCTCTCAGACCCAGCATTCTCCAACCTAAAATGCAAATGATTCAGTTTCCTACTGGTTCTGCAGTTCCTACATGTTTACCCACCTAGCACAGCCATGAAATTGTGCACGGGCAGATTGCAATTGTCCTTGTGCATGTGCAGATTGCAGAATTTGCTACTAACAATCATGTCCCATATTAATTCAACTATTATAGTATATCATAGTTTGTTTTAAATCAGTGGAGGGTGTATTTGGCTTTTGGGTTAAACCGCTATGTTGGACTCCACCATGATAACAAGATTCAAAGGGGGTTCAATTTGTCTGACTTCACTGGCTTTTAGAAAATGGCCTGAGCTAAATTCTTGTGCATCATGGGACCAGGCTTTCATTTCCTTGACTTGTGCTGGCACCAAAATTAATTGGACAGGATAGGGCTTGGTCTGATCTTGGTTTTGTTCTTCCATTACTTAAAACATATGGTTCTCTTGGTATATCCAGTGCTTTTTATCTTTGTTTAACTATTCCTTAAGGGGTTCCGCAGGAGAACCTCATCCTTAATGTGGTCGCGACACTTGTTTCATTTTCGGGGGGGGGGGGTGCGCGCGCGCGCGTGCACGTGCGCGTGTGTTCTAATCCATGGTGCAGTTTGGTCCACTTTGGACTTTGTTTAGCAAAATTTTTCATGCTCAGAGATTGGAAGGCCCCTGTGGGTATGCTTATGTCATATTTCAACTGTGGCTGGGGTATCTATGTCTGAGCACACCCCACCACCCATTTCTATTTGCATGCACCAAAACCAGTGAAACCATTCAATAATCTTTCTGCAGCCTCTCTGATACAAGAAAGTGAAGTCTTGAGAATGGCTGTGGAGGTACAAACCATCATTCGTTTCTCCACTATATTTCCCTGCTTGATTTGTGCATGGAGGAGTGGGTGGGTAGAGCAGGCTCAGAATCACGCTTCTGGTAGTGGCAGGGACTTAGTGCAGACATACTCTATGACTTACTTCAGATTAAAGCAAAAACAATTAAATGGAAGACTACCCCAAATATTTTCTAACCCATTAGAAAAGGAGGATCCGCTAGCTTTGGGAAAAGTGAAGCAATATATGGGCATTCCCTGTAGATGAAGAAAGGGCGAGGATGTTTTTGGCTGATGCCACTAAGGCAAGAGGCTGCCAATACGGTACATAAATCTTAAAAGATTGGAAACAATTGTTCCATCAAATGCACTGTACTTAGGTTTAAAAAAATAATTTTCATAAATCTGGGTTGGCAACCTTTGGTCACCACAGGCAGCTGCTTGTGACCTGGCCATGCTGTGGGACACACCTGCTCACCTCAGTGATCAGCAGATGCTGCCAAAGGAATAGATAGAAAAAGACAGACTCTAGAGCTCTGGGGATGCCACCTCTGGTGTACCAGAGAAAATAAACCAAACAGGGCAGGCAACAGGACCCTGGAGACCTCTCCATTGGCCCTCCTGGAGCATGCTGCTGATTCCCTGAGCTGCTGTGGGCCAACTCCAGCCTGTAGACCATATGTTGCTAACCTTTTTCATAAATCATATAGTATATGAATAACCTTTTGTTTACAGTAACATATAAGAATAAACTGATTTTTCATATGATTTAGTTAAATTAAACCAGAACATTTAATTTCAGGGCCTTATATCAAATAAATATTTAGAGGGGTCTATTTATAAAGTTGCTGAAAATGTGCAGAATTGTAGTGTATTAAGCCATCATAAATATAAGTAACAATTATGAAACTTGAGCCTATATTTGGATCATCTCCAAATGTGGATGTGTTGGATCCAGGCCTGTTTTTAAATGAAAGTTTCTACAGATTGCTAACCTTGGATCAAAGAATCCATATCATTTATAGTTCTTTATAAATAGTAGTAAATAAGAGACATTTCTTTCTCTGTACCCCCTCCTTTGTTTGACTTGGGAAAAGTGCAGACATTACACTTAGAAAAACCTAACTAGGGTTTGGTCTTTTTAAGTGATGACCTGTGCAGGCATTTGGGGAAGTTAAATCAAACAAAAAATGGCTGGTCTGATCTAAATTACTTTGCCTAAAGAGGTGAACTAAGATTGGGAACAGGTTAGCCCAATCTCATGAATGTCTGTACATGTTTGAAGCATAGCTCTGGGGCTGGAAAAGCCCAACTGCTCACCCCCTCCCCACGGCTGTATTCTTTCTACTCCCCAACTTTGACCTGGATACGTTAACCATCAGCCCCCTCCTTGCCCCCAGACAGAATGCCCCACCCTGATGGACTGCCACCCCCCCACCTCTCTGCAGAACCACCAGACCCCCCACCCCGATCCCGCCAATGCTTTCTTGGACCCACCAAGCCCTTCCCCTCAAGTGTACCATCCACCCTGATTCCATCCAGCTTGCTCCCTCACTCTGAATTACTTAGATTTCCCAGCATGGTTCCCAGCACCAGTGGACAGGTACATAAATTACTCCTGATCTACAGTCATGCAATTTAAGGTAAGCCATGTGATTGTACACTGTGTGTGGCAAATGTCTGCACACGCCTTTAGTGATCTCTGGGTAATAGGAAAACAGTGGAAATATAATACAGTACTTAGTTAAAAATTGTTTTGTATAGTCAGCAAGTTTACACAATCAAGATAGGCTGTAATAAAAAGTTCTAATTAAAGGGATTTGAGAATATTTAGATTAATTCAAATAAAGCCTACAATACTTAAACACTACATTTTCAGCACTGAATTCTATGGGTGAGTGTATAACCACAGAATAAAGAACAGGGTTAATTAGAATGTTGGAAAAAAATCAGGACTGGAAAAAATATGTAAAAGTGTGTTTATGTATTTTGCTAGGCAAGGATTTCTAAATGCTCTATGTGATAGGTTTAATATGAATGTTTCTTTAAAAAAAAGCTGCCTTTTTTTCATCCCTTGTCATGTGCAAATTTCAAGTTTTCTGAGATTCAGCTTCAATAAATGCTCAAGGCTTTGAATGCTTATCATACCATCTGTACCACTTGGTTCTTCAATATTGTGCTGGTAATTTTGCAAGAACAGAAGAACAGGCATCCACATAAGATTTTTGGGACTTCCTATTTCTGGTTCAAGTTGGGACAGTTAATGCAGAGAGAGAGACATGCATGGAGAACAAGGGAACCCAGGAAAGTTATTTAGGTATTTTCAGAGTGCCAAAATTATTATTATTTCATTCTGGAAGAAGAAATAATCACTGTGCCACTCATCTTTATTTCTGCTTTTTCTGTCTTTTCAACCGCAGAAGGTCTTAAGACATACTTTTTTTGTCTAGTGGCGTTTCTTCAAATTCTTTGTAAAAGCCTTTCTTCTTTCCCTATTTCAGTTGTATGACATGGGGGGAGTTCTCCTTCCCTTTTTATATGATGTTGTATTTTGTCTGTGCTTGCTTTGTTTGAAAATATCAGAAAAGCTGCAAGCTTTAAATCGTCACTGCTAAAATGAATGACTTTAAGTGTCATGGCTAAACACTTTGACTCGTCAGGCAATTGTGTTGTTTTCATATTGTGATTAAGCTTATCAATGTTAAAAACAGAAGTTTTGAGGTCATTCCTGACCTCACATGACCTTAGTGGCGATAGCCATTAAGCCTGCTGCTAGCAACCAGCAGGTCCAGTGTGTATTTAAATATTATTGACCTTGTACTTAAAAAAAAAAAAAAAAAAAAAATTAAAAATGTACGTTTAAGTTTTTTTTTTACAGTTGCATTAAAATCCATACTTATTTCTAGAGATGGGCATGTCCCCACAAGCATGAATGTGCATTTCCCCTGGGACGAATAGCAGGGGCACATAGGTGTGCTGCTGTGACTTGTCCCTGGGCAATGCCCCTGCATCAGTGTGTTCTGGCATTTGGAAAATGGCTCAGGGTGGGGTAGGGGATGCTGGGGTCAACACCTGGGCTGGCCCCAGCAGCTTTATACCTGGGGTCCTGGGGGCCTCCTAGGGCTTCAGCAGCAGTGATCTGGGAGTGTGGAGCTTGGTCAGCAGCCACAGTGTGGCTGTAGTTGGCCAAGCTCCACTTATGGGTGATACACACAGCGCCCCATGCACCATCCCACTTTTTGGCACTTATAGGTATTTCCTAGTATCTAATTTTGACTCCACGCCGCAATCAGCATGGAGAACCTTTTCACATGCACCATTTACATTTTGCAGTGCCTTTATGGGCACATCCAGATGAGCATCCTGTTGATCTGGATGTGCCCATAAAGGGCAAAAATGAGTACTTTCTTCATATGGAACTGCTTAGGAGGGTTTTTTTTAATACAGTAATGTAAAAGGTATCATAACCGCTTAGGATGCAAAGGAATGTTGCATAAAATGGGATCTTGTGTGCTTTGTATTATAGACTTAGACAGCATCAAACGGTAACTAAATAAAAAACACAAACTTTTCTCAAAATTTTAGGAAACCAACTTTAAGTCATTATGGTCATTATTCCTGCTGTGGAGGTATTCCAAGTGGATTTAAATTACTTTTTTAAACTGATTTCATATGTTTCAAAATAGTTGTGTTTAAGTCATGCTTGAACTTAAAGACTAGTTTAAACACTAGGGATTGATTAGGGTATATTTTAGAATTAGAAGGACAAGTAAACCCAACAAATGGCATATAAAAGGCACATTTGGGCTCCTGTTTATTGTGCATAATTTAGGGTTAACCTTTTCATTTCCTTGTATTTCAAATTATACCCGGGCCTTAATTTCTTTTTTAAAAGGTGTGGCATTTTCTAAAAGTTTGAGGCTATATTGTTATTCTAAAATAAATGCATAACTAGTACAGTTCTCAACATGCACACATTCAGTCATGCCCACAATTAGAAAGTTGAAACTCTGAAGTTAATATACTATAGTACTGATGCTCATGGCAGCTCCTTGTCTTGCACAGAAACTGGCACCATAGCAGACATTGACATTAACAATGCACCAGAGGAGAGTGAGAGCTTTCCCATTATATTATAGTACCGATGCTCAGATAATAGTACTGATGCTCAGCAGGGTATTTAAACGTGGGCAGTCCTTAAAGGGAATACTCATTTCCTTAAGTTAGGCATGTACTAAAGTATCTTGCTCAATCAATGGCTAGGGTCAGAGAACTGGAATGGAAGGAAAAATTAAGGGTCCTAAGCCCAGGTCTTCTTACAGAGAAGATTTCTTCTACCACATCTCCCTATCAAAGAGCCTTCATCCTTGCTTTTCTTTCAGTAGGAGAGGATTGGGACCCACATTGGATGCATCTTGCTGTTGTCGTTTTTGCTTTTTATTTTTTATTAGATAGTTTAGAACTTACGTGTTGTAAAGCTGGTGCTATTTATTTAATATAGCAACTTTTCACTTTTTAAAACAGAGGTTTATATTTTGGTAAAAGCATCAATGTAAATGAAAATGGTTTTGTCATTAGTTCATACAAGGCATTTTTTTCACATTAAAACTGGTCACATAATTTGAAATATTTTCTAAGGATGGACCTTCAAAGAACAGAGCTAATTTAAGGCGTGACTTCTCTGGAGTGACAGAACCATGCAAGGACATTTTTAGGATTTCAGATTTGGGTTTTCATCATTGTTAGAATCAGTGGGGTAATTACTAGACTCATTGGCTAGGTATAGATATTATTACAAATATAGCATATTAAGTAGGCAGATTGCACTCTAAGGGCTAATGTACAGGCCACAATTTTTGCCCTGTCATGTGCTGCAACTGTATGTCTATTTGCATGAGTGGGATTTCCAGATGCTTTATAAGTCTTTCTTGTGCGTTAAAGTAAAACTCCTCAAACGTAGTTTATTTTGGCTCACTGGGAATTAGTGTCACATTCATGGACTGGTTTGAGTGCAAAGACAAAGGCCCTCAAAGATGTGTAATGAGCCTCTTTGTTCACCAGATGGCACTGCAATTTTTTGTACTTCACCCCTTCAAATTGCTTTCACTTTCCAATTGCGTCTGCTTTTATTTCTTTTGTGTGGTTTGCCAGCTCCCTGCTTCCACAGCTTCATGATGGGGCATGGGTATGGGGTGAGGGAGGGAGCTGGGTCAGGGGGGCAGTCCTGGACTGTCCCACTCTCCTGCAGCACTGGCCAGAGACCTAGCTTAATTTGTTTGAAAATCTAGTGCGTGTAAACACAGATGTGACACTCCAAGACTTGCTTAATTTGAAAACCTAGTGCATGTAAACACAGATGCAATGCTCCAAAATAAACAAGTTTAAATTTTATAAACCTATCTAATGTAATGAAGATTAAAACCTGTGGTGTGTACAGGTGCCCTAAAGCTGTAACTGAACAGATGTTCAAGGTTGTTAGACTGCTTTAAAAATGGTGGATCATTCTCTAAGTTAACTCTGGATGCATGAATACTAACGTAAAGCACTTTGTCTTAGAACACTTTATCAAACGTTTGTGTCTGATCCCATCAGGCTTTGCTAAGAGTACAGTCATTGCCATCCCAGGTAGTGTTGTGCAGGGCTGCACTCTAGCCTGAAGAAAAGCTCTCTTCTCTGTCTGACCACCAGGCTGGCTCTGCCTCTTTTGATTCCAACCCAGCACACATCCTTAGCAATGGGTGGGTGGGAGGTGCTATCACTAAAGCTACTCCGGCCCTGCAGCATGCTGCAGCCTGGCCAGCAAGGGCTGCAGGGGAAGGGCTCTGAGTTCTCTCTCCCTGCATCTGCTCCTGTGTGTGTGGGGGCACCTGTGGGGAAAGGGGCCGGGGTCTCTCCCCTGCCACTGCTGACAGTTTCCAGCTGGTGGAGATGTGGGGCTGGGGAAAGGGACCATTCCAGCAGCCTTCTGGGAGATTTGTGGGAGTGCCCCCAGTGGCCAGTATGGAGAGGCTTTGAGCCCTCTCCACCAAACAGTGAATATCTATTTGCTTTACTCTTACTCTCGCTTATGGCACTAAGTAATGTGTGATAGTTACAGCACTTCCTCCATGAGCTTTTTGAACATCTGCACTTAGCCACTGAAGTCACTAGCTCATGGATGCTACAGTTGTGCCCCCTATTTTTAATTGTTCATTTTCCTAAACAACACATTTTTTCTGCATACCTATCCCTTACCAAGCCATAAAGTGAAACAAAAAAATTAGAAATATAGAAATAGCATTGACAACAATCACAAAGGAGGTCAGGTTTCCAGTATTCATGGAGAGAAGCTGCTGGAAATATGGTTCAATAGAGGGATAAATTCTAACAAGAATAGTAGTTTCCAAATGAAAAATTAAATCTAGAGAGCCTATGAAGTACAAAAGAAGAAAAGCCAGATATTTCAGCTTTCTATTAAATATAGTCTGGTGGATTTATTTTATGTAATTGAGATTTGTGTTTTCCCAGCCCTAGAGCTAGAAAAAAGGTGAAAAATACTGTAGTTCACAGCTGAATCTGGGAATTGCATCAAGATTTCTTTTTTAAGAAATTGTTTTGGATAATCCTTCTAATCTTTAATATTCTTTGGTGTATCTGTTAAAGATATAGCTCATGCTGTAGCTCATAGAATCATGAATTCTGCTGCATTATATTTTACATTTTTGACCAATCCCTAGTTCTTTAAATTGCATTCCACGGTACTGACATCTTGTATGTTTTTAAATAGTGGCTGTAAAGCAGTGGTCTCCAACCTTTTTAAGTAGGAGATCACCTTTGGCATTTAGAAGCAACCCAAGATCTACCATATGCTGCCACCACCCTCCTCCCTAGCCACACCCAGTCAGTCAGTCTGTGGGGAGGGAAGTGGGGTGGAGCAGATCAAGGCAGAGGAAAAAAAAAAAATTGGTGGTGTTCCTCCCCAGCAGGTAATTCCCCGCAGGCTGGGGACCCACTCAACTTAACCCTGCTCCTACCTCTGTGGCACTGTCCCTCACAGTGGGGGCCTCAATCTAGCCTCTACTTCTTCCCTCTCTCATGGGCTGCCCTTCTGGGAAGGGGTGTGTGCATGCATGCATGCATGCAGGCACTCAGCCTCCCACCCTAGCCTTGTATCAACTCCAAGAGGTTCCAGGATATACTGCAAGAGGCTCCAAGATCTACGGGTGGATCGAGATCCACTGGTTGGTGACCACTGCTTTAAAGAATAACACAGAGAATTTTCAATTTTTATTTTATATAGGGATATTTTTAGATGTAAATCAAAATTTGAACATAATTCCTAATGAAAATTTTTGTTTTTATAAAAATCTCCCACTTGATTGCTATAAGCTTTATGTTAGACAATGGAAGAAGGCATTTCAGTTGATATAAAAAGAAATGGCAACATATATCAAAATAATATTAAGTGGGCAAATTACTTTTTGAAAGATATCTAGCAAAATATTTTTTCTCTTCTGCCATTCTGTCCAGCAAATACAGAAGTAATTATTACTAGAAACTGACCAAAATTGAGGGGGCAGGCAGTCAATTTTGTGGAATGATCATAGGGCTGGCCACCATTTTAATGGCCTTATCATGGAGGGAACCCCTTCATGCCTCCCATTGGCTAAGGAGCAATAGTAGCTGTGCCCCTTGCTGCTGATTGGCTAAGAGGATGAACCATCATGTGGCTCCTCCCCTTATCACTGATCGGCCATAAGGTGTGGCCCCACACCTCACTGCTGATTGGTGGAGAGAGGTGGGGCCATGTGATGGGCAGCCCACTCAGCCAAACACTGGCAAGAGGCAGGGGGGCAGCAGGTGCTATTTTGGCTGCTCCCCTTTGTGCTGGTGGCTTCTCTCCCTTCACTCCCCACCAGCATGCTGTGAGGCCAGGCCTCAATGACCACGAGGACTGATGGCTCCCACTGGAGAGTCAGCATTTTATTTGTAGCAAGTTTTTAAAAACTATTATTTTGTGGATTTTGTGTACAATGCCTGATTTAGCGAAATCCTCAAAATTGCAAATTGAGTAGGTCCCTAGTTATAACTTTTCAGAGGTTGGAATTAATCAGCTGACAAAATGATATTGTAAAAATAACACCTCCTTCATAAAGGGCACATCTTCATAAGGGACACATGCCCCCCATGGTGCAGTTGTTACTGTGCCATCATTTAGTACTTGCTTTAAGAAGTACTAAATGATGGCATAGAAATAGCCATTACTGTACCACCCCAGTGGCACATTCTTATTTTGAGCAGTTACATCTCCATAGTGATGTGCTATAGCAAGGTATCTCATCACTATGGCACTGTACAATGGACGTCATAGTGTGTGCCCACTGATGCTACATCACCATAGCAATGAGCTATGTTGCTGTCACTATGGTATGTTGTCATGGTGATGTGGCATCACGTGTAGATGCATCTAAGATTTTGCACAGTTCCTGCCCTGTCTGAAACTCATCCCATTTCATTCTAATGTCCTCATTTTTCTTCTCCATTGTTCTCTCTACCATGCCATCCAATTCTCAGTTACCTCGCATGGCTTATTCTAAGCAGTTATTTTCTCCTCTAATGATATTCCTCTTTTTCTGCACCAAAAACCCTATTCTCAAAATCATTTTGACCAGAAAATTTGGCATTCCCTGCTAAAATACTTAACTTGGCTTTAAATTTTAAACTCCCTATGTGCCTACCTGTATGCAGAGCTGGCAGCTCTGAAAGCTGTTAGCAAACACCCTAGTGAACTTACTTTTTATATGCAACTATTTGTGACCCTAACGGGGTTAAATTATTACTGGAAATATGAAAGAAAATAAATTAGTCCACAGCCATGAAACCCTGACTCCTACCCAGACAACAAAGAAGAATGAAGGGGAATCACATAGCTACATAAAGAAGTAGAGGTGATAGGAGAAGTGCAAGTAGTTCTGCAGGTCCTCTTTTAAAAGCTAAGACCTGTCATCAGTGGAAATCAGACTATGGTTTCCTTTCATTCAAATGGGGATGGGGAGATTACTGCCACTGCTGGCCTGCTGAGCAACCATTGCAATGCCAGCAAGCCAAGGCACTTAAGGGAGCCCACCGCTGCCCCAACCCTGATGCAATCTGTGGGCAAGGCAAGAGCCCCCAAGGGGACACTTGCCTGCCTGTACACAAATGCCAGGAGCTTGGGGAATAAGCAGGAGGAACTCATTCTCTTGCTTAACGCAAATAATTCTTGACAAGGAATTCGCCCGGGAACTGGCTGAAGCCACATGCTCCATGACCATGGTTGTCATGGGTGACTTCAGTTACCCGGACATCTTGTGGGAGGTCAGCTCTCAGCAAAATCCGAGCAGTTGCAAAGCTTCCTATCGTGCATGGATGGTGCTGCTCGACCTGGTACTGGCTACTGGGGATGACCTAATCGGTGACCTAGTGATCGATGGGAAGCTGGGTGACAACGAACGCAAGCTGATCACCTTCACCATCTGCCATAAAGCTAGCAAGTCAGCAACACGGAAGTCCTTGATTTCAGAAAAGCCAATTTTGACAAGCTCAGGAGGCTTGTCAGTGAGGCTTTAAGGGACCACGACCCCATGGGGAGGGAGCAAACCAGGAAAGCCAAGGCTGCAACTGAACTCCAACTAGCTTCGAGCATCAAGGACAATAAAAAGTCCTTTTTCAGATATGTGGGGAGCCGGAGGAAAAGCAAGGGCAACATTGGACACCAGCTGAACCAAATGGGACAGCTGACAACTGACACCCAGGAAAAGCCAACCTATTAAATGGGTACTTTGCGTCGGTCTTTCATCAGTCCCACAGCACACCCATGCCCACCACAGGACAGGGAGGTATGACCTCATGAAGGAGTACCTTGAGATGCTGGATACCTTCGAGTCATCCAGCCCTGACAATCTACACCCCAGGATATTCAAGGAGCTGGCAGGCATCATAGCTCAGCCTCTGACACGGATCTTTGAAAACTCCTGGTGCTCTTGTGTGGCGGGCCAGTAGGGGGCGCTCCTGCATTGAGCTGCCCACCTCCCTGCGCCCGACCACCTTCCAGGCTCCAAATGGGGTGCCTTACGTCCGGCCGACCCCCTTCCTGGAGCACACTTGCTAGCCTGGGGGTAACGTAGCTGCCACCACCCCGAGAATGGACTCACTCTCGGCCCTGTGTCCTCAGGTAAACCCAGGCCTAAAGTCCTATGGGTACTTGACCCAGTACAGGTACTTGGGGCACTTCCCCAAGTCCGGGGGAAAAAAGTAAAGTCTCCCTTCATCTGCAGACCTAAGGGGTCTCTTAGGCATAATTTAGACCCACTTCTCAATAAGTCTCCCACACCGGTCACAAAGGAGAACTTTATTGATTA
The DNA here is from genome assembly GCF_001723895.1 of Crocodylus porosus. NCBI lineage: Eukaryota > Metazoa > Chordata > Crocodylia > Crocodylidae > Crocodylus > Crocodylus porosus. The sequence continues at coordinate 24,452,091 of NW_017728906.1, forward strand.
CAGGGGTAGGGTGAAAATAGGTACAAGATGGAGCAATATCCTAGAAATCCTAAAGAGCAAACAGTCTGGCTGAGGTAGCCTTTTGATCACGCATCTGAGTTACTGCCAGCTAGATATCTAATCAGATCTCGAGTAACTTACTTACAAGCATCTTCCAAAGGCTGGTGAAGTTTCCCATTGGAGGCAGGCAGTTCCTTGCTCATGAGTTATGGGACAGAGAGCCAGTTTCAGGTGGTCATGCTCCTCTGACTCCCCCGCATGGCGGCTGCCCCCTCCTTCTGTGCAGTCTAAACTTATATAGCCCCTGTGACCTCATTCACCTGGTCCAGTGGAGGCCAGCTCCAGTTGGCTGTCGGCCAACCAATTTGAAATACATCACTCGTTGCTGGGCAGACTCCAGCCCACCAGGTAGATGCCCCTCACCCAGGTAGCTGATACCAGTCATGTAGGCAGAGGGAGCAGGTTTCCCCGCTCCCTCAGGAATGTAGCCAGCTCAAGTTACATAAAGAGATAGGCTGAGGTGTGATTCCTGTGCTGGGCTCATCCTAATCACATTGTCACAGGGCAGAGATTTTGGGGAGAAACCAAGGTGGCTTTCTGCCACACCTTCGCGTCATCCAGCCCTGACAATCTACACCCCAGGATACTCAAGGAGCTGGCAGGAATCATAGCCCAGCCTCTGACACGGATCTCTGAAAACTCCTGGTGCTCTAGTGTAGTGCCCAAAGACTGGAAGAAGGTCAATGTGGTGCCTATCTTCAAGAAGGGGGGCGGGGGGGGAAGGTGGATCCAGCTAACTATAGGCCCGTCAGCCTGACTTCTATCCTGGGGAAGATCTTAGAAAAGTTTATTAAAGAGGCCATCCTTAATGGACTGACCAACACCAACATCCTAAGGGATAGCCAGTGTGGGTTTATTGTGGGTAGGTCTTGCTTGACCAATTTCATTTCCTTCTACACCCAGGTGACCTATCACCTGGACAAGGAAGAAGAGATTGATGTCATATATCTTGACTTTAAAAAAGGCTTCAATCTGGTATTCCACGATCACCTCTTGGCAAAACTGGCCAGTTGTGGCCTTGGCTCCACCACGATCCACTGGCTGGAGAACTGGCTCTGTGGTCGGACCCAGAGGGCAGTAATTGATGGAAGTCAATCGTCATGGTGCCCTGTGACCAGTGGAGTCCCTCAAGGCTCTGTCCTTGGACCCATATTGTTCAACATCTTCATTAATGATGTGGACACTGGAGTCAGGATCAGACTGGCCAAGTTCGCCGATGACACCAAACTTTGGGGCAAAGCATCCACACCAGAAGACAGGAGGGTGATCCAGGCTGACCTGGACAGGCTCAGCAAATGGGCGGATGAGAACCTGA
>NW_017728906.1:24453867-24482999 GCF_001723895.1 Crocodylus porosus
CGCATGATCAGAGGTCAGGAAAACGGACCTTACGATGACAGGCTGAGAGCCATGGGGCTCTTTAGCCTGGAAAAGCGTGGGCTCAGGGGTGATCTGATGGCCACCTGTATGTTTACTAAGGTGACCACCAGTACCTGGGGGAACGTTTGTTCACCAGAGCCCCCAAGGGATGACAAGGTCAAACGGTTATAAAGTACTGCAAGACTGTTTCAAGCTGAACATAAGGAAAAATTTCTTTACTGTCCGAGCCCCCAAGGTCTGGAACAGCCTGCCATCGGAGGTGGTTCGAGCACCTACATTGAACACCTTCAGGAGCAAAGTGGATGCTTATCTTGCTAGGATCCTATAACCACAGCTGACTTCCTGCCCTTTGGGCAGGGGGCTGGACTTGATGATCTTCTGAGGTCCCTTCCAGCCCTAATGTCGATGAAATCTATGAAACAGTAGTAGGATAATGAGCTAGTGAACCTCATTTTGCTTGCCCCCTACATAAAACATTCCTTTCAAGGGATATGGGTGGGGATAAAAGTGATCAGCTGGAAATAGCTTATGCTTGTAGATAGTTGTTGCAATTAATGTATTTAAAAATTTGCACATGGATTTTAGTAGATATTTCCTAGACTAATAATGCAGAATAGTACTAGAACAGATAATATCTTTTTATTATTTGGTGTTATGGTAACAGCTAAAAGCAAGGCCCCGGAGAGGTTCACACTGTGCTAAGCACTGTACCTAGCAATATTACAGTCTAAAATAGAAGAGACATACAAAGTGAAATTGAAGCATAGGAATTAGGGCCCTGATTCAGTGATGCACTTGAAAAAGGACTTTGGCATTTTTAGGGGGTCGATTGGGAATGCTTGGTCCTGAATTGGGAAAGTCTTTCATGATATGACAGCTTTTATGACAGCATGAAATTGTATACATATCTAGACATTGCGGAAGGCACAAAATTATAAATAAAAGGTATATGTAAACACTGTGCTTTAGCTCTTGGAGATATACAATTGTAATCAGGCTAATCAAAAATATCATAAGAAAAATGAGAACGTGTTTGAAAGTAATGTGTCTGAGTACCTCATAGCTTTCCAATAATTGTTTATATTTTGTCTTGTTCTAGAAATACAAAATATCAATTTGCCATTTTGCTTTTAGTTCCCACAGCCCTTGCTTTTGTAGCCTTACCACTAAGATATGATAAAAATTACACCCACTGACTCATACAAGTTAATTTCCCTGAAGGAAGTGGCTTTGTTAGAATGACATTGATTTTGTCCATAGCAATCAAATAGGGCCAATGGCAAAATAAACAAAGGAGGATTCTGTTGGGATTACAACTGGGTAACTTTTTATTCTGCCAATCCTCTATTTCCCAAAAATGCTGTTTTGGAGCAGTTGAAACTATTTCAAAATTTGGGCAGAATTCACCACATATTTTTGACTTAAAGAAAAATGTCAAGATGTTTCAGAGTATGGTACAATACAAGCAATGCAGCTTCTTTTGACATTTCCAAAATGGTTTGTTTTCAGATGCTTGTAATAAAAAACAAAGAAATAAAAGCTCGATTCACAAAAACTGCTGATACTGTTTGGTGTCCTTCCACTTCTAACCAGTAGCCAAATTGTTAAAGTACTTACCCCAAATGTAGGAGACCCAGTCCAGAATTGTTTCTCTTACTGATGGGATTTGAATGCACATTTCCAACCATTTGAGGCAGTGTAATTATCACCAAAAATAAGGAATAATGGGGAAACTTTTTGATGCTGGTCCAATTTGGATGGGCTACTTAAATGTATGTTGACAGTGGAAATGACTCTATTAGTCCAATGGTTAGGACATTCATTGGGTAGATGGGAAGACACAAGTTTAGATTCTCATTCTGTCTGGTTCAGATCAGATGATGATGTGGGTACACGACCACTTTTTTTTATATGTTTGTTCTCACCTTGGTGCCAAATCTTGCAGGTATGATCAGCACTTTTCTAAAAACAGAGAATTTCCTTCATGCTGCTTACAAACTTGATGTTGAAAACCCATAATATATGCTATGCACTACTGAGATCTTTTTAATGTGAAGTCAATCATAAGGAAGCTTTGTCAATATGAAGTCAGATGCAAATAAAAGTTGAGATCCTTTAATAAAGCAAATTCAATTTTAAACCTCTGACAACTACTGCCTTTTTGGTTTTGGGGATGAATAGCATATATTTGAATTAATGATAATGAAAACAATGAGATTGTACCTAAAACTAAATAGTTTCACAGTTAGAAGATGGAAGTAAATTTTACTGAAATTGGAGTGTTCCAGCTATATAAAATCTAAGTTACTTTAAAAGTTCTGGGTTACTTGACTGATTTTTTTCCCCTTGATAGCACAGAAGCAGGCAATTTTCTTTTGCTTTTTAAACTTTTAATATGAAAATAAATCTTAAGAAAACAGCATTAAGTGCAGAGGAAGTACACAATAATGCTGCATTTGGGAATTCAATTAACATTTGTTTCTCCAGGTTTATTTCCCTTTCAAAACCAGTTATAGTAAACTGTTTATTGTTCAGGTATAAAATGAAATAGTTAAATTTACATGCAAACCATAAACACTGAGTGAAATACAACACCAATAAAAGTTTTGAAATTCACACCTAAGTACATAACACTGGCACAATAATGCTAACTACTTTCAGGGCATTTGTGAAAGAACAGTCATAAAAATATTTTGTGTCATTACTGTTATACTGTGCCCTGGCATTTAAATCTACTACAAAGAGATTGAATATTTGTGAAAAGAAAAAACAGCAAAACTATGTGAAACCTTTTCTGCTTTTCTCCTTGAACAAAGAAAATTTTAATTTGGCTTTGATTTTTGTAAATAATTGAGTCTTTTTGGTGGTCTAGTGATCCAGAAGGCAGGATCTGTCTGGTTTCTTGAAGTTCTCACAACCTTTGCCCAATTTCAGAACTGCAGTACATCTGGACTATCCATAAAGCTTTATATGAATTATATGAATAACAAAAAGCTTGAAAAAAAATATTTGAAGGTTTGGAAATTTGTTTTCCCCATTTCTATTTCAAAGACCATGAAAAATAAACTAATATTGAATACAAGAAAGTTCTTATGCATTATAAAGTTGTATCAGGTATATATTGAGGAAAATACCCTGGTTTCTTAATTATGTTTTATACGCTATCTTTTAAAAAATTTAATGTTCAGAGGGGGCATTGGATTGACTAGAAGACAAATTTCAAGTATAAAGTTTTTTTTATGCATTCTATTTTAATTTACCAACAGCAAGCTACTTAAATTTTGTTTTATATATATTAATATTAAATTAAATATTTTAGTAAACTTAATTCAACTACAGTTTGGATTATTGTCTGCTAGCAGTTCAATGTGTTTTGTTTTGTTTCCATTAAGACTTCAGTCTTGTCATTCTCCATACGATGAATACTTTACATATATTTATTTATTGTTCCTGAGTTTTATTACTATAATAGTGCTGCTGTTTGTGATGGTGTAGTTAATGCTCTGTCTCAGTTCCCATTATAAACCATTATTTGTGGAGGTTTGAGAACTTGACTTTAAAAGGGTTTGGGTAGAGGACTCTTGGAGTGAATTGCCTTTAGTTTTCTCCACTAAAAGAAAAAAAAGAAAACAAGAATATTATGTGGGTATTAAAAGTTGATTATTTCAGAGCTATTTGTGCTTTTATAAATCCAAGGAGGTGTTTATAAATATTGATTTTGCAAAGACTTTTAACAGTTTCTTCCTTTCACACTAAGCATATTGAATACCTGTGGACAATGGAAATTCCATGCAGGGACCAAGGGAAGACTGGACCTCAGTCTGTAGGACGGGCCTACTATGGTAATGTTAAATGATTGGAGCAATATTTGTGCATTAGTCATACATGCACTTGATTGTCATTCGTGATGATGGATATTACAGTGACACTCAGTGATAGACTTCGGATGTCCAAGTTGTTGGCTACTGAAAATTAACAGTTGCATATTTCTAATAACTTCTTAAACAGTGCTGTTAATATAGCTAGCCATGATGATCTGTCCTGCAGATTGGCATAATACTCTGTCATAGGTAGTTTTTTGCAAGCTCAGGGGAAAGGGATTCCTTGAGATGCAAAGGGGTTCCCACTATTCATCAAGTTATGGCCCAATAATTTGAGTTATCAAGGGATCTTCTCAGTTTTAACTAGAATCTAGCTACATTTCTACAAGAAGGTGAGGTGAGGAAAGGTCTATTTGTGCCTTTCTGCAAATTATTTTATCTCTTGATCTTACTTGGCCATGTCTGATGGAAAAATAATTCTACTGATTAGCAATTATGGACCAGTTTCACATCTTGTTTGCCATGGATTTGCTAGCACTCTATGAACATTGATGCCACTTTGACCCTAAATTGCCTGTGTCATGAATAATTTGTGGGTATTTTTGTGACAACTGATCCATGGGTTGCTTTTCAACTGGAAAGAGTGAAGGATGTACCTAATAGAATCACATATATTGCATTGGTTTTACTTCCTTTTGCAAGAATAGCATAACCAAACACTTCAGTTTTGTAGCAGACATTGTTTGGTGTTGTTTCACAGATGGTAAATTTCAGAGAATTCCCTCTGATCATTTTTAGAGATCATTTCAGTTTTACCAACAAAACTGTGCAGTTAGCTTGAAAATGTACCACTGCATGAATATTATAGTCTGTTTGGAAAATACTAATTAAATGTTCAAAACAAAGATGCAAAAGCATTTTAAACTAAATTAAAAGGATATGTAACCCATATGCTAACTGCTGGCAAACTTCACCATTTGTGATGCTTCATTTTAAAGATAACTTTGGCAGATGGCCACATTTACAGAGTATAGGCATGTAACTGCATACACAAAATGTGTACCTAGTTTGTGTACACAGTTACAAAGGCTACAGATGTAAGCTGTGGAAGTGAGCACATATATGAATGGATTTGACTATGTATCAGCAGAGGTACCTTGTGCTTTGTGTGTGCAGGCCCTGTGATTCTGCACACAAACGAAGCACGCAGTGAGGACAATTAAAACATTCATTCCTGTTTGAGAAAGAGTGCTCGTACTGGCAGTGTCCTCATTTTAAAATGAAAGATATTATTGCAGAGAAATGAAATTGTTTAGTATACCCACTACATAATTGTGCATGCTTCTTCCAATGCCATTTCAGTGCTACTTTGTTTGAAAATCTGGTCATATTTGAATCTAGGTCCCATTGAAATGAATGTTGATCTTTTAGCTTGTTTCAGTAGATGCTGGATCAGCCCTTGACATGGTAGTTTTCCTTTACAGCTTAAATAAAACCTGTTTTAGCAATGTAAGGGAATGTCCTTATTTTAGTGTATGTGAACTTCCTTGAGTATGTTTTTAGTCTGTGCTATGCTAAACGATCAGCCCTTCAGTAGGAAGCTAGATTTACAGAACTCTTGGTTACAATGCCGTTTGGGGAGATCTTTTTTATTACAATGTTCATGTGATGTATTAATAAATTGTTCACTGTTTTGAGGCCTGGGGGCCCTACGTTTTGCACTATAAAACCAAAATACATGTAGGGTTTTGTTTTGTGTTTGTTAATTGTATGTTTTCATGAGCTTCTCTCTTTTCAAATGTACTTCATGAGGGAGAGAAAGAAAGAGAGAGAGAGAAATTTCCCAAAGATATTAACAATAATTTGTCTTGGGAGTTGTAAGCAATAAAAATAATTAATAGCAAATTCACAACAGCTATCAAAATGTTTCATATATTGATTTTGAAGGCCTAACCTTTATAGCAACATTTCTGAAGTTTAAAATGCATGATTAGTGTGAAGTTTACCTATTGATTTCATGCTGACCTTCAAAATACGATTCTGAGGGTCTTTTTTCTTACTAATGTAATATTCTGTAGTAATCAATGTGATTTTTTCTTCTTTTCTTACTTTAAAATCCAGACTGCAGTGTTCTTGTAACTATTGCTTGCATCAAGCAACTGATAAGTAAAATCTTGATGCAGTTCTGCTTTGGTTTAAATGTTACTCCTGACCTTTATTAAATGGCTTATCTGCTAAGGAAGGAAAACCTTTCACCTGGTACCTGGCAGGAAATTACTTGAGTTTGTTTTAATTTGGACCAGATTTACAAAGGTATGTAATAAATGCCTGAAGATGCAAATAGGCATAGATAACGGGATTTAATCTCATTGACATCAATAGGAGATAGGCACCCCACTAGCCTAGGTACTTAAAGTTCTCACTGGGTGCCGACCTGTATCTTTAGATCCATAAATACTTGTGTAAACACTGGCTTCTTATGTCTTATTTCCTCTCTACTGCACCAGAACTTTGTAGATCCAGAATAATTTCTATGCACACTAGGAAAGCTGAATATTTGGTGAAGACAGACATAGAAACAGGCGTCCTTAGGAAGTTGAAGTCCACACCCCATTGCCAGATGGCAATTTGCAGTTCCATTGCAACCCTGAAACTGACTTTTATAAATAGCTTCTAGGATTCACCTACAACAGCACATGTGTGGTAACTGATTTAAGAAAGTAGTGATACATATATCTGTTTTCATGAAGGTCATTTTTTTTCATCTACTGTATGGGCACAGTAATAGCTAGTAATGCACATGTGTACATTTCCATTGGTATTTACAGTGTTTGAATTGAAGCTGCAAAAAGCTTTGATTCTCTAATAGCTGATTCAAATAAACTTTTATTGAGCTATACAATATTTAATAAATTAATAAACCTTTTCAATCACCTTGAAAATTGCAGACTCTTTAGTCCTGCTTTGAGTACTGAGGCAACCATGCAGGCCAGGAGCGGACAATTATTTTGGGCAGAGGGCTGCTTACTGAATTTTGACAAGCCATCAAGGGCTGCATGACAGGCAGCCCAGGGCAGATAAATGTTTATTTTCTAATTTTTTTAGGGTGCCTGTGGGCCAGATAGAATGGCCTGGTGGGCCGCATCTGGCCCCTGGGCTGCATTTTTCCCACCCCGATGTAGGCACATCATTTAATTCATACATATTAAACAAAATAAATGAATAGCATAAATAGCATAAAAATAGGATGATTACTCATATCTGAGACATTACTAATACATAGTTTTTGAGGGGTTTTCCTTTTATGTTTTAAATGAGGGTTTTTTGGCAATGCAAAAGATACCAAATAAATGGAAAGGTAGTGGGTTGGTGCTAATATTCAAGCAGAAAAGCGATGTCCAGGATTCTGACAACTATTGAGCCAAATTGATGTCCCACACTTTGAAAACATGGGGGAGAGTGGTGGAGAATTGGTTAAGGGTTGAGGTGGTCATAGGAAAAAGCCAGTAGAGATTCATGCTGTGGAAAAGTACCATGGATCCAGTTTTTGCAATAAGAGTTATAATAGAGAAATTCAGGTATGGTTGCAAAGATATCAATTTAATTTTTATTGATCTGGAGAAAGCCTATGATATTGTACTCAGGGAAGAAATATGGGAATGCCTGAGAGTTAAGGAAGTGCCAGAGAAATAAGTCAGAACCGTCAAGTATGTGCATTGGAAATGTACAGTGAAAGTGAGGAGCACAAGGAGCAGTTCAGAAGAGACCAAATTTTGAGGTGAAGGTGGGCATACATCAAGGGTCAGCTTTGAAACCATTCCTGTTTGCAGTCATGATGGATACATTTACTGAATAAGAAGGAGACCTTGAGACCTCCCTGGAATATGATGTTTATGGTTGACATCATTTGTGTTGAGAATCTAGAGTAAGTGCAAGCTGGATTGGACCAATGGAGAGAAGTGCTAGAGGGAAGGGGAGTGAGGATTAGTTGATCCAAAATGGAATATATGTACTGTGATTTCTCTGAGGTACCTGATGTTAGAAATGTGATAATTGTTGAGAAACATGTTTGAAAAGGTGATAAGTTCAATTATCTGGGATCAACCATTCAGTGAATGCATAGTTAGATGAAGAGTTAAGTCATTGAATAACAGCAGGGTAGATGAACTAGAAATTGGTAACAGGAATGCTATGTGACAGGAGAATATCTGTGAAGTTGAAGGGGAAAGTCTACAAGACATGTGTGTCCAGCACTACTGTGCAGTGTGGAGAAATGGCCCCTGAAGAAAATTCAAGAAAGGAGACTGAACATGACAGAGATGAGAATGTTCTCATGAATGTGAAGAGTGACAAAGATGGATAAAGTGAGGAATACTTATATCAGAGGATCAGTGAAGGTAGTGGAGGCATCTAAAAAATATATGAATGAGAAGACTGGTATGGCATGGGCATGTTCAAAGGAATCTGGAAGACTATGTGGGAAAATAAGTTACCAGAATGGCACTACCAGGGACAAGGGGAAGAGGAAGACCAAAAATGAAATGGAAAGATATAGTGTAGCGGGACATAAGAGAAAAGGAGTTGGAAAAAGATATGTATGACTGAAGCCCTTGGAAAGCTAGGATCCATTTAGACAAGACAAGTGAGGGAAGAAGAAGAAGAAATGAGCTTTTTACTATAGATAACTTGTATTCGAGTTTTCCCCTTCTTTCTCTATGACTTGAGGGAAACAATGGGAATTTCCATCACCTGAAGATCAGGTTCATTCTTCTAATAGGTTGGATGTTCTTTGAAAGGTGCTTAATTCCTTTCATAGTACATTCAGCACTTCTCAGGTAGAGCTCAACATTTTGTGGGATCATACTCTAACTCTAAAATGTTCAAGCAACCGAAGGCAGAAGCTCTTTAAGTATCTTGCTTTACTCAAAGCACCGTAGATTGGTGAGGGAGTGAACAGAACTGACAGGGACGTGGAGGTGGTCTGCACTGGCCTAGGCTAGCAAGCTGGGGGCATTCCTGCATGCCTCCCAAAGCAGCCTCTCTCCCCAACCTTGCTCTCCACCAACTGCCCGTTGACAGTAAGCATAACTTCTGTATCTAGCCTAAAAGTCTGTATAAAGCTTGTGATCTGTGTATGTATATATTATTTTTCTGGTTTGTTTTTATTTTTATTTTTCCTCATTTGTTAAATCTTAGGCCATCAGGTAGTTTTTCTCTGGCATTACTATTGCAAAGTTTTTCTAAACCACAGTAGGGCAGTTTTTAGTAAATAAATGGTCATATAGAATCCATGTTAGATGTTTTAGTGCAACTAAAAATTATAATATAAAATAGGACCAAATTTTGCACTCTGAGGCACTTGCAGCTTACTGAAGCCCAATGTTGAAATCATAAAAATACCTGACATGCATATAAACACACACAATCCCTAGCTGTCTGTGAAGGAATGAAGCCTGTAGGCTGTGAAGCTCAGGATTCTCCAATAATACATAGTTAGCCATGGTCTGCTGGGACAAAATGGACTACTCGTTTCAATCTTTGAACAGAAAACCTCTTAGTAATTTGTCCAGATTACTGTGGTTTCAGGGCTGAGTAACTCGAAGGCTTTGAAATAGTTGCTCTCATATGGATAATCTCTAGATCAAGTAGTAGCAAAAGTGTTGTGCAAAACAGAGGAAATTCTTACTCCCTGTGTTTTCTTTCCTTCCCATTCAGAGGACTTGTTGTTAACTAGTTTGCTTTCTCTCCCTTCCAACAGCTCTAGCAGTTTTGTTGTCCTCGTTTGATCTAGGTGCAATAAATACCTACTTTTCAACTTGACAACATCTACCTGCTGATAAAAGGATACTGCCCGAAGTCCAGTCTGTTGTCTGTTGACAATATTGAATTTGTATTTTCTTAAATACATCAACCACAGGCTCTTTTGGTGAACCAGGTGTTATAGATGCAAAAGTCATTGTTTTCAATATTGAATAGAATGATGATGTATCACAAAATGGGGAAAGGGAGTACTGTCAGCCCTGCTTACTATCCTTTTTTAGAAAGCATGGCACTGAATAAGGCTTTGGTATAGAATGTAGTTTGCAGAGTCTGTTTCTCAAATATTTGTATTAACTTTGAACCTGGTAATGATCCATGGGCCGTCAGATTCCAGGATTCCAAATTCCAAATAAAAAAGAGCTGAAGGACAAAATTTACATATTTTATTGTTTTATGATATCTAAACAGTTGCTTATAAGAGTATGCAAATGAGTGAGTGTATAGTTCTATTATTTCATATACATAAATCATACAATTAATAGGAATGATACATGCTGACCAAGTGATTAATTACATCTGAAGTGTCACCCAAAACACCCCTAAACTGCATTCTAATAAAAAAGTGGGAGGCCTTCTCCAAAACCAAATTCCATTTTTCCAGTGTTCACACAAGAATAATAATCAGATTTCATATGCTATAAATGTGTAAACCAATTTGTAATGATGTGACAGTAACTGAAAATTACTTTCCATAAATGATACTTTTCAGCTATGACCCAGAAGACATATTAGATTAAACTGGAAACTTCTTTAGAAAGTAAAGTACTTTTAAAATAACTAAGTGTATGTTACTGTGACTGGAATAAAGGTCACAGGTTCTTTCTGGCCACCTTACCGAGTAGGCATCAGATCCTCTATATGCATTATGACAGATATAAATACCTGTATGAATTACAGGAAGGTAATTGAACAGGATCTGCCTACTTTAGTACATCGACTATTTTGTATTAGGGTGGATGAGATTGGGTATCAACCCCAGGCGCTATCGCCCTCCTTACCCACCCCAGCCCCACCCAGGACATGTACCATAGGTGCCAGGCAGCAAAGAATTGCACCAAAGCAGTGTATCTGGTGGGCAGAGAGAAAAGTGGTACAAACAGAATAGTGCCACTGCCCCACCCTGGGACCTTTGCCTGAGCAGCCACCTCCCTACACATAATGTGTCTGGGGAGAGGGGTGAACTGGGCATTAAGTTTGTCTCCCATGGAAGCTCATCTATGAGGCTGCTGCCACTGGGATAGAGCTGATGCCTTCCCTTCCTCTCACCCATATTCCCTTTCCTTGTCCAGGAATGCCGACCATATGCCGTTCTTGGCATATGGTCCCTGCCCTGAGTGCTCAATGAGCTTGCTACACCTCTGGTATCTCAAGGCACCTACATCTGAATCTTACTGGAAGCCTTTTAAATCTAAGACACCAAAATACCTTGATAAAGAAACTGATTTAATCTATTTTCAATTGTTCTAATTTTATTTTTACAGAAATATATATGATATAACCTTTTCCTTTGTAGTACATATTTGCAAGGTTCTTGCTGCTGTATTACTGAAACCCTAGCAATTCAGGACGAAACAAACCCATTTCATGTTATATTTTGGTCCTGATGTATTTATCTAAAGTAAGCAGATGAACCTCTGGTTTTGTTTTAAGTTTTTGTTTTTGTTTTGGAGTGGGAGAAGCTGTTGTCCACTGCTCTCTTTGATCTCCAGATAGCTCTGTTTTTGTAATAATTAATCCTGCATGATCTGTCCATCCTTAAGTATTTGAAATATCTGTTGTGATTCTATTGTCAAAGAAAATATAATCATAAAGGCCAGTCACTTGTACTTTACATATGCAGTATTTGAAAGACAAGATTTTAAATTCTGGTTTCTTCAACAGAGAACAAATAAGAATATTATCAAGCAGAACACAAAAAATAATACCTATCCTTTTTCAGTTATACATCATATTTTATCTGAATATTACAAAAGGTTTCACAGGGCATGTCTATTTTATGGGTGTATCTATTTTATACTGAAAAGCTGAAAAAACAGGGCTATGAAGATCATCATTTTTCAAACCTAAGAACATGCAGTTTTACTTTTCTTTAATTGGGTAATTATTTGAATTAGGGGCCTTATTTTAGGCAGTGAAGTTTGAAAATATAAGATCTGTAGTGATATTTTTAGATGCCTTCTAGTGCAGTTATATCACCAATCAGTATTTTAAGAGCACCTACATGTCTGAATCCAATATTTCCCTCTGTGTCTATCTAGATTCACAGACAAATCAATAGCAGAACCTGGACTAGGACCCAAGGCCACTCGTTTCTAATACCCTATTATGACTTGTAGGCATTTCTCCTTTCTGTTAATGGCAAATACCATCACAGTGAACTAAATTAAGCAATTTCAATTACCAGTTGCTAAAAGTTTGGTAAACAGGCCATACCTCAGACAAGAATAATGGCTGCATCTGTGCAAGTCAGCTGTACTTAAACAGGTGAGACTGAAAAAACATAACACGCTAACCTCTTTCCATTTTGGTTGTGTAGAGTCCTTGTTCTCCAAGAGGGACTTTTTGCCTGAAAAGTTTACATGAAATAGTGAAAATATTTTAAGAGTCAACACAACACGAACTTAAAGGCATGTACACTGGCAGGCTGATTAGTTATTTAAGCTTTACTGTGGGGCAGGTAGTTTTAAATTTAAGACACTAATGCCTTGGACTATCTTGAAAAATCTGACATAATGCTTTTATCTTTCTGAGGAAAATATATGGAACTGGTATATTAAAAAAAAAGAGAATCTTTTACATGAATAGCTATTTCTGTTACTGAATAATATGGCATATAAGTGAAATATAAAAAAGAGAGAGAGAGAAAAAAGGCCCCTGGCAGATGTTATTTCCATCAAGCAGCAGGTAATGTTGCTTGATGTAAATTGTCATGCCATGTGGCCTGCTTCATATTTACAGGGCAAGTGACAAGCTCTCCAAGAGGCATAAAAATGCCCTGGGAACTTGGTCTGCCAGCACGCACCAGCAAGAGGTGCTGGAGAGCTGCTGCCAGGCATGGTCAGCCTCCCTTCAATAATTTCAGCTGTGCTTCATATGAGAAGTGAGCTCTGGGTGAAGGAACTGATCCCTGATCCTTTTGCACAGCATGGGAGATCCATGCAAAGGGCAAGGGGGCAGGGATTGAACTCTCCCTAGATGCCTTATGAGATGATTTTGTGTATATGCTTTTCCGCTTTCCCCATCTTGTCCTCGACAGTAATTTTCCAAACACATTCCCTCCCCACCCACAAATTGGGTGCAAGTAAAGTATGTCATGTTGAGTGTCCATTTAGACTCTGCTACTCACAGGGAAAATGTGGTGATATCTCCTTAAAGAAGCGGCTTTGAAAAGGGAAAAGCTAGGGAAAGGTAAAAAGGGCAGTGAGTCCAAGTCTTGACATCTCTTCCTGAGGTACTCTGGAGCATCAAAGTTCACCAAGTTTCATTGACATAGGGTGGTGGGAGGAGAGAGCAGTCTACCCTGGGGCGCTGGAGGACTTGGCCAAACATTATCACCTTATGTATGGCATGCTCTATTTTCAATTTAAAGCTTAATAGAAACTAGCTCCAAAAATATTCCACATTTTTCAGGCAACATTTTTTAGATTGGTTGGCCATTATTGGAGTTGGTAGGCCATGTTTACTGTGTTAATTACTCTGCATAAAAAGTATAATTTATTGTGCAATTGTTAATTGAACAAGAAATGTAAGTTATGTAATGTCAGGTGCCAAATAGCAAATTAAAGAGTACATTCATAGTGAAGTAATCTAAAGCCTTTTCAATACTATAGAATTTGAAGTTGATTCTGTACTTTACTGTGACTATGTCAGTGGTATGAAATGCTGCTCCAACACCTTTCATCTGTGCATCTCAAAGTACTTGAATAGTCATTAAGGCAGCTTGTACACATGATGGGAGTTTAGTCCCCTAAATTGAAATGATGGATTTTTAATTACATCAATTATAAAACCACTGTTTCAATTTAGGGGTTTCCAGCACCATTGTGGTGAGGGGCTTGATTCTTTTTTTTTTTTCTTTCTGCGGAGCCTGCCAGCCTTTCCCATGGCCACAGGGTGACATGCCAGTGGGTGAATGGCCTCTGAATGCAGGGGGCCCTGGTCCTTCCCTCTGCAGTGTAAGCGCCCACAGGGCTACCTGAGTGGGCTGCTAGTGGGCAGGTGTACTTTGGGGGGCTGCAGACCTTTCTTCCATGGTGGTAGCACCCCTGGGGCTACCTGGGCAAGTGGCTAGCAGGTGGATGCTGCCCCGGTTTGCAGGCAGCACCCAATCCAATCCAACTGTTCCCTGAGTGCAAGCTGGGGCAGCACCCACTAACTAGCAGCCCACCCAGATTGCTCCAAGGGGTGCTGACACTGAAAAAGGAAAGAGTGTGGCCCTCCGCAGCTCAGGACCACTCAGCCCACCAGCACACCCCCTGGCTATCGGAGAAGCAGGTTCCATGAAAATAAATTAATTAATTAAAGGATCAGGTCCCTCACTGCTTCTGCCTTCAGTCCCCCTCTCCCATGGTGGGGGGAGGGGGCAAGCTGTCAAATTCTGCAATGTTACAAATACCTACTTTACAAATTAAACTACATGTAGATGGTGGACCAAGTGCTGCCCCAGCTTGGGGTTGGGGAAGAGTTGGATTAGGCTGGGGAAGTACCCAGCCCACTAGCAGCCCACATGGGCAGCCTTGGCAGGTGCCATCACTGCAGAGGGAAGAACCGGGACCACAGAGCTCGAGGGCTGCTCAGCCCACCAGCAGCTCACCCCTTGGCCATGGTCAGGCAAAAAATAAAGATCAGGTCCCTTAGTCCTTCTGCCTGCAGCAGGCACCTGCTGAAGGCAGAAGGGGTGAGGGGCCCAATCTTTTTCTTCAGCAGATCCTGCCCTTCTCTCTCATGGCTGGGGGGCATGCTGCTGGCAGGCTGAGTAGCCTCTGAGATGTGGGGGCCCCTGATTCTTCCCTCCACAATGGTAGCACCCTCAGGGGCTGCTCAGGTGGGCTGCTAGTAGGCCGGGTGCTGCCCCAGCTCAGAGACAGCATCCGTCCTGATCCAACTTGACCCTGACCCCAAGCTGGGGCAGCACCTAGCTCAACTGGCAGCCCACTTGGGTGGCAGCAGGGGGTACTGTCACTGTAGAGGAAAGGACCAGGGCTTCCCACAGCTCAGGGGCCCCTTGACCCACAGGCATCTTGCTCCCTGGCTGAAAGCAGACTCTGCAGGGAAAAAAAAAAGGATCAGGTCCCTTGCAACTTCCGCCTTTAGCAAGTACCTGCTGAAGGCAGAAGTGGCAAGGGACCCAACCCTTTTTTTATGTGGAGTGCCCACTTCTCTTGCAGCTGCATCACTGCAATTTACAACATTGCAAATTAAACTACATCTGGATGTAGTTCAGTTTGCAATGACTCAAAATCATTAAAAGCCTCCAACAGTCCTGCACATGTACACAATGACATCTTTAAGCCACACAAAGTAACATTTTTGTCATGCGTACATGTTAACAACATCACATGTATAAGCACTCTTTGATATTAAAAGCTACCAAAGCAAATTGTGGATGATCCCCTAAATTTGCATGCGAAGAAAAAGGGGTCAAAGTACTATGACTGCTAGTGGTAGACAAGAACAGGTAAGATTAATTCTTTGGGCAAGGGCTGTCTTTTTGTTTTGTATGTGTATAGTGCCTAGCACAGTGGGCACATCTTGTCCACATTATACAGAAAGCTACTTAGTGCAATGGTAGAAGGTATTGTTAAATGCTCCCTCAAATAGAATAGGTATGATTGGACTCCGATGTATTTTATTGAGTCTGATTATTTGTCTGTGTGACATGACATTTTTTTTTATAGTGGCTAAGCCCATGGTGTATAAATACTGAAATTTTCAAAGTTCTGTAATAACATAGTCTCCACTCTATAGAAATTTATGGTAAAATGCTTTAAGGGGGCCACACCTATGTCTATTTGAGGGGATGCCATATTCTGATTCTTCTCCAAAGCTAATATGTTGGAGAAGGTGCTCATAAAGCACAAATTTGCACTGGTTTGTTAAAAGTGGGAGGAGTTAGGGAAAGAATTGAACTTCTATAGATTTTACCTTGGAAAAATATTTCAACTTACTACAGAAAATACATGGTTACATTATCTTTGCCTGATAGAAACAATCCAAAAGCTGACATTTGCACCTTTCTCAAGGATAATATAAATATTTCAGTGACTTTATAAACATCCAGGAGGCATGTGCAAATGATAATGTTGTATAAACCTAATTTTAATCTACAAAAGGCTTAAATAAATCAGTCAATTGTCACAATGATCTCTGCCCAATTACCATCCTGTTTTGTAGTGGATTTCTGTAGACTGTGGAAATATGTAATTTCCCAAGCCAAAGGCAGTGTTAGAGTCTGGTGTGCAGCTGCCGACAAAGGTGGGAACCAGATGATTCAGAAGAACATATAATTCTAACATAAAGGACATTTGTGCAATAACTAAGACAAGTTTTTTTCTAACTCAAAAGAGCTAGGGGTTGGGCTCCATCCTGAAACATATGAGTTGTTATCCCCTTAATATTTTTAACTCTTTCCATTTTCTTTTTTTTTCCCTTAGAAAGTGTGATGACATATATTCCTATAATTTTAGGAAACTTAATTGCCTCCTTCCAGTTCAGCATAAGATGTTCAACACAATGAAGAAGTTGCTTAAATCTGGTTTTAATTTGTGATTTCTTTCTTAACTATGAAAGGAGAACCGTCTTTTAGTTGAGCAGAGGTCAGCCAAACTCCATATATATTCATAGCCAACCAACTCCATATATATTCAGTTTGTAGTGGGTACAGCAGGCAGATAAAGTCACAACAAGAATAAGAATGCAAGTCTCAAAGACCAAAATAATTTATACATCTTGCAATTTACATCACAATTTTGGCCCATTATGTCTGATATCCTCCTTCAGCTACTGGGCTATTCCGTGCTGCTTTAGAGGAAGCTAAATCTATGCCATAAATCACCTAGATAGCTCTGCAGTGCTATACATGCTGCAGTGACCTATCCCTTCAGACCCTGTGGCAATCTACTTGTGCCTTTAGGCCTTTATGGATGAAATCTTTATCCTTTCAATTAGAGTTTTGCAGTTGACTTCAGTGGAGTGAGGATTTCACCGGAGGCCTGTGATTACTCTTAACATACCATTGTCAGGGATATTATCCGTGATAAAGTGATGGCTCAGAATTATTATAGTCAAAGTAAGGAAGTGATGGCAGAAAAAACTCATTCTATTTGAACACTTTAAAAACCCGTTAAGGGTATGTCAAATGACCTTACCCAACAAGAAATACTATGGATGTTGCTAGTGATGGAAAACCTCATTAGTTTTAAAGACAATGCACTGAGCAGTTCTATGAAAAACAACAAATTTCCTCAGCCTGTCAATTATACAGTCAAGAATCTTCAGCATTTTTCTACAAGGAATGGCTTGAAATTTGTAGTAATTGGAGAAGCAGCATCAGCTATTGATTTCAGTGTGTTCCCAAATTTGTTCATGCCTTGCCCAAGGGTGACATAAGTTTGATTAAAAGGTGAAAGGAATCTCAGACTCCAGGTCCTTCCCCGGGCAATCTCCCTGGAGCCATTATGTCAAGAATATTTAATTCCAAATCAAAATGATATAATGAGAACTTACAGAGCAAAAGGTGGATCATAACCCATTTCATAAACAGAAACAGGAGAACTTTTGAGTGTTTTTTCAGTGACTCTCAAAGCGGATGAAGAAGACTGTGTGACCGTTCTGCTCATTACACTATAACTTAATCGACTACTATGCTGCTTCCAACAATATATAGAAAATTTGATCCTTTCTTTTCATTCTAGTAGCTTAAAATTTTTTCCATGCTCTGATCGTGCCCTGTTTCCATTATTGTACCCCTGAAGAGCCACATCACTCACTCTCAGTCATTCCAAAATGTAGATGTTACATGCATCTTCTTTGTGTGTTAATCTGACTATATCACCCTAATATACAACATACTTGATATGTAACAAATGATATTATTTTTATCTTCTGTTTGGTTTCTCTTTTTGTTTCAAAGACGTTCTGATGCTTGTTGCACTAGCTACAGCAACATTTTGCCACATTCCTATTTTAGTGTTGAATGGACTGTTTGCAATTCTTTCCAGGAGTGTTATTGTGCTGGTATGTTTAAAGACTCTTCAGAGGTGTGACACAAGAAGGATTCTTTTTTCATTTGTTTAGTCATGGAGATGAGTCTTATGTTTTATACTTTTGTTTAAAAGAAGCTTAGATATAGATCCAGTATATCTGAAGATCTTTGATAGGTCACTCCCTGGCCACTATACTATTTGACTGCTTTTGGTTCCTGTCACTGTAGTGGGGTTGAGTAAAAATTATTTCTATTGGTTTCATGTGACAGGGTGCTAGCCATTTCTCAAGTTCATGACTTAGACATATAACTTATTACAGTTAATCAGCCTAATGAGTCATAGTATTTTATCCTTTCATGAGGAATATCCTGTGCATATGTTGATTTATAACATATTTAGCATTACAATTCCTAGCTGTTCAACAGCATGTGTCAGACCTCCCCATATCATAAGATTGCATTAAAAATCATGATAAAAATTGGGTTTTACTTCATTTATGGGATTTTCCTGAGACTTACATGGTTCAG
Organism: Crocodylus porosus; assembly: GCF_001723895.1. Taxonomy (NCBI): domain Eukaryota; kingdom Metazoa; phylum Chordata; order Crocodylia; family Crocodylidae; genus Crocodylus; species Crocodylus porosus. Next base: position 24,472,261 of record NW_017728906.1, read on the forward strand.
TACATTTTTATTTTCAAGGTGTCTCAACCTATATAAGAGCTATAAACTTCTTTTTTATTTATTTATTTAATGAAAGCTGAGATTCTCATCTGAGCACTTGACTTCCAGAGTGGGGTTTTTATGAAAACAGCAGATATCATGAGGCTTGCATTCAAATCCCAGCAGTTGGCTACACTAATATTGTTACACTCTGTGATGCATGTAAGATGACTGTTTTTCTGAAAACTTGAATAAAAATATTGGAATGTTTTTGTAATATTCATTTGATAATCAAAAAAAAAAACACAACTATACCAGTTTGCTTAGATGGAAAATGGTAGGGCCCAAATTATTCCTTTTCCTATTCTACTCTTGTTTTTTTTAAGTTGGGATGAAAAAAATGTTAAAGTGCAGTGGGGCAGTCTGGGGAGCTGAGTGGGGTTACATGAATGCAATGTGGATGGGAGAAGCCAATCAACTCACTGGAAATGGGGGAAGAACACAGACTTGGGACTGGTACCATTGTATGGCATGGATGCAAAGGCAGCTATATCGTAGGTAACTTTTTCTTATGCCGCCTCTGTGTAACTATGCTGTATAATTAGTTACTAGGATGTTGGTGCTCCTATTGAATTTTTCATGCATGTTTATGTTCCCTACAAAATCCTAGCACCACCTGCACAAGATTTGATTTTTGCTTTTGAACTGGCTTTGTCTGAGCTTCTATGCAGTATACCTATAACAGGATGTCTCAGCTTCTATGCAATAGACCTGTAGCAAAAAGAGGGGTTTTTATTATGCTATTTTTAACTCACATGGCTTTATATGAACTGCAGTAGACAAGTTTGACTTTAAATTTTTGAGTTCAAGTCTGGAACAATTCTATTACCTAGAAAAGACTTATTCTGGATTTGTGTCAATGTAACAGAACAGAATCTAGAGCTGTGTGTGATTTTGTATATGAATATATATTTGCACATCTACTTTCTCACATGTACCTCATGTATACATTGTATTGTGGGAAGTGAATGCATAGAAAATATATCAGCTCTTTAATAAAATATAGTTTAAAAAGAGCCAGTGAGATTGGTAAAACAGATGGCTTATTGGTGAGTCCCAAATGTGACGTAGAAGCCATGCAAACATGTCAAAGATCATTTTTGGATTTTGGAGTGAGGTGGACACACCTTTACAGTTTGTTGCTGATATTTTTTAAATATATACAGATGTAGTAACTTTACTTTTTAAGTTAAAATACTGAGTTTTGCAGGGCTATAATTGCATTTTTATTTTCTTCCCAGAGGACACAGAGGGGTGTTAACAAAAAAAAAAAATCACTCCTATATGACAAATCCAAACATGGAACATATTTTAGCAATACAGCCCCTGCTCTATCATATGTGCCGTGCAGAGTCATCATGGCCATGGTGCATAGCTCAGAGCCGGAAAGCAAACAGCTGCTGTAGCCTGATTTGAGTTAAAATAGTGTCAGTGTTTAGTCTGGCGCACTGCTTCAGGAGAGATTGGCAGCTGGGTCAAACAAAGTCATTCCATTGGCTCCTTTCCCAGTGAGCTTCTGCTAGTATTTAGGTACTAGTGCAGCCTAGGCCCCTTTTCTCAGGGATAGCCTAACATCTGACCGCACCCTCTTTGCTTTTTAAAAAATGTCTTTTCCCTCTTTAAGATAAATCCACTATTATACAATCTGCCACTAATTGTGTATTAAGAATGTTTTTCTCTTGAAAGCTGACGCATCCTGCTCTCAACGTGGTGTAGAAAGCAGTCTGTTACAGTGCTGGATTAATAAAAGGGGCCTTTATGGGTTGTGAAAGAATATCTCTGTGCTTAGGCAGGAAACTTTTTGATCCACAGAAAACCCTGACGACATCTAGGTAAGGCTGTGTATCAAATCTACTTTTGGGGGAAAGTTGTGCAGTGAGCTCTGTTGATTGCAGTTTTCTTAATGTTTGCAGCTTGCATGGACTTTTTGACTATCTTTTTAGAAAGTTTGGGAAATAGCTATTATTGTATGTTAACTCCCCTCTCCTCCTTTATGGTTTTAAGGCTGGTAACATGTTGTAATTATCTATTTAGTTTTAGAATTTCCTGAAATTAAATATGTATGGGAATGCTATTCCTTTTTAGTGGGATTTTAGTAGACACTTACAGAAGTTTTGTCATGAGACAAAAGTACTTTTAAAAGTGCAGTAGATTGAGAGACTGTACAGGGAAAGCTTTCAACTTTTAAAGACTGCCTGTGTAATCATTTAAAAGTAGTTGAAAACTGCTTTGAACTAACAAGGGTTTAATTACAGAAAAGTTTAATGTGGCTATGGAAGGAATATTAAGTAAGTTGTCTTTGTCTCGTAGTTTTTAATTTTAGTTGTTGCTTTAGCCTGTTGGGTCACATTTTTTGTCAGCTCTGAAGGCTGCCATGAATTGGTAATGAGGGCCCCTTTTGCACATGATTTTGGCACTTGGCCAAAATCAACTTCCCAACGGCAAGCTTTCTCTAAAAGAACCTGGAGCATTTTTTTGTGATTAGGAATCATGTCTGAAAGCTGCCACAACCAGTTGTGTAGGCATGTCAAAATGACTTTATACTGTATATGTGAAACACTCATTTTCTTTCTGGTTTTTCCTAATGTACCAAATTGTTGCTATTATCATTCTAAATTTCCTTAGTTTACTTGCCACCAAAAATAGGCTCCAATGAGTTAACTCATAAAGAAGAGAGCTTGTACTTTTTTAAAATATTTTTTCAGCATACCAAAGTAGGCTTAATTATCACATTTCAGCAGTATACAGTAGAAAGGGTTGTTTAAAACACTCCTGGATAAATAGCAGATGCATTCTTTAAACTGTTAATCTCAGTAAGTAATACTCAGTGAACAGTAAGTAATGAAATTTTCTAGTGGTTTCTTTGTGTGCATAGTAGAAGTTAAGCTTTTAATATAAATATTTAGATATAGGAGAAAATATGTAATAAAAAATTAACAGGAACCATTATATTTAGCCTAACGTTTTTAAGATCGGGTTATGAAGCTTTGTGGAAGTGTGTTAAGGTACTTGTTCTCTGTTGTTAAAAAAGGGAGAAGAAAGTTACTATAAACATCAATAAAGAACTGCAAAAGTTGTCATTTCAGTGCTTTCAGAGTTACAAAACTTGTAGAGACCTTACTGCATTTTATGTGTGGTTATTTATCTCTAATATTTTCTAAACAAATCTGGCATTTTAACTGAGTACTTATTGAACACTTTGAATGCTTTGTGAATTAAGTCTGGTTCCAACAATGCAGATAGAAACTGGAAATTAAGGACCTCCTGTTACGCACAGCGTATGATTTGTATGAGTATACAGGCAGATTTCAGGGTGTACTGAATGTAAGGAAAATATGTAAGGCAATTCTTGTTACTATTTTACTTAGCAGTTCTTATAGTTTTGAATTGCTCCTTTCTGCGTAGATTTTAATCTTTGTATTTCTTGACTTGTAAGCAATATTATGTTTAACAAGAAGCGTCAGTAAGAAATAGTTTTTCTTTCCTCCTTTCCTCTCCACCCCCACCAATTCTTATTCCTTTGGCGATAGCACCTGCAATTAGAATAGACATTTGTAGCCATTGTCTAACTCTTTTTAAAACAATATACTTTTGTAAAGGTGTATTTTTTCCCCTTAAAGTAGGATAAAACTAGATTGGGGGAAAAGCAACTGGAAAAACTTGAGAGGTTTTACGAAAGCCTCACGTCCAATATTCACATTCATTTGTTTAGGAAAAGTGCTTGTTCCTCATTGAGTTGCTGTGGAGTGAATTACGACACTGTTAACTCTCTTTTCATATTTGAATTATATTGAAATATATGAGTTTTACATAGATAAAAGTACAAAGCAAATATATGTTGAAATAATGGATTGTCAGTTACTAAAAGAACAGTGGGAAAGACTTTAATAGAGTTTACTAATTTTTTTTGAAGTCTGAAAAGGGGAAAAATATATTTAACTGTAAAGTCTTGCCAGAAAATTACAACATAGTATAAAACTGACAGCACAACATGTAAAAGAAAATGTCATGGTACAGTTTTGGAGAGGGGAACAAATCTTGCTTCTGACATATAAAAATAATTTTTACTTCTGTTACTGAAACAGATATAGTTGATTTTGTTAAAAAGAAAAATCTGTCACATTCATTGCCAAAAATATATTTTAAAGCAATAAAATAAAATAAAATAATGCAACAAAATGAATACTGGGTAGTATTACTTTGTGAATTGCTTATACATGTCATTTCTTATGGTGGGCAGGAGGAGGACTAAGTTATAAATCATAGCAAGTGTGCTCTAGAAAGTTTCTGAGCAATTTTCTGAATCCAGAGTCAAATTCTCTGTAGAGGGAAACACTGCAGACATTGTGACAATGTCTGAATTAAATGAGTCTTGTCTAGATACTAAAGACACTGGAAATATGACTTTAGATTACTGACATGGTAGGCTAGTGTTTTGTTTTATTAAGAAATATTGGGTAAATCAGTGTAGAAATAAATGTGGCATCTTTCTAAGATTATGGAGTTATGTACTTTTATGTGCTAGTCTCTTTCTGAAACCAAACAATTCTTCAGTACAACCAGGTAGATATATGACTTTGTTTGTTACTTTCCCTGAGATTATAAGAATGGACACACATGAATTTTTCCCCATTAAACCATATTTAACAGCCATCTGAAATAGTATCTTTTTCAATTTTCCTCCTTGGTGGCCTTTTAACTTTTTTCACTGGCTTCTTTGTGAATTTATCATTGGCAGTGACAAATTATAGAATTTGTAATTTGCCTTTTAGGAATTTAATACCCAAACTGCTAAACTTCTAGTTGGCCATTTTGGTTTGGTACAACTTCTTCTCAATCAGAAGAACTCAATATTCACTTTGTGTTTTGTCTCTATTTTGCAACTACGGTGCATAGATGCTTAGGGGTTTTGGAATGGTGTAACACAAAATACAAAATATTGTTGTATATTTGAATAAAAATTGTAAACTATATTGGAAAGGCTTAAAACATGAAATAAACATATCAAAGAGCACTTTCAATTTGCCAGTTTAACATACAGATTCAAAAGGACAGCTTTGCCCCTTGATAATTTGTATCACACTTTTAAAACTTGAAACATGAAACAGGGTTTAAATAAGGTTTAAATTTTAAGGGCAGTTCTTTCATACAAGCTGAGCACTTTGTTCTATATGGTCTAAATTCCAGCAATAAGATAAATAAATTGCTATACTGGATAGAACATAATTATTGAATTTTGGCAGAACTTCAGTGAATTCTGCCATGAAAGATTAATGTGCCCAGCACACTCTTAGATTCCAAAGTAACAGAGTTAGATAAGGGAAGTACAGAACAGACTCCAATCATTGTGGTTTATAGAAAATAGAAAATGACATGCAAGTGTTACTTTTGTTATAAACTGCTAATGGTAATATTGTTATCTTGATGATGAAAACTGTAATGAAGATCTAGAAATTCTGTTTTAACATGAATTTCTCATTTCTTTTTGATCTTCTTTGGTGTTATATAAGAGTAGCAGGTTATTATTATAAAAGGGAAAGACAAGTGTGCATACTGCTTACAGTGTATAGCACTGTAATGGACTAATGAAATCACTTTCTATCAGCATGTTGTATGTGCCTTTTCATTATAATTATGTTTTTACTCTTGATGGTTCTTGATACTACTTCCCTCTCTGTTCCTTTTCCAGCGCACCCTTAATACTTTAGAAAAGTTTGTTTTGATTGAAAAAATGTAATTATCATATTCTGGTCATTCTTTTTAAAATAATTACTCTATCCAAATAGTGGTTTTTTAATTGAGAATAATGATTTATTGTCCTGCTTTTCACACTTCCTAGTCAGGACTGATAGAATTACAGAGCCTTTTAAATATCTGCAGCCACTCTTATGCAGAGCAAGAGAACAACTCTGCAGTAGCTGTAATTTACTGACATAATCCAGCAGAACCTGGCTTTGCGAGAAATTCCTATGCATGTGTTGCATCCTGCACATTACAGCCTCCCAGATGCTCAGTACTGAGTTGTAGGTGGGCTTTCTGTCCATGAAATGATGCTCCTCTCTCCCTGTATGTGATGTACCAATTACCAAACGCTGGCCCCAATCCTGGAGCTGATTTCTTATTTGCTCCTTTTCCAGCAAGTTAAGTGGGCAATCTCCCCATGCAATGGCAAGAATGGCCACCATAGGACTAAGTGTTTAAAGGTATATTGCCCTTATCAATCCATAAATACAACAATAGGTGTATTCTGTCTCCTGTCTACTGTACCATTACTTGCCATATTGTCATATCTACATTTTAAAATTGGAGTTGCTTATAGAAATATTGAATTGGAAAGGGTCTTCCTGGGTCATTCACCATAGCCCTGCTCATACTGTCTCATAAATTTCATTGTTTCCTTCCCTATGACAGTCCTTGCCAATACTCTGTTGCAATAGCTGTGTGATAGTGATAGATGAAGAAATGTGAGATCTTTACTGGATTTTGGATCAGGTGCGTGGTGAGCAAGATACTATTTTTTCTTTTTTTGCTTGTTTGCCTAGTTGTCATATAGCTTCATTCTGTCTTTCACTTGCTTAATAGAATTTGCACCTACATGTGTTTAGAAGCTGAAAGTTGATTGCTGGAGATTTGATTTTATTTTTGATTGTACCATTGTTACTTAAGTATTGCCACCTTCATTTTTTAAGGGGAATTTGCATCCCCTCCAAAAAAAAAAAAAGGGTTATCTTGTGGCCTTGCCTTATTTAGATGATTCACTGTCACCCTTTTCGGATTGCTTATTTTCTTGTGCGAGCTGATTAAGTATGTGCTACCACATACACACTTAAAAATTGCATTAGATAAAATATTACAAGGGTGGATCATATTTAACTTACTTCTAAATCTATTATTTGTATTAAAAACACCCATAAAGTTTAATTCAATCTATACGAAGTAGATTATAAAGTGGACATAAACTTATTTGACAATGCAATTGAGTTCTCAGTCTTTGACTTTTTATGTGTCTCGTTTCAAACAAGATTAAGTTCAAGTGTGCCTATATTTCCAAGTCAGCAGTACTCCTTTTACTTTTTAGTTTGAGTGACTCACAGAAAGGAACATACTTTTAACAGTCTAAAATAGTTACCACAGATTAGGAGCAGAGTATGACACCTCCATTGCTTAGATAGCAACCCGGTTCATAATCTGACATTTGATTGCACTTTTGCAACAAAGATGTATTTGGCCTATTTATGTTTTAATTCCTTTAAGATATTAAGAATATTTTTTGTAATGAGACAATCTCTATGGCCTACTGGACACCATGTAGTGCCTGGGTACATTTTGAAAGAGGTGTCAGACATGCACTGGTGTGATGCTGGAAACAAAAAAAAAAGGAAGTTGGAATAACAGACAGCTTATTAACTCGTCCCAATTGATAATGGAGATCTTTACATGCAAGGGAACTAATGCTATTATATAATGGGGGCCAGTTAAAATTGGGTAGTACAAGTTTCTTGGTGTTACTACATTCAGACATGGAGGATTCCTGGTAGTAAGAGGGCAGGAACAAGGCCAACAAATTTGTGACTATGTAAATTCATACCGGCTGTGTTAGAATCCAGATATTGGCTCAACTGTTCTGTTTTGAAGGAGGGGAGGGGGAGGGTTCCTTCAATCCCTATCTCAAGTGTCTTGGTACCACGCAGTGAAGTTGTGCAGTGTGCTGGAAAGGGATTTGGTACCAAGAAAGATTTTCTAAGGCTTCATTATTTTACTGTGAAATTTAGATCCTGAAATTAAGAGGGTGACAACAAGGCAGGTGAATATGGGAATTTGTAGGCTTATATTGTTAAATCTTGTCTTTCAAATGTATTAACTGATGAACTGGTGAAATTACGCTGATGTTTTGCTCACATTCTTAGTTGTATATGTTATGAAAATAAATGTAGAACTACAAAAGAGTGGGTAAAAGTCTACAGTTATATATTATTAGGTTATACCAGTTGGGGCACCTATTTATGATCAGTGAGGCTGCTCTGATGCACTGTAATTACAGCATGTCGGAGCAGACTCACGGGAGTGCTTTAACTAAAGCTTGTTTGACAAGCTTTAGTTAAAGCACCCCCGCCATCATTTTTCAGTGTGAGGATGCTGATATACGAGACGCTTTGGGTACTTTGGGTCTCCAAGAGCTGCTTTAATTACTCCCCAACACCCCCCCCCCGAAGCATATGTATAAATGCCTTTACTGTTCACTTCTGACTGATATGTCTTTGGGGATTCAGGGATTCCTATAGAATACATTACAGTTAGTCACTCTTCCTAGTCTCTCAAGGTACATATAGAATTTGCACATTAATGTTACCCATATCTAAAATTCTGCAGGACTGTTATAGGAATTGGAAAAATAATGGACTAATGTGGAATTTTGTCTTTTACTAAATACAAAAGCACATAAATTGCTTTTTTTTCTTTAAGCCAAAAAGATCCTGCATCATCATTAGCTCAAGATGTTTGTAGTCTATGAAAATATTTATGACAGGATTGAAATATTGTTGTGCTGACAGATCAGAGTTGTAATTGCCCTTTGTAATAAAAGAGTGTGACTAAAGATGCAGGACAAAGTATTTGATTATAACTAATTCACTAATCTTACTAGGAAGAAAAAAACCCTGAAATACCCTCCCTTTATTACCAGTCTGCCCTAATTAAGGTGGGGGCAGGGCGGGGGGAAACCTAACCATGCATCTCATTTGAGGAGATGTGCTAGCTTTATGGATATCACTTCCCTGATTAATAAATGTAGTTGTTAATGTATATTCTTATGACTTTCAGAACAAGACAAGACAACTTTAGGAACATACTTCTTGTGATATGCTCAGTGGTAAGTACCATAACTGCAATCAAGTTTATTGCATTTTTATAGAGCAAAGGCCTTTTCAAGACCACACTTGCTGCAGCTTAATCATACAACAGCGTCAGATGTAGTTCTGGAATAATAGGCTAGTAATGTGATATACTTCATAATGAAAATCAGTGTAAAGCACAGGTGGCTGCTAGCATTTGTGTGGTCAGATATAAAAGCTTCACTCTGGGTACAAGCTACTGCTTTCCCACTTCAGGAAAGTACAATTAAAAGTGGTTTCCAGATGTGCTGGCATGCATATATATCCCTTTCAAATGTGAATTTTTCTAATCTTAAGCTACACTGCATCCAGCACAGTTAAAGCTAATGCTTTATATAATAATAATATTAATAATAGTAGAATTGGAAGCATTAACACTGTATTAATAAAATAAGATATTTTTAAATAATGTAAAGTAGCATGTTGTAGTTTCAGTAGGTTCCTTCTGGTGTCTATGAGAAATGATCTGGAATTTGTCTGCTAACTGTAAACTAAAACATTTTGTAGAAACAAATAACATTATAACATCAAAACACAAGAAGAAAGATTGAGTTTAGTGAGATTTCTCCCGGTTCTGTTTTTTTGTATTTAACACCATTTCAATGTTGATCTCAATGTAATACTGATAGTCCTTACCCTTGAAAGTCCAAATGCCTCAAAGCCACAAGTTGCTTCTGCCTTTTTATAATTAACATTTTTATTGTTAGCCTTGCAAATACAAAATGTCAGACAATACCCAGATGAATGATGAATGCTAATTAGCTGCTCTTTAATGTATCTTAGGGCACAAATAAGAGGGAACTTCTATCAGGGCATTCAAAATGCACCCATCAATAAGCTGTCACACAGGTGTAGTGTAGTTCAAAATTGAAAAGCATTAGTATTCTTCAAAATAATGTCAGAAAGAGGATGCAGTTCTCTCAGTAAGCCAACTATATACATTTTGGATGATATTCTGGTCCCATCTAACTTGATTTGAAGTAGCATTTCAGCCTTGAATTCTTGTAATTCTCTCTCCTCCTCCCCTCTTTATTTCTGTGGAGAATATATTCTTTATTACAGTAATATTAGCCGCCACCATTTTGACCTAAGTGTCAAAAAGGCATACTGAGACTTTTTTTCTTTTCTTACTGATACTTCTCCTAATCTCTGTCACAGCCACAGAGCTCTGTGCCCCTAAAAATGAAGGTTGGGACTTATGAAGACATTCGAACCATTGAACTAGGTAACAGGAGAGCTTTTGCAGTCATCAGGCCCAACATTCCTTGACTTTAGAATACCATCCTGTTAAATTTATTCAGCTCTTTCTTCAAATATGGGACCTCTTGCATTTCCTGTCAGGTGAAAGGATGATTTCTTAAAATCCTTGTTTTAGAGGACTCTCGAAAGAAATCAGTCTTTTCTGAACTTTTGACCATACCTTTTCTTCTTTAGACATACGCACATGTAAGTAATTATTCCATTTAACTTGAATTTCTGTGATCAGTGGGCAAATTGATTTGGGGACAATTAGTTCCTTATTCATGTGTCCTTACAGTAAAGTACTATTATGATGCTTCACCATTAGAACTTGGCCCAGGGACAGGTTCCTGCCAGGGAAACATCATACCAGCTTGACTTTTCTAAGACAAATATGCAGATTTTAGTTCATTCTGTTTTGCAGTATTATGCTGATTCTCTGTCTGACTGATTGATATTGTCTGTCAGACAAATTAAAAGGAAGTCAGAGACAAATTTAGATGTGGACTCAGACTGCAAATCTGCTAGTGACTTACAAGTGGCATAGGAATCTATGTAAGATTATCTTTG
>NW_017728906.1:24483010-24494517 GCF_001723895.1 Crocodylus porosus
GCTAGCTTTATGGATATCACTTCCCTGATTAATAAATGTAGTTGTTAATGTATATTCTTATGACTTTCAGAACAAGACAAGACAACTTTAGGAACATACTTCTTGTGATATGCTCAGTGGTAAGTACCATAACTGCAATCAAGTTTATTGCATTTTTATAGAGCAAAGGCCTTTTCAAGACCACACTTGCTGCAGCTTAATCATACAACAGCGTCAGATGTAGTTCTGGAATAATAGGCTAGTAATGTGATATACTTCATAATGAAAATCAGTGTAAAGCACAGGTGGCTGCTAGCATTTGTGTGGTCAGATATAAAAGCTTCACTCTGGGTACAAGCTACTGCTTTCCCACTTCAGGAAAGTACAATTAAAAGTGGTTTCCAGATGTGCTGGCATGCATATATATCCCTTTCAAATGTGAATTTTTCTAATCTTAAGCTACACTGCATCCAGCACAGTTAAAGCTAATGCTTTATATAATAATAATATTAATAATAGTAGAATTGGAAGCATTAACACTGTATTAATAAAATAAGATATTTTTAAATAATGTAAAGTAGCATGTTGTAGTTTCAGTAGGTTCCTTCTGGTGTCTATGAGAAATGATCTGGAATTTGTCTGCTAACTGTAAACTAAAACATTTTGTAGAAACAAATAACATTATAACATCAAAACACAAGAAGAAAGATTGAGTTTAGTGAGATTTCTCCCGGTTCTGTTTTTTTGTATTTAACACCATTTCAATGTTGATCTCAATGTAATACTGATAGTCCTTACCCTTGAAAGTCCAAATGCCTCAAAGCCACAAGTTGCTTCTGCCTTTTTATAATTAACATTTTTATTGTTAGCCTTGCAAATACAAAATGTCAGACAATACCCAGATGAATGATGAATGCTAATTAGCTGCTCTTTAATGTATCTTAGGGCACAAATAAGAGGGAACTTCTATCAGGGCATTCAAAATGCACCCATCAATAAGCTGTCACACAGGTGTAGTGTAGTTCAAAATTGAAAAGCATTAGTATTCTTCAAAATAATGTCAGAAAGAGGATGCAGTTCTCTCAGTAAGCCAACTATATACATTTTGGATGATATTCTGGTCCCATCTAACTTGATTTGAAGTAGCATTTCAGCCTTGAATTCTTGTAATTCTCTCTCCTCCTCCCCTCTTTATTTCTGTGGAGAATATATTCTTTATTACAGTAATATTAGCCGCCACCATTTTGACCTAAGTGTCAAAAAGGCATACTGAGACTTTTTTTCTTTTCTTACTGATACTTCTCCTAATCTCTGTCACAGCCACAGAGCTCTGTGCCCCTAAAAATGAAGGTTGGGACTTATGAAGACATTCGAACCATTGAACTAGGTAACAGGAGAGCTTTTGCAGTCATCAGGCCCAACATTCCTTGACTTTAGAATACCATCCTGTTAAATTTATTCAGCTCTTTCTTCAAATATGGGACCTCTTGCATTTCCTGTCAGGTGAAAGGATGATTTCTTAAAATCCTTGTTTTAGAGGACTCTCGAAAGAAATCAGTCTTTTCTGAACTTTTGACCATACCTTTTCTTCTTTAGACATACGCACATGTAAGTAATTATTCCATTTAACTTGAATTTCTGTGATCAGTGGGCAAATTGATTTGGGGACAATTAGTTCCTTATTCATGTGTCCTTACAGTAAAGTACTATTATGATGCTTCACCATTAGAACTTGGCCCAGGGACAGGTTCCTGCCAGGGAAACATCATACCAGCTTGACTTTTCTAAGACAAATATGCAGATTTTAGTTCATTCTGTTTTGCAGTATTATGCTGATTCTCTGTCTGACTGATTGATATTGTCTGTCAGACAAATTAAAAGGAAGTCAGAGACAAATTTAGATGTGGACTCAGACTGCAAATCTGCTAGTGACTTACAAGTGGCATAGGAATCTATGTAAGATTATCTTTGAGCCATTTGATTTTTCTAGGGATTTGTTTTGTTTTTTCTTTGTACAGAGCCTAGCATTTGGGATCCAGGTCAAATTAATGGTTTTCTGGCTGGTGGGAGGGGTCACAGGTGCTGTCACAAAAATGTTTAATAATGATAAAGGCAGTAACCAGTTATCTAATCAAAAAAGATTCTACTGTTTCTCTGAAAGCTTCCCATCCTTGCTAGCAGACCTGTGTTCTATGACCAAACATGCCACAGTATTTTCTAGAAAGTGAAATGTGAACACTTTCTTTTCTCTGTTGGCAAAATGCTGTGCCAAAGCAAGCAATATGTGCAAAAATAGAAAGCCTTTAGTATGAAGGGACACAAGATGGGCACTGCCATGATGCTTCATTTTTGGGCTGCACCCTCTGTTTATATGTGACATCACCAGACGCTAGCCCTCCTTTATGTCCCACGTAGCCTTCAGTTCTGCATATCAATCTATGCTTTGGGGCAGCTTCTACAAATAGGTTACATTTACTAATGGCTGCAATGAATAAAGCAAGAAAATTCACCTCACAAATAAACTGGGTTTTAAAATATTGTTTTACCTCCTTTTTAAATTCTTATCATTGAAAAGAAAAGTAGAAGGGCTGAACAGAGTAAGGATGTAGAGAAGAAATTGCTATGGGTCATACATTAAAGTATCTTTTCCAAGGGGTTGAAGGAAGGTTGCACATTTTGAAAGTAAAGATGCTGCTTTGATCAGTGGATGGAGAATACAGCCCAACAGGGATAAATCTTTCTTCAAGCACAATAAGTCCATCTAATGATACTTAGAACAGTTTAGGCAGAACTCCCCTGGAGTGAAGTTGTCTGCCAAATGCTGATTACAGTTTTGAGAGAGGCTGGTAAGTTGATGACTTCAGACTGGGGTGAATAGAGGACATATAAACTGTTATGTACATATGATATTGTTGCTGAATGCTATCTATTGCCAGTTTTGCAACTACACCCTTTTCCCACAGATCCCGTTCGTAGTTGCTTTGTATTACAATTAGAGTTTGAAAAGCAGTGTAGTTTAGGGACTGAAGTACAATTAATTACAATGAACTTGGAGAAACATTGCCTTTAGATAGAATTCAACCTATATTTTATGTACCTACTTTTCCTCCTTCCCCCAATTTGTTGCTTTTGATGTTTTATTGAGAAACAAGATCATCATCTTCTAGGATTTCCTCTGTTCCAGATGTTTATTCTTCACCTGAAGCTATAATCCTTTGTTTGTGACTTCACAATTAGTTGCTGGGGAGATGTCTATGATCTTGAAAACAGGGGATTAAGGTTTTGGGTGAGGAAGAGGCCACAGAAACAGAATGACTCTTACTAACTAAAGACTCTGTTTTCATACAAGTATTCCTAGAAAAAAAGTTAGAGCAAAGGTTAAAATACATACGAACTGTTTCTAAACAAAATCTCCTTCACAATTTTCCATGAAAGTTCAGCAGAGCATCTAGTGTGTTGAGAAGTAAATCGTACTATGGTTTGTTTCATGCTTGCAGATTTTTTTTTTTTGTATGACTTGCTGTAAGTGAGAGTAAAAGTTATTCAGTAACCTGGAGGGTGGTTGTAAATGGTATGTTTTCTTGTCAGGAATGTTTCTTGTATTGAACTGAGACAAAAATCCAATTCTAGAAAATGTCCATTAAAAAATCAGTAAAAATATTGAATCGGGTCATCTGAAACATAGTGTTTAATTTTGAAATTATTTGTTTTGATTTTCTTTCTTTCTTAACATTCTTTACTATAAATTAACTTGCATTTGGGGGAAAGAAAAGTTATCTTGCCTTAGACAACATTGAACTTCCTACATTTTGGGAAAAAAAAGGAAATGGAATGCTTCCACAATTTCAAAACTTTTATTCCCCCAAAATCAATTGGAAAAAGAAAATTTGTCAAACCTGACCCCCTTTGGAAACACTGTTTATTTCTATTCTAATAAACAATTTTTGAAAGATATACAAAAAATTCCAGCATAATTATGTGACGGTGTGTTACATATCTGACACTACTCTAATGCTTTGTGTTCCCAGTGCACTCTGAAAATACTTTTGAATTAAGGATCGTAGTGTCCATTTCAGGTGACATGTATTCTTGTCCCCATTTTAGGGAGATGGGTCCGGAGGGAGAGGGTTCAACTCAGGAGCCCATAATTACATTGACTAGCATTTACTTATGCCAGCATTTCCTTTTAATTGAGCCATTAAAATGTAGTAGCTCCATGTTTAATAGATTTCACGATGCAAACATTTCTATTCCAGGCCATGGCTTTGCTATAAGCTGAACACATGAGGTAGCACACTGTTGTTTGGTCATAATCTCCCTCCCGGTTCCTCTGCTGGTCTAGGGAAAGAGTAAGTTGCATTGGGCCTATACCTAGAATAGTCCATGTTCTCAAACATCTTGACCCACGTGGGCTAGTCCAAGGTGGTTGGGAGACCAGACTGAAGACTCCAACCTTTTTCCATGTCCATCTCCATGAGGGAGTAAGGAATGTAATGGCTCTGGAGAGCTGCCTCCTTCCACCTGCAATCCTGGATTCAGGTAGATAGTGCGGAAATCTCAGAACAATGCTTTTTCTTCCTTCACAACACCCTAAAGGAAGTGTCTCAACTCTGTTCAAAGAGGGTTTGAAGAAATTAATATTAAATTAGCTTACAATTGATAATGAAATGTGAGAAAAGTGATGCTTTAAGTTGCATTGCTGGTAGTCATATTTAGTTATTGTATACTCCATGTCTGCACATATCTTGGATATGTACTGGTAAAGCTGAAGGCTGGCACACCTGCTCCTAACCATTCTGCTATTGCCATCACTGTCATTGCAACTGCTATGCACTTCTTCACACCTAAAGCACCTATACATGTGTTGGACGTCTACTTTGACATGTGCTAATTAGTCAAGTCTACTGGGGTGCGCTAATTGGTATTCCCACAGTCTCTGCATCACATGTATTTAGCATCCTCATGCTTCAAAATGGTGGTGGGGGTGCTTTCACTAAAGGTCATGAAATGAGCTTCAGTTAAACACCCCCCGCCACCATTTTGAAGTGTAGGGTGCTGAATATGCACACCATTGCGAGTGCTTGAATTAGTGCAGCACTTGGAGCCACTCTAATGGAGCATGTGTAAAGAAGCCCCTAGTGAGCCATGGGTTAAAGATCATCTCTTCCCCGTATTCGTTCAGCACGCCATCTGTTGAGTGGTTTTAGGACCTTATTATAGTATAAAATAGGCTGTAGCATAAATTCTGATTTCTCTTCACATCATAGAAATCTTTTGTCTTTTACTACTCATAATATTCTCCAAAGCAGCAACAGGATCTCTGTATTCCAGGGGTTTTCAATAAGTGTACCCCCAATGGCCCCCTTTTTAACAAGTGTACCTGGAGGCGTGAGCAGCTGGACACGAAGTGGGGGCATGGTGCATGGCAAAGTAGCAGCAGCACAGCATCTGTGTGGCCCTGCTCTCGCCCCACCCCAGTCCTGCTCCTGTGAGGCAGCGGCACAGGATGGCAGCGCTCCGTCCCCACCTGCCCTTACGTACCCCCTGGGACCTTTCAAAGTACCCCCAAGGGTACACATACCCCTGGTTGACAACCCCTGCTGTATTCTGAACTGTTTATTCTGATGGTGGCAACCTGATGATGCCATCTTAAAACCGCAGGGGAAGACTATACATTCTTAGAAATTGAGCTGTGGCCATTTTAGAAATCCTTCTCAATGGCTAAGCGTGAATATATCTTTGTGTTGCTAGTGCATTTTTTTATGAGAAGCAATCCTTTTTCTGTGTAGTCATTATGTTCTTTGTTTCAACCTTCTTCTGCCTCCAGATGCAAAAAATATGCAGTACAAATGACATGAAGAGCTTTTTTTCCTGAAACTATGGAAGATTTGGAAGGATTGCTTGTTTTCTTACTTTGTTTTTTCTTTCTTTCTTAATCAACAAAGTGGAGGAATAAAGTTCCAGAATACAAAAACAAAGATATTCAGAAGATACTCAGTGGCTGCACTCCTGAGTAATGAGAGCCCAGCACCTGTCAGTCCTTTTGTAGTTGTTCCAAAGGCCCAACAAGAGGAGAAAGCCCTTTTGGTTTTCTTGTAACTGACATGGTTTTCATTCCAGTGATTTTAGTCAACATAGATAGTGATCAGCTACCTGGATTTACCTTTTGGTGGCCTAGTGAACTTCCATACTTCTAGACAGAAGTGTTCATCTCAGTTCATAGTGTTAAAAAAAGAAACAGCCATCTGTATTTGTTTATACAGCACTGCGTTCCTTTGGCAACAGTGTGCGTACAAAGAAAGGAGTGTAAGTTTTTTAAGATCCAATTTAGATAGTAGCACTTTTCCAGAATGCACTCAGAAATATTAAAAAAGTGGGTTGATAGTGAGAACAAGGCACAAAGGATAGTATTTGTTTGATATAGTTTTCAAAAATACGCTGAGTTTTTGACTTAAAAATTATTGCAAGCACATCAACCATATCTTTAAAAGATGAGCTGCATAAAGTTGTGGGCCAGAAGCTATAGCGAAAGAAAAAAAAGGACTTTGTAAAATTTATCACAGTAACAATATACGAGGGCTCTCTATTTGGTCAAGGAAAGACTTGGAACAAACTTTCCAGTCACAAGCACTTTATTTTTAGGCAGTAGGGTCGATTTGAACTGAGATTTTGTTATTCTAACTTATTCTCTCTCCTTCGAAATGGCAATATCTTCACCTGCTTGCATTATCTCACATATTGATGTATATCTTTCCATATGATGGACCTAGGCAAAACACCTTCACTTCACCCTTTTCTGCATGTGATGCTAGTTCCTTTCCTTTACTTATAGTTTCAAATCAGCACCTAATTCCTTCTTGACAAAATCCATTTTCCTTTAAGCAATGCTTGATCCTTTGGTCAGCTGCTGCTCTCAATTCACTTCTCCTGGTACACCATTTGAAGCTTGGTTTGTTTGTTTGGTTTCTGTTTTTTATTGCTAGATCCAACCGGTAAACTTTTTTCTTTTTGGTTGTCAAAATGGGAGTTAGACAGCATCCTTTCTGTGCTGAACCATGTGTTCTGTTGAAGCATTAAAGGTGTGAGGAAGGAACATGTGAAATTTGAATGTGAGACTTGAAAAGAACATCTGGTCGAATCCTTCAGAGATGTATTCTGTGAGAAGAAATTATTAATAAAGTGAATGGCGCTTTTTAATGTGGTGCATATATAGATAATCCCTGATAGATCCTTGTGCAGCAGATGATTTAAGGACTGATATGACAGTTAAGTGCTGCCTAGCCCTTTGGTTGGTTAACAAACACTAATTCTTAGAATTTCCTTGTTAGGTAAATACATATTTTTATCCTCCTTTTGCAAATGGCTAAAAAAGTCATCATTGCTTGCCAAAAATACCACAAGACACTGATATCAGAGGCTGGGTTAGTACTCAGACTTCTGGATTATAGTTCAAGGAAAAGGAGTTTGACACTAGGCTGGTTTGTGCTAGGATTTTGGAGACTGGTGCTCAGGGAAGAGAAGAAGGCACTGCTTTGAGCTGGAAAAATTAAAAATGAGACTGGGAGAGAGATATCGCAAAGCACTGGATAAATTTGAATAAGGTTTCACAGTCTTGAGGGCTTTTGGGCGACTGGTGCCTCTCAAGTCTGGGAGGGCACCAGATGACCGACAGGGGGGTCCCCCAGCAGCCAATCGGCGAGTCAGCAGCAAAACCAGAAGTGTACTTCCAGCAGCACTTGTGGTTTCACAGCTGGAGCTTCCAGGGGGTGCACAGCCAATCTCAGGGCATGCATGCGCACCTGTGTGCACCCCCTACGTGTCACCAATGTTGAGGGCTTATCTGAATCAAAACTCTGAGCTCTTTGGAGGTTGCCTATCACTAATAAAGAACCTTCCAGCTGAGAAAATGTGTGTTGAAAAATATCCTCTGAGCAAGCAAACTGATCTACTGCAGTGTGTTGATGAGTAATGAGAAAAAAATCTCTCCAGACACTGAGTGACATGTCCATATTGTTAGCTGGTGGGACAACCCATGATTTTACCTGAGGCACAGGGTTGTATAGTGCAACAGCACAATAAGGAATCTATTGAATGGGCATGGCAAGCTGGTGAAGTTTATTATATAAATGTTGTTTTAATCATATTGAAAATGACAATACTTTTCAACCAAATGGAAAAATACATGAGATAAAAAATTAAAATTTTAGGGGACAGAATTTTAAGCTGTTTAAGGGAAAAAATATTAAAAATTATTCTTTTAATATTTAAATATCAGTATTATTTGCATAGTGTAAATTTCTGCTAAGTTCTGGCAATGCTCTTTGTGATGGTGTACAAAAGGTATGATTTCCAACAGTAAGGAAGTTAGATTTACCATGGTCAAGATGGGTAATTAAGCATGACTCAAAGACTACCTGATACTGCTCTTTGGTAATATGATAAATCTTTAGACAATTGTACTGGCCTTCCCTCCTCAAAGGTGTGAATATGGCTTTTCATGTATAGTACAGTTTGCTTATGGGTCAAAACTGAATGCTTACTCTGATGAGTATACCTGAACCTCTGTGGAATTTCCTAGGTTACTGGTTAGGGATGTATTATCCACTTTTCTGTTGTACAGCTCAAAAAAACATGATACAAATATGCGTGAAACAAAGCATTACCAAAATTATAGCTAATTTATTGATTTATGTTGGCTGGGAGCCTGTAGCCATGATGAAGGATGCGTAGTAATTTTTCAAGGACCCGTGCTTAGAGATTTTGTTTTGAGCTCACTCTCAGGATTTGTTAATGTGTACAGGTTAGATATGAAAAGAGTAGATGGATGTTAGCCACTGCCTTTTCAACTTATCTATCCCAATCCTTTCTCTGAGGGATGAAGTATAGACTATCAGTATGCACTCTGCCTTAAAAAAACACACTTTTTTTTTTACTTTGCTTTTTTACTGTGAACTAGTAAACATTATATTTAGCAACTTTTCTTCTCAAATGCTTATGAATTAGCAAGAAACAGGTCCTACCTCCTGAGACTTAAGTTAACTTAGGGCAATTGCTGAAGCTTTATTCACCTTAAGCTGTCTAAGCAGCAAGTTAAGAAGTTTCACCCTTTCCTAAACACGCACATATTTGCTAGCTTAAATAAAAATAAAGTCAGCTTGAAGTGAAGCTTTTGAGGAAATTCAAGGCAATGTTAAGATGTTGAAGAAAACCATAAAAAATCCTTGTTTATGTAAGTGATGCAGGGCATATCTTTTTTCCTTGGATGATTCTTCCAAGAAGTAACACTTCTAAAATAAGAAAGTTGGAAAGGAAAGGCACAAATAAAGGATGTTTATCTTTTGCCCTTCATAGTGCTTTAGTGTTCAGTACGGTTTTTCTATACCCAGCATATGTCCACATAGAGCATCCTGCAAAACCTCCTATGATGGCAAGCAGATAATGTGTGAGGATATGTATATATCACACACCAGAGTGTAGGACTGAACGTAGAGTCTGGAGGTGACAATGAGACATGGTCATAAATGCCCTTGTGAAGTTGGAGAATGCTACTTCACAGCAGTCTGCCTAGTCAGATATTATATGCATGAGGATTTAGAGTATCTTCAGGAAACATCTATCATTGGGCATAAGGCTTTTCTGGTGCTTTAGAATAAGCTGTCATATTATGTGAAGAGGATAATCCACTGACATTCCATTATTGTGATATGAAATATTTCTTTAAAGGAGTGATTTCTTTGTTGAAGTTAGTAAGGAGAAGGGGAAGCCAAACAAAGGTCTCAAAGATGCAGACTGAGGTACACAACATGTCATAAAATACTAGGCTTAGAAAATGATAAAAGCAAGCCACATAAACTTTCAGAAATGAGGAGGGAAATGCATTCCTTTGCTGGAAGGTTATTGAACCATTAGAGTCAAGAAACAGACTGTTTAGACAATTTCCTTCTTTTTCTCCCATATAACAATCGCCTTTTTTTGAGTGAGTTTAGTATAATAGATGTCTTAAGCTTATAGTAAGGAGCACATCAATTGAAAAATCTTCCTTCCTTTTTATGAAGTGCATTTTGCCTTAGAGTCATGCTTCTCTAAAGACCTTGTGAGGTGCCTTTAAGACTGTCCATCATTCAGCCCTCCAGGTACAGTGTCTATCTAACGCTGGGGAAAATAATATAGTTTGCTAACTGGGTTTGCACGGTACTACATTTTAAGCAGTCCTAGAGGAGTCATGAAAACTGATCTACCCATTCACTCCTAAACGTGTTTCTGGGGGTTTTGGTATGTTAAGCAATATTAGCTCCATAAGTAGCCATATGTTTTTTAATTCACTTGTCTGATTACAGGAAATGTAATTAACAAAGAATAAATCGAAAGAAAAGGAGACCAAATAGAATACCTGCTTTTGTTTCTATCCAAAGGAAAGAAATATTTTTTATAATAACTTCACTGTGGAAAAATCATTTGTTGTGCTTTCAGCATGTAAGATAACTATTAACATTTGTCCTTTCCTCCTCTTTTATAGGTTATAATTAATTGTAAGCCAAATAATGGCAGGAAAACACGCGCGCATGCACACACACACACACATGCGCGCGCGCACAATGTCTACATGAGATGCCCACCGTCCAGTTGTTACTGCACAGTCATTTGATACTTGCATAATCAAGTACTGAATGACTGTGCAGTAGCCAGTGTTACTGCGCAATAGCATCCTGGTACAATTGCCTAGTGATGCTTACTGCGCAGGAGCTCATTACTACTGTGCAGTAGCATTGCATCACAGTTCACGCCCAGTGATGCTACTGCACAGTTGTAACAAGGTACTGTGCAGTAAGCGCCTTGTCACCACAGAGTCATAAATAGCAAGGCAGTGGGTGGCTTAGGAACTTGGTAATAGGATATTGTATCCTTTTAATTTTATAGCAGTGGCATGAAGCTAACTTTGAAGTGAAAGTCAGGTCCATTGAACCAGTAGGAGTGTTTTTGTTTATTTCAGTAGGGTCAGAATTTCACCTCTCATTTATAATGATGTAAGGCTCAATCCAAACCCTTGAACAAATGGAAATACCTCCACTTACTTAAACTGACTTTAGATCAGGCCACAAAAGAAGTTACAATGTGATAGCTGTTCAGTTGGCTATATTAAATACTCTAAAAATGCACTTCTTGGTCCAGATGGCCATACTATAAAAGAAGCCAGCCATTCCAGCTCTCATCTGTGATAGTAGATAAACCAGTGGATGTATGGTTTGGGAGACTGAAGTAGAAGTACTTAGTACACAGAAGTACATTAGCAGGGCAGTATGAAGAAGGTACTGCTGCTTTGCCTTTTCTGTTTTATCTGTTAATGAACAAGACACAATTCTCTTATAACTTTGAAATCTTCACATTTTCTTAAACAATAAAAGCATTGAGAACCAAGAATTCAATAAATATACAGATATTGAATTTTAGGCTACTGGATTTGAAAATGTAGCCTAAGTAATTTATTTGAATGAACCAATAAAGACTGAGAGAGAGAGATTTGTAATTTT
>NW_017728906.1:24494617-24507574 GCF_001723895.1 Crocodylus porosus
GGCGGGTTCCTAGGTCATTTGCTCATAGTTGCCCACTATTCTAATTTGATTCAACGTCCAAGACACACTAACAGCTACAGTGTACACTAAACAGATTTCATTTAAAACTGTCTTCGATGTTGTTCATAAGCACTTAATTGTAGTGTTCTTTATGTCAAGTATTATGGACAAATTAATAACTTACCTAGTTTTAAGTAGGTTTATTTATGTTTTTTTCTATAGCTGCAATAGTCATAGATTTACAAAATTAATAAAAAGGAAACTCACTTGGTAACTTTGCTTGTATGGAAGCTATTTTTTATTTAAAGTAAATGAGTTTTGTAAATTTTAAATTTGCAAAATCTACATATACAAAGTCAAGCCTGTCAGTCATATACTTAATTTTATACAATTTTACTTTTAAAAAAGTATCAAATAATTGCAAACTTTGACAACCATGATTTCTTATGAAAAATATCATTACACTGTCAATTTCATGCATTTTTTTTTTTATTACAGTTCTTTCCTATAGGGGAAAGTTTGGCAGTGTTTATTGGTTATTTTAATTGTTCTTTACTAGCTCTGAAATAGTAAATTTTTGTTATGGACAAGTTATTTTTGTATGTGACTGCTTGTCCCACAAACTTCTTGGAAGTGGCCCCTAGTTTCTAACATCTCACTGGTGCACTCTTGATAAATAACTGCTTTTATAACAGTCTGTAATAACTTTGTAAGAATTAATACCATTTGTTAGGACTATGATGTACTCTTTTATTCCACTGCTCATACTCTCAAGCTATTTTCTGGGACGAGGGGAAAGGAATAGAAAAGTATTTTTCTAGACAAATTGAGTTAATAATTGTAATTGGTTATTTCTAAAGTATGTGATCCAAGTCAACTTTTTAAACTAATTGGATTTAATATTATATGTCAAATACAAACTTTCTTTTAAAAAAATTACTAGTGTGAAAATAAACCAGCTTCTGAAACTCTTGACTGTTATATTTTTGCATTCCTGTGGTCTAAACTCTTAAGATAGCTTTTCTTCTAAAACTGTATGCATTATTTACTAAGGTTCATCTTGGAAGGAATTTTTACTGGCTTCTTAAAAATAGGGAGATGGTGACAACTCTAAGAATAGAAAATGAAAAAAATGCGGCTGAAGTCAGAAAATGTTTTAAAACATGTCCTGGAAGCTGAAAATAAGCACGTTAGAAGCTTTTATTGTGTCAGGTTGTTCAGAATACTTGTAAAATAGTTAAGTGTTGACTTCTGTAAAAAATTTTTGTCACCTTTTATAGTTAATGTGTTCATGGCAAATGAAAGCACAGTAGTCTTTTACCATCCTTGTTTAAGCCCCAGTTGATCAAACTATTTAAGTTAATTCTCCTATACACACTGTTCAGCAACACTTTTAAGGATAACTTCAGTGAGGCTTAATACATGGTTCTTCTGTATTGTGCCAACGTCTAGAGCCGCCAACAAAGTTTGGACCTCATTGTGTTAAGAACTGTGCAAACACAAAGTAGATATTCCCTATGCTTCATAACATTGTAGTTTAAGGATACGGAGAGACATAAAAGTTATAGCAAGAAATTTTAAATATCTTTGAAATGTTTCCAAAGTGGCTGAAAAGTTCCTAAATACAAGCTCTCAAAATGAAGTGCTTCATGGAACATTTGACTGTTTCTTATATCTGCATCAGGATATTGTCATACAGGGAAGAGATTGGGTGGATGTCATGGTGGGTCATGCTCTGGGGTGCTGTCAGGTCATCACTGTGACCCTCACAACCTCTGCTGGGAGTCCTTCCCCTGCCACACCTGGAGCTGGGCTGACCACCTCCTCTCCTTTCATGGTCCTTCCTGTCACAGCCCTGCTGATTCCTTGGGCAATCCAGCTCCAGTCCTCTGGGCTGACAGGCGGAGAAGAATTGAGGGGGTTGGAAATGGAGTGTGAGGCAGTGGCAGTGTGCTACTTTCCTGCTTACTTCCTCATGTGACTTTTGGCTCCAACCCCTCTCCCCACTTCCCATCCCTATGATGGAGTGCTGCAGGTTGTAGTGCTCCTTGCAAAAGAGGCTGCAGTGCTTGAAACATTTTGGCCAGGGCTTATGCATGTTTCCTTGGCTGAAATGTTTCTAAGTGCTTTTCATTTGGAAATGTTTCAATTATTATGTCTGTCTGCACCCTAAGGCCTCTGACAGATGTTCAGTTAAAGGTTCCATCGGGTCTGTTATTTGATCCAAATAATTGCAGTATACATGCATGGCAGGATGCGTGATTGTGGGATTGGGAATGAGATCCCAAGCGTTTAGTATTGTCAGTGCAGAGGGAGTCTGGGGTCATGATTCCAGGCTCCCCCTGTACCACCGAGTAGGAAGCCAGTCACATGGTCCCTACTCATAGTCTCAGCAGCGTATCAGAGTCAAGAGCTCTGATACACCTCTGAGGCTGGGAGCCCTGATGAGCTGACTGCCATTCCCAGCTTTGTGGGTCCACCAGGGTCCTTGACTCTAATGTGCTTCCAAGGCTGGGAGACCTGGTCAGCAGCTACTCCCTGCCTCAGGGGGCATCAGAGTCAAGGGTTCTGATGCAGTCCCACAGCTGGGAGAGGCAACTGTTTGTGGCTCCCAGCCCTTTTGCTGCATCAGAGCCCTTGATTCCCATGTGCTTCTGGGCCTGGGAGCCCTGATCAATCCAGCCACACATGCAATTTAAGGTGTGATGGGAACCAGCCGCAGAGTTATTATAGATTTCATAGACATTAGGGCTGGAAGGGACTTCGGAAGATCCAGTCCAGCCCACCACCCAAAGGGCAGGAAGTCAGCTGGGGTCATAGGATCCCAGCAAGATAAACATCCAATTTGCTCTTGAAGGTGTTCATCGTAGGTGCTTGAACAACGTCCGATGGCAGACTGTTCCAGACCGTGGGGGGCCTCGGACAGTAAAGAAATTCTTCCTTATGTCCAGCCTGAAACGGTCTTGCAGGAGTTTATGTCCATTCGACCTTGTCATCCCTTGGGGCGCTCTGGTGAACAAACATTCCCCCAGATCCTGGTGGTCACCCCTGATAAACTTATGGGTGGCCATCAGATCACCCCTGAGCCTGCGCTCTTCCAGGCTAAACAGCCCCATGGCTCTCAGCCTGTCGTCGTAAGGTCTGTTATCCTGACCTCTGATTATGCGCGTGGCTCTTCTCTGGACTCTCTCAAGCTTCTCCACATCCTTTTTGAATTGTGGAGCCTAAAACTGTATTCCAGCTTCGGCCTCACCAAGGCCAAGTACAAGGGGAGAATGACGTTTTTGTGTAATAACTTTGTCTTTTATTACGCCATTAGTTGACTTAATGTGTGGCCACATTACAAGTTAAGATGTGATTAACTTGTTAATGGTGTCTTAAGTGTAATGTCTGCCAGGGGCCTAAGTCATCTAACCACAATGTGCTGGTCTGCAAACATCATGTTAGTACTAGATTCTTCTGGGCAGTTTGTGTGTTCACATCCTTAATGGTATTTAGAAAGGTGAGAATCCCTGAAGAAAGTAAAGAAAAGATGAGGGAAATTGAAGACAAGAAGATACAGACAGAAGAGGTAGGGGAGAAAAGAGGGCAAAAAAAAGCAGGTGGAGGAGCATGGTTGAAGAGAAGTTAGGCAGAGAGATCGGGGAAGAACAATGTTCAGAGTCAAAATTGCAGCAGGTAGGGAGTTGACATCTGTATCAGAAGCTTTGATTGTTTCTGATTTTCTTCCAGTTGACTTAAAGGTATATCTTATAATCAACAGAAGTACGACATGAGCTCATTAAGCAGGCCCAACCTAAGTTTATACACCTCGCTTGAGTATCAATAACACAATAGCGGCAACATCAAAGGCCCCACGGCAGACTGTAAAGCATATCCAAGAATCCTGCTTAATACTCAAGCAGCTGCCTGCACAGAATGCCATGCTGTCATGGCTGTGTTGCTAGCAGTATACAAGCTGGCTAATTTTAAGCTAGTTTGTGTATATCTATACTGCAATATAATGCATGGCACTCTCACCTTTGACTGCTATGTAGACATACCCTGAGTCTCAGATTCCCCACACCAAGCTCACTTTGCTTAATAATTGTGGACTGCTAACTTGAAAGTTGAAGGAGTAGGAAGAGTGAAAAGGACATGCTTTTGTTGGTTTAGTGTCAGGAGAACTAAGAACTCTGTAGTGAGGGAAGCAAGTTCAGGCCTGCAGTACGGTGCTTCCAGTCGAGAGTGGACATAAGAAATTATTTATATTCTTTGCCATGTTACTGTGTTCACTTGAATCCTCTATTCTAAAATGTTTGTTGTGATAGGATAAATTCAGAAAAGTATCCTGAATAAGGAAGCTTGTTCCTTATCACTTATCAGTTTAAAGAGAAAAGAATAATTCTGAAACCATCAAACGTTGCTATTAAGGAAAATGTACTCCAACAAGTATATACCTAACAAAACTCAAAGGAGACATAGTTTTACTTGATTCCAAGATGAGTTTTCCTCCCATCCATCATGCAGAAGATGAAGTCTCATCTTATAATCAAGTAACAGGTAAAAAATGGAGTAGCTGCAGCCAGTAGAAGGTCCTGCACTGCTCCCTGGCTCTCTATTGATTTCCCGCTGCCCTCTGGATCCATACTGGATCCATCCAGCACAGAGCAAGGGGGCAGCACAGAACCTGGCATGGAGCCAGAGAGCAGCAAAGGAGTCTGTGGGGACTAGCACGGTAATTGGCATGCATTCCCTTAGCACTCCCCAGCTCTGCACTGATTACTTTGCTGCTCTCTGGCTCTGCACTGGTCCTGCTGCTTCCTGGCTTCACACTGATTCCCTTGCCACTCCCTGAAGCCAGGACAGGACACAGTGTGAAGCCAGGGAGTGGCAAGAAAATTAGCACAGAGCCAGAGAGTAGCGCAAGAGGCGGGCCAGATATGGGGGATGCAAATGGCAGCGGGGGCGAGGTGTAATAGGGTTAAGGGGCTAGGGTCAGGCTGGCTGCTTTCGCTGCTGCAGCGGTGGGATGTATGAGTTTTAAGGCACCCTCTAATAATTAGAGTCTTTACATGGAAAATTATAGGAAATGTATAATTTTCCATGTATAGAATCAAATGTAGAGGAGAGGGTGTTTTAAATTCAAAGTCTTCCTGGGTTCAGTAAATTATTTCAGACAGAAAGCAGGATAGAGATGTACTTTATAGATTAAGTGAATCAGAGGTGCATAAGCTTTTGTGAACAAGAACTCACTTCATTAGATGTTATGAAAGAACAGGCTATCAAATAGGATGATTAATTTTCAAAGTGTCTGGCTTTCTTTTTTCAAATCACTGTATATTTGATAGCCTGGTCTGCATGTTCTTGCGTAACATCTGATGACTGAGCTCTTACTCAGGAAAGCCTATGCATCTCTGATTCAGTTAATTTAGAAGGTTCATGTCTACCCTGACTTCAGTCCAACATGGCTAACTACTTCTCTCGATTAGTTCAGCCGTGTTTGTCTAATACTCAAATAATGCAATAGTCTGTCCCTAATCTATCACATTTTTAATGTGAATAATTATAATGTAATTCCCTATGGTTTGTTAAAGAGAACAAATAGAACTGCTTCTTAAGAAAATTCCTAGAAATTACATCCTAACAATGGCATTAGGATGTGTCTTGTAATAAGGTACTAACTATGAGGCCCAGTAGACAAACTTAACTGAGCCACTGCATGTCTCTCTCAAAGAAAACAATGGAAAAGTCACCAGGCAACCAGCCAACCAAATAAAAAACTCAAATAATCTTTAACTGTTAATATGACTATTTTAAGATGCACATGATTATGTTGTGGCAATTTCTTGTATTGTAAAAGAATGGTTAAAACTGAATATTTAAGCAAACACATATGAACACATTAAATATATTCACCAATTACCAGAGTACAGTACAAAAATCACATATGCCGCTCGGCTGTAACTTTCAAGGTTCAATCCATCATTCCAAGACCCAGGGGGCCTAGATTTGACACCCTGCCTAGAAACCTTAGTTCAGATTGGTTGGAACAATGCCATCTTATGTTCAGGTTAAAAGAGCAGCTGTAATTTGTCTGAGTAGCACTTTAACTATGCACAGCAAATCACAAAACCTATTTGCAATAATAAACTTAAAGCTTTATTTCTTAATCCATATCTGATATTCATCATCTTGATGTAATGTTGGTTGTAGCTTGTTCCTGCAATTAAATATATATTTTTGCAACAATCTTTCTCAAATTAAAATTCAGTGCTTTGTTTATAATTTTTTTCTAGTGTTCAGAGGAAGTTGTTTGCCATTGTTCCTTGCAACTGAAAATATGAGAATAATTTAACAGTAGGAGTTAAGCTTATATGTGATAGCCATAATAAATAAAAGTCTCTATGTTGTAGGGTTTTTTTCCCTATTGTAAATACAAGATTTGAATAGTCTCTACCCTAATGGAAGTAATTGTCTTTGAAATATATGTATTTTTCTTGCTATACCCTCTTTTTTGCACTGCCTATCTGCTAAGGACTGGAGAAACATAACTATTTCCAATGAATAACTTACAATCTAGAATGTTTTAAAATCCAAAACAAATGTTTTGATTCACAACCCTGATGCAGGGGAAGTCATGGACCCTTCTTTGTTTGTAAGTCCAACTATACTCAAGTTGGAGAGGCACTGAGCTGCGATCGTTCCTTGCCCAAGGAAGACAGCTCTGTACCCTGACAGGCTTTGTAGGTTAAATCACCGCAGCTCCTGAGTGCTTGCCCCACTCCTGCCTGCTGGGGCCTGCACTGCATGGCTGCAGGTCAGAGTGCAGGCTGTATGAATCTTTTGCTACTGTTCCCCAACCTCTTTTTGACTTTCCAGAGCTTAGCGTCCCACAGCCTGCTTGCTGCTGATAGGAACTTGAAGAATCCTTGTAGCCAGTCAGGTTCATGCACTATAAGAAATTGCTCAGAATCCACTAAAATATCATGCTAACTCAGTAGATTAATTTTACATCCGGTGGCATGAAAATAAATCAGACTTTCTTACCCCTGGGGTTGGATTCTTTAGCTATGCTCTTTAACCTTGGCACTTTTCTATTAAGGTACATGGTCCTGCTTTTTCCTAGTCATAGGCATTTTTGTCCATTTTTACTTCTAGCAGGACCACTTTCTTTGCCTCTCTTTCTCTCAGCTCCCTAAGCTTCTCCCTTTTTCTTCTCCTTTCAGGTCCTCAAGATTGCCTCATTCACAAGAAATGCCCCCTGTGTTTCTTTGTGTACCTCATCAACATTTTTTGAATTGAGGGACTAATTTCTTTCTCCTCCAATCAAAGTCTAAACCGCAGCATTCATCTTTCCGATGCTGCTCTCTCTGCCATTTTCTTTCCTAAGTATCTGTGTGTGTTCTCTATTTCTGTACATTGCTGCAGCGAACCCAAGGGAAATTCTTTGTCATGAACCTACCTTAGAGGTGCAATGCCTTTTGACGCTGCTGGCAATACAGCTTCTCTCTGGTATTGTGTTGTAGTATGCTAGCCGAGTTCACTGTAAAACAGGTTCATTGAAAATGTCTGTTTGCACTAACCAATTTAGCACTTTGGATTAAGAATGTCCTGTGACATGGTCTTCTAATACATACATTCACTTTGCTTAGGTAGCCAAGCTAAAAGGAAAATGAAATGTATTTCTTACATAGTCCATCTTCCTGTATTGTATTGTAGTTAAGGCAGACCATGCAGCAGGATGGCATTGTGTGTAGTGGTGGCCATACACTTACTTTGTATTCACTGGAGACTTGGAGGTACGACAGCTGCATATAAATATGCATAGCTGGAAAGATTCATGATAGTGCCTCATTCTGGGTCTGTGTCTATATTGCAGCCACAGCAGATCAGTGAACATTTTCCTCATCTATCAGTTCCTTGCTTGCTTGAAAGCAGACAAAATGGTTAAAACATCAGCAACACACAGAGGGCTCCTGAGCGTGTGAGACTTGTTTGCCACAGTATTCAAAACATTTCCCTGTATCTACAGTAGCTCTTAGTAGATGAATTTAGCACTCAGCAGATTAATTTAGTTCCCATGTGCTGGATTTAGAAAGAAAAACTAATATAGATGAATACATTCTGTTCAGCCAGCATATTCTGTTTTGTAACAATACACATGTCGCATTTGAACTGCAATCTGGTTGGAAAGCATTTTGAGAATGGTGCATTGATCATAAAAATGAGTCAGACTTGCTCGTTTGGAAAAAAAAAAGCTTTCATCTTATACAGGGTAAGGAGTTAAAGTATAGAGCAATTCATTGGAAAAGAGTACTGGGCTGATAGCCACTTTTGATAAGTACCTTATCCGAACCTTGAACAGTTGTTTTTCTCTCCATCATCTGTGTTAGGCTATCGTGTACTGTATAACACCTTCTTCATACCTACTCTAGCCATTTGGAGGTGCTTCCATTGGAATTTTGTTTTTTAGGAGGACAAACTCAATATTCGATGCAGAAAATAGTTTTCGTATAAATAGTTTCTTCTTTCCAATCAAGAAGGTTAGGGACAGAAATTATACATAAACCAGCACAAGTGATCAGAAACCAGTTCAAATCTGTAACAGAACAGAAACTCAGTGCACATGAATTGCTTTCAAAATGGCCCAAACCAGTTTAAGATAAAACTGGATGGATGTAGTATCAGACTTAATTGATTTAGGTTAAATTGGGTTATTGAACTTTTGTCCCAGATCTCCTCCATATTCAAGTTAACTCACAGTCCCCCAGTATCCCAGGATGCTTTGCACCTCTGCACCCAGCTGCCCCTTGCACAGTAGGTAGGCTAGCCTTGGCCCAACATGCCTGCTCCAGCTGGGTAAGAAGGCATGCTCTAGTCCCCCTTAGGTTCTGGCCTGGGCCACTACAGGCATGTGGCTGCATTCCCAGAATAAAACATGAATATCTGTTCACTTCCTTATCAGTTCAACCTCCACAGCTTAGACTAACCTGCAAAGATGGAATCAATTCAGCCTCAGGCTTTTTTAACTGTCTGTATTTAGCTGAAATGTTACAAGAACATCTAATAGATGTAATGCTTGCAATGCAAAGAGCAAATACAATGTGAAAAATTAGACAGTAAAAGCATGGAAATGGGTAGACCACACTGCTTGGTATTATTTAACCTATGTGTGGCATGAAAATGAAAAATATATTCCATAAGAATACTGCATATGGTTGCAAATATAAAACCTGAAATCCAACCTCTTATCCAACACCCTCAGTGAACGAATCTCATATAAGAAGGACTAACTGACCAAAGTGCTTGGAGAAACAGTTCTACCTTCACTATAATCATATTTTAATAATTGAAGAGCCATTTGAAGAGCAGATACATCCTTGAAGTAACTAGAGACCTCCCTGAGTAGATTTCATTTACTTGGGAAAAGCTTTGATAATATAGTGATTAATGTTCTAGGAAACAAAAACATGTAAGGGTGGCCAGAGCCTGGAGTAGGCTTCCCAGAGAGGTGGTGCTCTCAGCTTCCCTGGGGATCTTCAAAAGAAGACTGGATGGGCACCTGGCTGGGGTCTTATGACCCCTGCCACCCTCAGAGCTCCTTCCTGCCCATGGCGGGGGGTCAGACTAGAAGGTCTGTCTAGGTCCCTTCCCACTCATTGATTCTATGATTCTATGAAGACTTGACTAATGCACTGCGCCTGAGCTCTGTTGGCTAGGATGCTGATATCAAGGTCTATGGCCATGAAGTAGGAGAAAAGGGCAGACAAAATAACAGTAAGGTAGAAATCATGTTGGAAGCTCTGTGGCATGAATCATGCATGTTACCTTTCTGTGCTGGATAAGCGATGATGAGTGACTATGGTGCCATACAAACCCTGCAGAAAAGAAATGGAAGCTCAGACAAACATGGCTCTTTCTGCTCCCTTTTCCCCAGGCAAGTAGAAATTTGTCACCAGTAAATGATCTTACTAAGTGCAGATACTACTCATACTCCTTACTGATCCAGCTATGCTGCCCGGCATATTGAGGAGATGGAGACAAGACTATGCCTACTCCCTCCCACTTTCTCCAGAGAAAAGTAGCAGACCATGCAGAGAGAGACCTCCTTATCTATATCCAAGTGTATATGATACATCTTCACAGGGACATCTAGTGCTATTTAGGAAAGACAGTCCATACTGGCAAGAGTTGGTTAGGTGGTATAGCTTATACCAATTCTCCATAAGAAATAGGCAATACTGACATAGGTAGTGATTTTTTTTTTCATATTTGCAACCACAGTAGCTATGGTGACAAAACTTTTAATTGCAGAAGAGACCCAAATGTTCTGCAGAAGGTACCCATGTCCTTCAAGCCCTATTTCTTTCAGGTGAATGAAAGGACACAAATATACCTTCATTACTGGTGTTGACAAGATTGTTACTGTTGGTAACAGTCCTTTCCTCCCCAAAGCAATATCCTTTTTCAATATTTCCTTGGACTTTTGGCAGAAGTTACAAAGGAAATTAACTACTGTGTTCTCCCAGTTTAACTCTGGATGGCATAAAAATGAAAGGAATTCTGTGGAAATCCAGTTCTGAAACATGAGTGTCTGTTATTTTATGTATGTCCCTGGCAAGACCTTAGCCTTGTTGTAAGAAAACATTGCCATATGAAACACATGTCTAGAAAAAAAAAAAAGAAAAAAAGAACATTTAGAGATTTGCAGTTACATGAAGTCTTTATGGCCCCTCTCATATTTTGGATCACCTAGAAGACCAATGTTTTACCTTTTTTTTTTCTTTGTTCTTGGGCCCTGCTGAAGCCAAATCTCTGTCTTGTATAAGTCTATATATGTATCCTGTCATGCTGGGTTGTGGTTTGGGGGTCACCTCAGGGTTGGGAGAAGCCAGGAAGTCAGAATCCAGGATTGCTGTCTGAGGAACTGAGTTAGGGATCCAGAGGGCTGGGCAGAGCACGAGGTCAGGAAGCAAGCTGGGTCAGACCAGAGCTGGATTGGGTACCTTGAGAGTCAGGCAGAGAGTGAATTCAGGAAGCTAGTCAGATCAGGTATCCAAGGAACCTATCAGTAAGTAGCAGCACAGGCCAAGGGTACAAGCAACCCATATACAAGGTTAAGCCTTGTTACCTGGACACTTTCCTTTCAGGCCATGGGAAGGGGTGGACCTTGGCTGGCTACTCCAGTGATGGGCAGTGGGTATGTGCCTAGATCCAACTGGAGGATCTGGCCACCCGTATATGCTCCGATGTTACACTGGGGAGGTGAAAAACTAGGGTAAGCTGCCACCCTAGATACGCTAAGGCCCTGGATTCAAGTCTACTCCTTGACATTTAACCCCCTGCCTCCTCCCCCTCTTCCAACAACCCCTTCTAGTGGGCACTGATCCAGGTTTTCCTGGCTAATCCTTATGGAATTTATGTACCAAATAGGGGGCATGGATGTTTTCTATGGGCTCCCTTGTGCATTCCTTTGGTCCATACCATTTCCAGTCTACTAGGTACTGTAATTCAAGCATCCAAGGAATCCATCAGTCAGTATCTCTTGTCACAATAAAGTCTAGGGAAATGATGGTACGAGATGCATCTGTCTTCACCACAAATGGCAGGGCAAGGTCTGGATGGGAGAGCACAGGGGCAGAAGTAAAGGCCTGTATCATATGTTCAAATGCTATCTGGGCCTCCTTGTAGAACGGGATATTTTTGCAATAGTGTAGAAGGGACTTATGACCTGGGCAGTAAAAGTTCACAAACCCTAGGAATCTTTTGAGCTCATTGCATTCCAAGGGGCTTTCCACTCCCCTTTTCAGGTTCATCTGAACCTTCCTTTGCTCCCTTTTCAGGCCTTCAGGAGACAGACCAAATGCAAGGAACTCAATCATTGTTTGGTCAAATGTGCACTTCTCTAATTTTGCAAACAGGTTGTGTTGGTGTAGCCTTTCCAGTACTGTTTGGAGATGTTGCATGCTGGCTAGGTTCCTCTGAGAAGATCAGTAGGTCATTCAGGTAAGTGATTGCAGATTGGTCCAGTAGGTCTTGTAGCATATAATTATAAAGTTTTAAAAAGTAGCTGGGGCATTGGCAAATCCACAGGGCATGCCCAGGTATTCAAAATGCCTGCACAGCATCCTGAAAGTGGTTTTCCATTCATTCCCAGCACAAATGCTCACCCTGAAGATTAAGTTTGATGAAGGTATGAGCTATTTTAAGCCAATCAAGCAGCTCTGAGTTGAAGGATAGAGGGTTCTGGTTCTGGTTAGTAATTTGGTTCAGTGCCCAATAATTGACACAAAGGGATTCCAATCCTTTTTATTTATTTATTTTAACAAACAGGATGCGGGCTCCCTCAAGTGAGGTAGACCTGTATATATAAAGCCCCAGGCCAGGTTCATGGATGGCCAGGTTTGGGGGTCACCTCAAGGTTGGGAGAAGCCAGGAAGTCAGAATCCAGGAGCTCTGTCCTGGAAACTCAGTTGGGGATCCATAGGGTTGAGGAGACCATGAGGTCAGGAAGTTAGCTGGGTCAAGTATCTGGGTCAGGACAGAGCTCAGGTTGGGTATTCAGAGGGTCAGAAAGAGAGCAAGGTCAGGAGGCTAGTCAGATCAGGAATCCCAGGAATCTGTCAGTCAGTAGCAGCGCAAACCAAAAGTGCAGCAGCCCACATACAGGGTTGAACCTTGTCGCCCAGACACTTCCCCTTCTGGGTCAAGGATTTATATGGGAAGGGGTAGGAGGTCAGCTGACCTTGGCTGTCCACTCTAGTAGCATGGAGTAGGTGTGTGCCTAGACCCAGGCTGAGGACTCTGGCAACCTATGTCTGCTTCAGTGCTCTGTTGGGGAGGTGGCAGACTGGAGTGAGCTGCTGTGTAAGACAGACCAAGGCTCTGGCTTCAAGGCTGTGCCTTGGCATATCCTCTTCATAGTTTCATAGTTTCTACGGTCGGAAGGGACCTGAGCAGATCATCTAGTCCGAC
>NW_017728906.1:24508899-24511045 GCF_001723895.1 Crocodylus porosus
TCTAGAGTATTTACATAAACAGAGTAACTGGCATATTATGCCTTTTGTCCTGATCAGCTTCAGGAACAATTCTTTATAGTAACAGGTTTCAATTTACTTATTCTGTTCCATGCAAAGCATATTTTTTATAGTAACAGTCATAGCTTAATGATAAATAGTTTCACATACAAATCATGCAATATTATCCGTCTTTCACTGAGATCTCAAGTCCTAAATCTTGCTAGTCATAGACTATTAATCTAGTTTATTTTAATCAATTTTAACCTGCCTCCGTGTTCCTTCATTTGTTATTAGATTCCCTCCCTTTAAAAAAAGCAAAACTCTTTACTAATTCAGAAGCTTTACTCAGACTAGTGAAATGCATACACGCATCTTGATTTACAGTTCAAGCTATGCTTTTATTATTGTTGCATGGATTTTTTTTTGTGATCCTTCATTAAAAGGTCTGGAAAAAACTTTGGACAAATGAGAAAATAGCTTACAAGTATGATTTTTTAAGCTGTAATTGTTAACAGTTAAATGTAAATGCAGTGTAGTTCAAACAGCTCTCTGTAAATACATAGTACTGTTTACATTCCTTTAATGCTCATATCAGAAAGAGACAGTGTATGACTCTCTGGACTCTGCTGCTTTAGTAGTGAGCAGGATATGCCCCCTTCACAAAACCCACAATATACTGCAAAAAAAATACGGGCTGACCATGAGCAGACTTGGTTAGCCAATCAGGGCTACCCTAAACACTGCTGCCATCTGTCACAAGGCAAACTAAGGCTGGGATGTGTAAGCAGGGCTTCCCCCTTTTCCCTACACACCTCTGCTGCACAGTGTCAGCACTGTAAGCTCTCCAGTCTTTAGGGCATCATCATTTCAATGCTTATACAGGCAGTTCTGGGTAAGTTTTTCTGCCAGAGACCAAACTTGGGAGAATTCTCTTAGATTATTTCAACATGTGTACATAGCCATGAATTATCATTTGGGCTTCAATCACTTTCTAAAATAGTATATTTGGAAATTAGCTAGCCTGAGTGTTGTAAGAGAGTGCTGTTATAACAAAGATAAGTATAAAGTTAAATATATCAGCAACACAATCCAAAGATAGTATGAGGTACAAAAGCGGTTTAAATGTATTGTTTAACTCTTGTTATTGTGAAAATAGTGTCAGATATTATTATCATCATATCATTATCATTATCATTATCATCATAATTGCTATTAATATTATTAATATTAATGACAATAATAGTAGTAATTATGGTAATGCTATTGTTGATAATAATATATACCTTGAATAAATGTGGAGACATTTCATTTGATTTCTGTTCTCTTACTGTGTCCTGTCTCTAGTAGGATCACCCCAGAACACCTGTATAAACACCACAAGGCTAGGGGCAGACATTACACATAAACTGGTTTAGGTGATCTGAAACTATTTTAAGTCTGTAACAGAACAGACATTTAGTGCACATAAACCAGTTAGAAAATGGCTGAAACTGGTTTGAGACAAACCTGGTTGGAAGTAGTATCAGATTTAACTGATTTGGGTCAAACCAGTTTATTCAATGTCTGTGCCAGACCCCTTGCTGGTTTAAGTTAAATCAGGACCCCCCAGCATCCTGGCATGCTCTCTAGGCTGGGTGGGGCTCTCTTCTCCACAGCAGAGCTGACCCCTCCCCTCTGCTCCCTGGCTACAGCTCCAGCAGAGACTAGCAGGCACAGTGGGGTCCACTAGTTTCCCTATGCTCCCCTCCCTACCCTTCCCCCCCCACACACACACACCACCACTCGCTGCTTAAGCAGAGATCCCTTCCTCCTTTCTGCCACAGCACAAACTGTAGCCAGTATGTGGTATGGTAGCTAATGCTGTATAAGGCAGATAGGACAGTGTCTGCTTAGGGCTTTTTGGAGCTACTCAATAGGTCAGATGGTACTGTCCCTGAATTCCTTCCTTTGGAAAAATCTGTTTAAAAAGAGTTTGAACTAAGCCCGCTGGGGGATGGGGGGACTACTGCCACTGCTGGCCCGCTGAGTGGCCCTTGCAAAGCCAGCAGACCAAGGCACTTAAGGGAGCTCACCCCTGCCCCAGCCCTGGCACAATCTGTGGGCAAGGCAAGAGCCCCCAAGGGCACACTTGCCTGCCTGTACACTA
>NW_017728906.1:24511056-24518544 GCF_001723895.1 Crocodylus porosus
CCCCAAAGGATGACGAGGTCGAACGGTCACAAACTCCTGCAAGACCGTTTCAGGCTGGACATAAGGAAGAATTTCTTTACTGTCCGAGCCCTCAAGGTCTGGAACAGCCTGCCATCAGAGGTGGTTCAAGCACCTACATTGAACACCTTCAAGAGTAAATTGGTTGCTTATCTTGCTGGGATCCTATGACCCCAGCTGGCTTCCTGCCCTTTGGGCAGGGGGCTGGACTCGATGATCTCCCAAAGTCCCTTCCAGCCCTAATGTCTATGAAATCTATGAAACTAATGAGCAAGGCTTTGTTTTCTGATGGGGTGCTAAATGCTGATAACAGAGAAGATAAATGCTCTGTTATCTGTTAATGCCTCTCCCTAATCACAGCATTTTGCTAGGGGCCTGGCCATGCTCCCCTTAGCTCCGCCCTGAAGAAGGGAAGGGAGGGCTGCTCTAGCACCCCCTGGCTTCTAGCCTGAGCCACTGCAGGCATGTGCCTGCATTTTTTAGTCCAGAGGGG
This sequence comes from Crocodylus porosus, assembly GCF_001723895.1. Taxonomy (NCBI): domain Eukaryota; kingdom Metazoa; phylum Chordata; order Crocodylia; family Crocodylidae; genus Crocodylus; species Crocodylus porosus. The sequence continues at coordinate 24,511,568 of NW_017728906.1, forward strand.
ATTTCTGTGCAGTTACAAAGTGGTTTAGCCTAGTCAGGTTAGACTAACCTGCAAAGATTGAATAAATTCAGGCTCAGGCTTTTTGAATATCTGTCCCTAGCTCTAATGTCCAGGCTGGATGTGGCTTTAATGCAGGGCTGTACAGGGGAAAGCCAAAAATACTTTCTCTCCTTCCCTCTGGGACAGGAACTATGGCCCCTCCTAAGAAGCACAGAGCACTCCCAAGTGGAGCAAGGAAGAGCTTAACATTAACTGGCTAGTCTGCACAGTGTGGGGAAGCAGGAAAGATGGTTGATGTATGGAATAACAGAGGCTTGGATCCAATTCCAGTTTCAGCTGAAACATCAGGTTCAAGTGACTCTGTTTAAGTGACATCTCATGATTCTATTCAAGTACTTCCTAATTTTTCTGCACATGTGGTTGTGAAGACAAATGTCTTAAAGACTGTGAGATGCTCAGATTTTTAAGTGGTAGGGGCTATGTCAGTACCTTGGGGTAGGATACAATATAAATAGTTACTGTGCTTATATACATGAATTTGGCTACACAAATCACATTGATAGAAAGCTCCTGAATGTCCAAATATAATTTTTTATAGAACATATATTTCCAGCCTACCTATAAAAAAAACATTTTCTGCACCTCACAATACGTGTTCAGGGTCATTATTTCATTGCCTTGATGTCAGAGTTGTCAAAGGTAGTCCGAACAATGATGGTCTCTGACAAACAAGCTTGATTTGTTTGAATGATAAACTAGCCCAAATCTTTGCCAGTCTCAGTACTAAAATTTTGCCACTGTTTCAATTTCACTGTTTATAACTGCAATTGGCCTGTAATCAGAACACAGTGCAGTATCTCTTTCAAGCTTAGGAACCATCAATATCATGGCTTCTCCTAACATAGGAGAAAGAACATTCTCTAAAGTGAATCATTAATACTGCAAGTATCTTTTCAGATAAGAGTTCAAGGAAGTGTTTATTGAAAAGTTATTTGGTCTGGGGGCTTTCCCCACTTCATATTTTCAACAGCTTCAGTTAACTCCTTTTCTGATGGAGGATGCCCAGGCACCTACAATTAGGCTTTAGTAATTTGCAGTAATGTAATAGTTTGAATCAGTTTTTCAAAAATATTTCTGGAGGTATAATCCTTATAGATTTGTTTAAAAACTAAATAACTCATTAATACCTTTGACCAATATAAGTAATTTACCATATTTATCACTTGACTCTGCACAGAGGCCTTTTGTCTCTCATACAGCAACAGTAATCTGCCAAATTTTTCACTCAGTTCCAGAAGTTCCTATGTGAATTCAGATTATAATAACTAATAATTACATTCATTGAGTGCTTTTACAGTAGCAGGTAAGAAGATGGTGAGGGTTCATTTGTGTCCAAGGACAGTGATTTTCTTTGTTCCCCTTAGTAAACATAAAAGTGAAAAAATTAAATCTCCAACTATATGACTATTTTTTACTTCTCTTTGGAAAGTTGGAAATATATAGTAAGAGATGACAAGTCTATTAACAGAGGAGCCAATTACATAATTAAAGTCCCAGAGGGTTTGAAGGAAATCTACATTTTTCTATTTTAAAAAAACAATTTTTAAAATATTAAAATGGTGTTGAAATAATGTATATATAACCATACAATTTATAAAATATAGTTGTAAAAATGAATCACATTATAATGTTTTCCTGTGAGGGCATCATTGATGTACACGGCTATAATTTGAAAATGTTTTAACTCCTCCTATGTCTATAGGAGGTTGACTTCCAGAATGTTTCAAAACTGCCGGAAGATTATTTAAAAAAATGGAAAAGTTATTACCAGTTGAATATAAAAGATAAAATTTGTAGTAGTAGTGATGAAAGGTAAAATTAAGAACTTAAGAGTGAGAAAGTAGATAGAAAAAAAGAAAAGCACTTTTGTGAGACACCATAGAGAAAGATTTAATACAGAGAAGGAGCAATCATTGTAGAGAGTGATAAAGTTTAATCATTGCTGAAGGGAACTGAAGATGCCCACATAGGTATGGCATTGGTATAGGAGAACAGAGAGCACCATGATACTAAAAATTATGTTCATGTCAGAGAAAAGGAAGATCTTCACATTTCAGTGCATCGAGGAACCCTTGTTTTTGTTTTTGCTTGTTTGGCTGATTTTTTTTTAATGCAATGGCTAAAGTAAAATCCAAATGTAAAATGTCTGAAATATCAGTCTATGCAGGAGACTGAGGGGAAAAAAAGATTTCTTTTTAAGCACTGTGCACAGAAAAGTGAAGTTAATGAGGGGGTGACAGCAGAGCAAATTCTGGGACAGCTTCATAAAAAGGCATGTTACCAGAATAGCAGTAGCATAGAGAATCAAAATTAATGGAGACAGGAATGAATAATGGGAGCAGGTGTGGTGCTGGAGCAAGGAAGGTAGAGTTTTGAGTGAATTTTGAGAAATAGAGAGTGAGTTGCTGAAGAGGATGACAATTTGATTATAAAGGTAGCTGGTAGAGACGGAATAGACATGCTGCATTTTAGAACAGTTGTAGGCTATAAGAGTTGAAGCTTCCTGCACATGGCTAGGGAAAGAAGGCAAACTGTACGGACGGAGAAGAGACCAGAAAAGGTGAAAATCAGAAGATTTGCGACATTGTCTCCCAGACAGTATTTAGCAGGTTATTTTATGTGAATGATCCCTGGAGATGAACACAGTCCTAGTTATAGCATGACCTCAGACATACACTTGTAACTAGGAAAATGACAATGCAGGAAACAGCACCAAGATGGCTAGATATGCTATTGTTGGTATTAATACCTGAATCTGAAGAGGAGGTACTTCTTGAGCCAAAAGGGATCAAAGCTCTGATCCCAAGTCAACTGAAGTTAATGGAATGCTTTCCATTAACTTAATTGGACTTTGTATCAGACCCATGAATAGTGAAACTAGCATACCCAAGCTGCTTATGAGAGCAGCAGGGCAAATTTCTAATCAGAGAAGTAGTGAAGAGTATATAAACAAGTGATGGGAGGTAAGGCCATCTTTAAACAGAATTAAGGACAAAAGTAGTCAGACAAGTCATGTTTATAGCTGAGATTGGTAATAGACTTAGAGAATGAACAAGGCTTTAGAAGAAAGATGGTCAAGACAGAAGAGGTCAGCAGCACATTGAAGTCAAACCAGTGAGGATAAACTCAGAGGAAGAGAGAGAACAGTTAGGGAGAAGCTTTAAAAACACAAACAAACAAAAACCTTGTGAAAGGAAAGGAAGGACAAGCTTGAGAATCAGGGGAAACCCAGCAAATTTCAGACTGGCTTTAGGAAGGTTAGGGAATTTGTGATTTTTTGAATATGTCTTACTCATTTCTGCTTTTAGTTTTATAGGTGCATAAAGAAAATCTGAACAACATGGCATGTCTTTTCATCTCATCTTATGTACAGAAATGCATTTGGGTAGATTTGCCAGCTGACTTTTCTGAGCAGTAAACACAATTTTTATTCTGCTGTTCAGCTTCACTGTTAAAGAAAAGAAAAGCTCAGTGTTTAGCTGTTGGCACTGTATAGTTAAGTGCTTTTAAAGAACTTAATTAAGTGGAAACAGTATTAGAGGCACAGAACATCTAGAATATTTTAAAAAAATCATTGAAATGAATTTTTATGAACAATTAAGTTGATTATTTTTGTTATTCTAGTTATATTTATAAATATGATTGAAGACAATTTTTTGCATTGTTATGTAACTTGTGGCTTCACAGTTCTTTGAAATGTAGTTTTCTACTCACATGGTGCATTAAAAAATATGTAAAAAGACAAGTTACAAATCTTAACTGAAATAACACCAAGATACTTAAGTTACTCTACCATATAAATAGCCAGTGTAATGCCCACTGCATTTTTTGTTCTTGAAAAGAAATTATGATATAGTCAGTAAGGCAAGGCTTTTTTGTATTATTTTTTATTTCACCAACTATATAGTTGGGAGAGCTGTTGAACAAGTTTTCAGACCTCAAGTACCCTTCCTTTTAGTTAGCTAGTTGTTTCCAGCACTACTTAATGGAGTCATTCCAGATTTACATTGGTGTAGCTAAGAATCCTATTTGGCCTCTTATAGCTGTCTTGATGGTCAGTCCTTAACAGCAGCAGTTTTTAAATAATGCAGCGGGGACAAAGCACACTTATTAGAATGCCCTGAAATACACGGCAAGTTATATTAAGTTATGGTAGTTGCCTGTTATGAACAACTAAGCTGTCAGCTAAAGTTTATATCATGAAAGAAAATTATTTAGTCCAGATACTGAAAATGTTGATATGATTAAGTAGTAGTTACTTTCACTTTGTAGAATTAAGGAATTGCTTTTCACTTGACCATTATCCTGGGGTGTTCCGTGATGGAGGAAGCAGGAACGACGTTAAAGCCATTTGCTAGGATCCGGGTATGTATGTTTAAGGGATGGGTGTGACTGTTCAACCCCGTCAGGTAGGAAGGGGGATTACCTTAACTCCCTTCATACTTGTTCTCTCAGCTGAGTAAACTGCAGTGTTTGGTTACTGTGGGATTTCTAAAGTCATTCTGGAAACGTCTTCTGGTAGTCTTCCAGAAGCAGTGCAACTTCCATCCCCCTTCCCTCTCAAGTTTACAAACTGTTGCTAAATGGCAAGCAACATCTAGCCAAAAGTGGTTATTGTACATCAATTTACACCATTTTAGAGAAGATGAAAATAAGAAGCTCACATAAATTCCTTGTCCCTTGTGAGCAATAAGAGCATGAAAGTATTTAGCCTAAGCCAGAGATTTCATTTTGATCAAACAGTGGCACTAGTTATGATACAGTCTTAAGAAAAATGTTACTAGCCATCCAGATTTGCACCTAGTGGAGCCCAGTCACCTATATTCAGAGAGTCTGCATGAAGTTTTGTTTCAATCCTACTTCCACCCTATTTGAAGGCAATGGTGGGATTGAAGTACTGTCAAGCTTTAAGTGACCATTCACCAACACTGAGCATCCTAATACTAAGAGAGGGTGAACTGGTATGCAGAGCATACAATCATGGTAAGCTTTTTCCTCAAGCCAATCAAAACCTTGGTGATGCTTTTGAAAAATTTAAAGACTTTTTAACTTTTCTACCTCTGTCTTTCTGAGGCAGAAATGGGAAGGGAAAGAAAGGAGGAAGAGGAAAAGGACAGTTCTAATGGTGTTTAAAGACAGCAAATAACATAAGCAAAGCCTTTTTTTTCTCAAGATCTCCATCCCAATTATGCAGCTAGAGTCAGAGAAATGTAGATTGGAAGGAGTGTTGATATATATTATTTTGTCCAGCCCTCCATCCTGAAGCTGTTCCTGACAGATGGTTCCCAAAACAGGTTCTTAAAACCTCCAGTGAAAGAGATTCCACAGTTTTCTTTCGTAGCTTGTTCCATCACCCTTGACAGCCAAAGTTTTTCTGTCTAATTTCCTACAAATTGAACTGATTTTTTTTGTCTTTCCCTAGGGACAATGGAGAACAATCGACCACTATTCTCATTATAACTTTGTGTATATTGGAAGGTGGTTATCATGTCCGTCCTCAGTCATCTTTTTATTTGTATTTTTTTGCCAGGGGAGGGCGAGGTGAAAATGCATACCAGTAGGTCTTGTTTTATAACCCCCATGTCATCTTTGTGGCTTTCTTTAGAATTCTTTACAATTTGTCTACAGTTTTCTTTTTATTTTATCAGCATAATAATAATTACAGAACTTGCCTTTTCAAGTAGAAACTGTATCGGAACATACAAAGTAAAGATTTCTCCTGAATGCAAAGAGGGCAGATTCCTTGTAAGAATAACATATAAAGAAAGTGGTTGCATATTTATTATATTACTCACTATAGTAAACAACAGAGAATGCCGTACTTAGTAACATGCTCTTTGTGTGAACCTGACCTTGTTCAGAAAGAATGCTTGAATCCTTTACATCCATTATCCAGGAGGCTTAAGTGGGACTTGAGCAAAGCAGAAGTCCTGGCCCTTTTGCTAAATAAATTGTTGCTGTTGTAATAGTGCTGGCTATTAAAAACTTTCTTTTCAAAATTCTCTATTGATTTCCTTTTCAAGGAAGATGCAAATACAAGCAGCAGTACAATAAATAAATTACACAAATTAATACCATAGTCATAATTGCCAACCTCAAAACAAAGGTATACAAATCTAAAAGTCTTTATAGTCTTATAGTCTTTATAGTCATAATTGCCAACTTTTAAAAACTTTTAATGTGTAGGGTTCTGATTTTCTTGTTAGTTTTTTTTTGTTTTGTTAAATATTTATAATACCTTTTTAAAAATGGCAGTTATATTTTTTATTTTTGTGAGCCACTGTAGGTGTTTTCCAAGAAACTCTGATATTATGATATTAAGTCCCCCCCCCCCCCTTTTCTTTTTACATTTAACTAGCCAGGTAGATATTTCTCTCAGGTAGTTGGTTCCTGCTGAGGTATCATCTGATGATCAGATTGTCTTCCAGGTGCCTTTACCTTTTCCAGCATTATTATTGGTCAGCTCTACAGTAAAGCGTCTCATGTTGACATGCCCACAGGATACTGGGCAAGATAGACCTACGGTCTGACACAGTAAATGGCAGTTATGGTCTTATTTAGTGTCCATGTCCATGTTCATGCAGCTGCAGCTGAGCATTGGCCCTTCATTACTTTGCACATTCTTATTGCTTCTCCTGTCAATATGCAGGTATCAAAACAGCTTAAAGACTTTAAAATCCTGGCTATTTGAAAATTGATGCTTTCACATAATTTAGCAGAAGCCAAAAGGACTTCTGCAAGAATAAGATGGGGAAAGCTGGCTCATTTTTTACAGCAGGCAACCAGGAATTTGGGAATAAAACTGTTGTCATTTTACTCACAATCACTATTCACCACTGAACATACCAGTTTGCCAAGAAGAAAAATTCCCAAACCTTATAGTACAAAACATAAAATCAGAACCCTAGTGACATTCG
>NW_017728906.1:24518674-24524542 GCF_001723895.1 Crocodylus porosus
TACACACATACACACACACACACATTTGGAATGGAGTTTAAATTACCTTTTTAAGAAATGAATAGATATTTTCCCCTCTGACTGGCCTGATAATTTGGGGTTTGTTCAGACATTACATTTAGATCAGCCTAGCTAGCTAGGCTTGAATCTGACTGCTGATCTGTACAGATGTTCAGGGAGATTAGATCAGTTTGATCTAACTTAGTCCACCTGAGGAAATGAATGTGTCAGATTGGGAATGGGTTAGCCTGATCTAACAAACACCTGTACACATTTGGAGTGCAGCCCTAAGGCTGAGAAAGCTCAGCCACTCATTCTAGCCCCAGGACTGCACTCTTTCTAATCCCTCCCCCGCCCCCCTTCTGACTGGCATATTTTTAGCCTGTGATTACCCTTCACTCCCAAACCGACAACCTGCCAATCCCCCTGAGGACCCACCTGCCCCCCCCACTCCACAATCCTGCCTGACCTTCCCCCACAACCTAATTTACTTAGATCAGGTTCCCAACACAATTCCTGGCATTACCAAATGTGTGCACCATCTGGACCGGGTCTACAAGTATGCAGCTTAAGGTAAGCTGTGTGATCATAGCTCAGATACCACAGACATGTGCATGGACCCATGAAGAATGCATTCACAAGCAGTTTCCTCACCTGCAGAACTGGGTTGCTCAATAAGAACTTTCTTTTGCATTTTAGACTCTTTCTTTGATCATATCTATTCTATAATTATTAGTAAAAAACAAGTGATATATATATGTCTTCAGTGGCTTAAGTCATTGCAAATGTATTTAAAACTAATGTACATCAAACTAGATTATTAAATAGTATAGTTACAGTTAATCTTGCATAATGTACAAGCTCTTTAAAATATTGACCTTTTTTCCTGTGACATTTTCATCTTTTATTTTGTTAAAGGTTTAAGGACTAGCTGATGCTATGACTGTAATGGACATTTTCAAGCAAGGGGTGAATGGTTCTGTTCCTGTTTGTCACCAGTTATAGTAATATTAGCGCATCTGGTATAAGCAGACAGATGAGCTCTGCTTATGATCTTGAAAAGACATGTAATCCAGCCTCCTTTGTCTTAGCAGTTGGAAAATAACAAAAGTAAAAATCCATAAATATTTATTTTCAACCCTGAAGAGGTATGACTAAAAGGAGACAAAAAATATATCTCTTATGTAAGAAGACTTCGTCTTTCCATGGACACGTTTCAGAAAAGATCCACTTTTCAGAAAAGAGTCAATGTTTTTAGCTACTCAGCAATATTGGTCTATGTGTGATAGAGTGAGTGTCCATTAAAGCTGAGACCCAACCAAGGTTAAGATTCCAGCATAATATTAGCCAATTTATTCTTGCCAGGTCTAATACATGTCTTGTCATTTTTACTGAAGGTCTCCAAAGAGGTCTAACAGTGTGAAAAATAGTTGGCTGTCCCGTGCAAAAGAAGGTAATCCATCAGAGCTATGTCTGGGCTGTGTCTTACTCTGAAATCTGATTGTAAAATATCCAGGTAACTGGAGTTTTGCAGATATTTCAGGATCTTGGTTCCAACATTGCCTTGTCAAGAAAATTGAGGTTGGAAATAGAGTAGTAACAGGCAAGTCTGTTGATGTCAAATGCAGGTTTCTCCAAAGAGTGTTCATTATCAGCAGGAGAAAACATAATTCTGTTATACAGGTGGAGGGCCAAACATTTCTCATAATTTTTAGGCTTCTGGAAGCATTTATCTGACTGTTGCAGAGTAAGAGATTTGGCGAGATGGGAACCCAGGAAGGGTGGCTGTGCCTTAAGGAACTGATGAGAAGGAGATGATCCCGATGCAGGGAAAAAGGGGGAAAGGGGTCAAGAGGCTTCCTTGGCTGACCAGAGAAATCCAGAGCAGCCTAAGGGCAAAAAGGGGGGTATATAAGCAGTGGAAACGGGGAGAAATTACTAAAGAGGAGTATGCCTCCTCAGCTGGCAGTTGTAGGGAGGCAGGTAGAAAGGCCAAAGCTACCATGGAGCTGAGGATGGCATCCCAAGTTAAGGATAACAAAAAATTGTTTTTTAGATATATAGGGAGTAAAAGGAAGGCCCAGGGTGGTATAGGACCACTACTGAATGGGCAAAAGCAATTGGTGATAGACAGGGGGGACAAGGCTGAACTCCTCAATGAGTTCTTTGCCTCAGTGTTCCTAAACGAGGAGCAAAACAAGTCTCACAATGGGATTGTAGAGAGAACAACAGGGCACCAGACCACCAAGCATTGACCCTGACATGGTGCAGAGTCACTTGGATTGCGTTTAAGTCAGCAGGCCTGGATGAGCTCCATCCGAGGGTACTGAAGGCACTGGCTGATGTTATTGCACAAGCACTGGCAAGAATATTTGAGCACTCATGGACACAGACCACGTCCTAGAGGACTGGAAAAAGGCCAGTGTGGTCCCTATTTTCAAGAAGGGGAGGAAGGAGGATTCAGGCAACTACAGGCCTGTCAGTTTCACCTCCGTTCTCGGAAAAGTCTTTGAAAAGATTATTAAGGCTCATGTATGTGAAAGCCTAGCAGGAAAAAATATGCTGAGGGGAAACCAGCATGGGTTTGTAGCAAGTAGATCATGCCTTACTTATCTAGTCTCTTTTTACAAAACACCTGGATGCAGGAGCCGGGGTAGAGATCATTTACTTAGACTTCAGGAATGCCTTTGATATGGTATCCTACCCCATACTGGTAAAAAATTAAGAGGCTGTGACTTGGATGATTACGCAGTCCAGTGGGTGGCAAATTGGCTAGAGGGTCATACCCAGAGAGTGGAAGTAGATGGGTTGATATCAACCTGGAAGGATGTGGGCAGTGGGGTCCCACAGGGCTTGGTCCTTGGACCAATACTCTTCAACGTTTTCATCACTGACTTGCACAAGGGAGTGAAGTGTATTCTGTCCAAGTTTATGATGATAAAAAACTGTGGGGAGAAGTGGACACATCAGAAGGCAGGGAACAACTACAGGCAGACCTGGACAGGTTGGACAAATGGGCAGAAAACAATAGAATTCTATTTAACGAGGAAGAATGCAAAGTGCTGCACCTAGGGAGGAAAAATGTCCAGCACACCTACTGCCTAGGAAATGACTTGCTCGACAGCACGGAAGTAGAAAGGGATCTCGGAGTCCTAGTGGACTCCAAGATGAACATGAGTTGTCAGCGTGACAAAGTCATCAGCAAAACTAACTGCACTTTATCATGCATCAGCAGACAAACAGAACCAAGGAGGTAATACTTCCCCTCTATTGGGTGCTGGTCAGACCACAGTTGGAACACTGCATGCAGTTTGGGGGGCCATACTTTAAGAGAGATATGGATAACCTGGAGAGGGTCCAGAGAAGGGCCACTCATATAGTTAAGAGTTTGTAGGCCTTACGAGGAGAGACTAGGGCACCTGGACCTCTTCAGCCTCCGCATGAGAAGGTTGAGAGGCAACCTTGTGGCTTCCTATAAATTCATCATGGCGGCACAGAAGAGAATTGGTGAGGCTCTACTCACCAAGGCACCCTGGTAGGCTTTCAAGGGAGGTGGTTCTCTTCCCTACCCTGGGGGTCTTCAAGAGGAGGTTAGATAGGCATCTGCTGGGGTCATCTGAACCCAGAACACTTTCTTGCCTATGCAGTGGGTTGGACTCGATGATCTATTGAGGTCCCTTCCGACCCTAACATCTATGAATCTATGGGGGACTCATGTTGTGCATTGTAGATTATTCTTTCATTCCCATTCCATCTCTGTTTCTGCATGAAACCTCAAAGGAGGGATTCTGTTAACAAAAATAAAAAAGGCCTGAATGCTTACAGAAGAAAAATATTTCAACATTTTATTTACTCTCTCAGATATTTATGTTTAGGTACAAGGTGTATCAGGCTTTTCAGATAATTGTTAACAATCTTTGTGTTAGTGTGCGTCTTTAAATGACAGAATTGATGCTTTAGGCCTCATATAGGAAGACATAATAATAAAATAATCCCAAAAGTTGGTCTTTTTAGCATACTGGATTTTAGTTTTAAATGTCTCATAGAAGTTCCTGGGATTTGTGCACACAAATGCCATCATCCCTGCTGAAGCCCGTGTTACCAGCATAGGATCAGTGATCCTCAAGCATCAACTTCACTGTGTGAGCATACCCAACTGTTGACTCCAAAACAAGTACTCTACTCCCATCTGAGTGGCAGCCTGAGATCTCATGTTAGCCCGAGGAAAAAAGCCAGAGGACATAGTGAAGTCATACCTCAAGAAAATGGACACCAACATCAAGAGCTGAGAGGGAGCTGACTACTAACCACCTTCATTAGTGCCACGAGCTCAAACAAGCAGCAGCTCACCTTGAGGTAGAACATCTTGGCCTTGAAGCAGAGAAGAAAGAGCAGAGGAAGGAAAAGGAGAGGAATTCTGACCTGTAGCCTACTCTGCAGAAAGACCTGCAACTTCTGTGGATGGATCCGCAGCTCAAGGATTGGACCCATAAGTCGCCTCAAAACCTATCAATGAGCCATGGTAGAGATCATTCTTGAACTGAGGGACTACTGATGAAGAGCTTCTGAAAGTGTTCTTTGTGGGATGAATTTAAATTAGCTATGGCTAAATCACTAGACTTGTGTGAATAGGGATGTATTCAATTTGGATTCAGATTTGGCTGATTCAGAGGACAGTGATTCAATTCAGAGATTCAGATCACTGTCCTGAATTGATTCAGCTGAATAGCTTTGGAAGATTCGGTGCTGATTTGGAGAGATTCACTGATTTGGATTGGCCAGGAGACACAGGGTCAGTCAGGTGGTGGCAGGTTCTCCCGCTGCTTTTTCAGCTGTGCCTGCCTGTCCCTGGAGAAGCCCCCATGGCTGCCTTGCCCAGACCCATCCCCTGCCCAGCCCCAGCCTACCCCCAACACTTAAAAAAAAAACAGCTCTGCACTCACTGGCTGTAGAAGCGGCAATTGGGGCCTCTGGGCACTTGTGGCAGAGCACCCCCTGCCCCCAGTACAGCATGGGGTAGTGGAAGGCTGCAGGGATGCCCCACCCCCGGCACCTACGTGGCAGCTGCCCCATGGCATGGGTGCAGCGTGGCTTGGAAGGGCATTGGATGCTGCCTGGGAGCTGGGGCTGAGCGCTGCTGGGCTCCAGCTGGCGCATAGAGCTACCCCAGCTCCCAGGTGAATCAAACAGGAATCTGAGGAATTTAACTGGGAGCCTTGGAATTGGGGGAATGTTCAGGTCTCTCCCAGTTTGACTCCCCCACTCCTTGATCTTTCTGCCGGCTCTTCCTGGGAGTCACGGGCCCCCAGATGATGCGGGATGACAGCAGGCTGCCACTGCCAGCTGAGATGGTGACTCTAGGCTATTTCCCAGCCAGCAGCAGCAGGCTGCTGAAACCCTGCATGCAGTCAGGGGCTGGGCCTCCTGGGAAGAGCTGGGGGAATGATCAGAGAGCTGGGGAGTTGAACTGGGAGCTCCAGCCAACAGGTGGAACTGCTCCAGCTCCCAGACGGTGCACAGCGCCCTGCCAAGCCACGATGCACCCACATCATGGGGTAGCTGCTGCACAGGTGCCAGGGAAGGGGATCCCCTGTGTCCTATGCTGGGTGATTCTCTGTCACGAGCACCCAGAGGCCCCAATTGCATGCTGCTACAGCCGGTGAGTGTGGGGCTTTTATTAATTTTTTTTTTAAGTGCCTGGAGGCTGGGTGAGGGATGGAGCTGGGCAAGGTGGCCACTGGGGCTTCTCTCATGGCTCCGCTGGCTGTTCCTGCCTCTTCCTGGGTGTAGAGGGAGCTACGGGGGATATTCCCTGCTGTTCCTTGCTCCCTTCCACATGGAGTGAGCCACATCTGCATTCCTCCCCCC
>NW_017728906.1:24524642-24525889 GCF_001723895.1 Crocodylus porosus
GAGGGTGTGGATGTAGCGCTCCCAGCCAGTGTGCGCCCTCGCCGCTCCTCTGTGGGAAATGTGCAGCCCATGTTGGCAGACCCCCCCGGGTCGGTCCTGATTATGGGGGGCTCTTGACCTTTCTAAAGCAAATGAAGGGACAAAAGAACATAGCGGCGCACATCACCCAGTGGTGCGCGGACCCCAAAGTGTTCGTCAAGGCTGCCAGGGCTGTGGCCAAGCTCATGCAGCAAGATCTGGGCACTAGGCAGATGGCCTATCGTCTGGAGAAGCTCGCCCAGCCGGTGAGAGATGAGTGGGGCCTGGCGGGGTCCCTGGACTAGAGTAGGGAACGATAGGCTTTTTCTTTTCGACCTGTCCCTGCCTTTGCTCGACTCTTGGAGGCTTGCTTTTTATCTACGCCTCACCTCGCTCTTCTTCTCCCAAACTCACACCCATGGCGGCCACAACCATTGGCACCTTCAATATCAACGGCTGTCGAGATCTGGTGAAGCGAGAGGCCGTGCTGGAGCTCCTGTGCCGGAAGCGGCTGGCTGTCGCCTTCCTCCAGAAGACGCACTCCGACAGGCACAACCAGTTGGCCTGGCGCGCTGCCTGGCAAGGCCAGGTGTTCTTGAGTCACGGCACCAATCTTAGCGCCGGGGTCGCGACTCTCTTATCATCACAGCTACAGCATGATACGCCGGTGGCACGAGAGGTTATCCCCGGCCGCTTGTTGACAGTCCGTGTCACCCTAGCGCAACACCATCTGCCACTCATCAACGTCTATGCACCCTGTGATGGCCAGGAGAGGGTCACTTTCTTTGAGACCTTGGCCGGCCTTTTGTGTGACATCAGCGAGGACGATGACCTGGTTCTTGTAGGCGGGGACTTTAATTGTACCACCGATACCCTGCTCGACCGTATGGGGCCCGAGTCTCACCTGCCCTCAGCCCGCAAGCTGCAGTCCATCTTGGAGACTGCAGGCCTCGTTGACGTCTGGCGAGCCCTGCACTCCGACGCGCCCCAGTACACCTGGGCCAGGATGAGTGCCAGGGGTCTCACTATGGCCCGCCACAGCGGCCGCATCATTCCCTCAGGCCTGTCAGACCATGGCCTAGCCTAGCCTTTTGTGAACTGAGCCTGCCAGGGAGAACCTGTGCATGAGCACCTTATTGGTGCTTCAACGTCAGCCTGCTTCAAGACTCTTACTTCCAGGACTGCTTTGCCAATTTTTGACGGGGCTGGGAGGCCACAAGACCGAATTA
>NW_017728906.1:24526677-24529371 GCF_001723895.1 Crocodylus porosus
GGCAGAACCATTCAAGACAACCTGTTTCTGCTGCGCGACCTACTTACAGGCAGTGACCTCTTTGGCCTGGACGTTGGCCTTCTCTCCCTGGACCAGGAGAAAGCCTTTGACCGGGTGGACCACGCCTACCTCTTTCGGACCCTGGAGGCTTTTGGCTTTGGGCCCCTTTTCATCGGCACCCTCCAGGTCTTGTATTGAGACACTTCCAGCCTGCTCAAGGTGAACGGTGTGCTCTGTGGCCCATTCCCTGCATGCAGAGGCATCCGTCAGGGCTGCCCCTTGTCGGGCATGCTCTATGCCCTGGCCATCAAGCCACTGTTGCATGCGCTGCGGTGCCACCTGAGCGGTGTGGCCTTGCCACCAGCCAGAGGCCCATCCCTTGCCCCTCCGCTGAGACTCTCAGCATACGCAGACAATGTGACCATCTTCCTTAACGCCCAGGAAGACGTGGAGGCCCTGACAGCCTGCCAGTGAGCCTACGAACGTGCCTCTTTGGCCTGTATCAACTGGGCCAAGAGCGATACACTGCTGCTTGGACAGTGGATTGCCACGACCCCCCCGGCCTTGCCCAGGGGCCTCAGCTGGCGCCGCGAGGGCCTTAAGATGCTGGGCGTGTTCCTGGGGCCGGCAGCCTTCATGGCGCGCAACTGGGATGGCCTAGAGGAAGGAGTGAAGGCCCGCCTTCAGGGGTGGCACTGGCGCCTACCCAGCCTCTCCTACCATGGATGCGTCCTCATCGTGAACAACCTAGTGGCGGCGAGCCTGTGGCATCAGTGCGCCGTACTCAATCTGCCGGAGGACCTGCTCGAGAGACTCCAGTGCCTCCTGGTTGACTTCTTCTGGGACGGGCGCCACTGGTTCCCACGACCTGTCCTTTACCTACCTGTGACTGAGTGGAGCCAGAGTTTGGTTGACCTGGTGAGCAGGGTGGTCTCCTTCCGCCTCCAGGTCCTCCAGCGACTCCTGTACGGCAAGGAGCGCCCACCTTGGCAACACCTGGCATGCCGGTTTCTGCAGAGGGTGGGGGCCCTCGGCTTTGACCGGGAGCTCTTCCAGCTGGACCTCATGCTTTTGAACTGGGCTCTGCTTCCAGCCTTTTACCGTAGCGTGGTACGAGCCTGGCAAGCCACTTTCCACCTCCAGTCCCAGGCCTGTCACCTCCAGTTCCCGCGGTTGCTGGGGGAACCCCTGGTGCACAACCCAGCGCTGGGGCACCCCGTGCCGAGCCTGGCCTCTGCCAGTCTCACGGCCGCTCTCATTCAGGCATGTGTTCTCTGCCTGGGCCACCTCCTTGACCCCACTCGGTCAGCCTGGCTCTCGCCCGAGGCCTTGAGCAGCCAGCTGGGCATGCACTCCGTCCGCAGCGTGGGCTGTCTCCTGTGCGATATCCGGGCTGCCCTCCCATTGGAGGTGGCAGCCGCCCTGGAGGAGCATCTCCGGGCGGACCAGGTCCCCTGCACTGAGGACGCCCCGAGCGAGGCTTTCCCTGCGTTACCAGTCACCCCAGCCGTGGCCGACGATCTGGCCGGCGGCCCTGGCACCCTGCTGATGCTCCTTGTGCCTCCTGACAGTGACACGGGTTGTTCTTTTGCTTCTCTGTCGCGTAGAGGTTTATACGCCTGGGTGATCCACGTCCGCCACGCCCAAGTGCTGGCAGGCCACCCCGATACATCGTGGTGACGGCGCCTGGGGCCGCCAGGTTCCCCACCGGCCCACCCGGCGTGGCGCACATTGTATAAGCCGCCAATCGCCAAGAAGACTGGCGACTTGCAGTAGCGGTTGCTGCACGGCATCCTAGCCACCGGCGCGTTTGCGTCTCACTTGGACCCAGCCGCCTTGACGGCCTGCCCTTTCTGCCTGGGGGGTGTTGAGGAGACCCTTTTTCATGCTTTCCTCGACTGCCCCCGCCTGCAGCCGCTCTTTGTCACCCTCGGCCTGCTGCTGCGGGCTCTGGGCAGGAGCTTTTCGGAGACCACCTACGTGTGCTCCTGCCCGTACCAGGCGGCTGAGAAGGGCCCCATCTGCCTGGCCAACTTTGTACTGGGTCAGGCCAAGTTGGCCGTTGTCAAGAGCCACCGGGACCAGCTCAGATGATGCCCTGCGGCTTTTCCGCCTCCTGGTGCAGGCGCGCCTCTTGCTGGAGTTTGAGCACGCTGTGCTCCGGCGGGCGGTGCCCGCCTTTGAGGCGTGCTGGGCCCTTGAGGGAGCACTGTGCCGGGTGGAGGACGGCCGTCTCAAATACGCGCTCTGATGTCATGACCAGTCTGGGTGACCGGGCTGGCTCGGTGTCAAACTGCGACTCCCAGCTCTGCCACGTCCTGGGCCCTCACCAGGCTGCTTTTTTGCTCTCTGGTGTGTGGAAGTTGGAGGCTTTGTGATGTGTATGATGGGATGGAGCAGGGTCTGAATTGTTTATGACTGTGTGGCCGGCACGCCGACCACGTAGCATGTGAGACACGACGTGAAATGCAGCGAAGGTGTCTGTCACGGTGTGATGTGTTGGTTGTCTGGTTGTTCCGGGGATTCTTTCGGCCTGGTATTTGGTGGGTGTGGGACGCACTTTTGCAGACGGTCTTTGGCTCGGATCCTTTGGTGCATGCTTTCTGGTATTTGGTGTGCATTGGATGCACTTTTGGGAGCATTAAAATGGGTGCGGGTAGCTCCCGTGTGGAAAACGAATCCCCTTGTCCAACT
>NW_017728906.1:24529641-24585079 GCF_001723895.1 Crocodylus porosus
TTTTTTTTTTTTTTGCCTTTGGTTTCCTTCCTGGGACTCTTACTTTCCTCAGATTGCAGGTTTGATATGCTAATTTGTTTCTACTCTTGGATTTCTTTGGGCATTTTACCCTTCTTTGGAGAAACACTCTTACTATTGGGTCTGTGTAAACATTTAACTGTTGTAAAGACATTTGCAGCTTCAGGAGCCCATCCCTGCACTCAACAGTAAAACTGTGGTCTAAGTTTATAACAGAAAAAATAACTACATCATTAATCTTTCTGAAACAGGGTCAGAGAAACTCGAAAATACCATAAATAAACAGGTGGCTAAGGAGAAGGAAGGATATATTCCCATGAGCCCAGGGCTATGTGACTCAGTTCCCAGTTTTAAAATGGAGATATTGGACCAAAATATCTCCTGTTACACAAATGCAATCTCACTCCATCAGACTATAATAGCATATCCCACAGGAGCATATATTCCATGAATAGCTTGTATTGTAGGTGCTGAAGGTAGTTGGGCTTAACTGACTGTGTTTTTGAAATATTTTTCTATACCTCCACATGGCTGGTTACAGGTCATTTACAATATCCTGTAGGTCACTGTAGTCCATTTCCTTTTATTTAAATAATCCTAGGAACTTTAGTAGATAATATCAAGTATTTTTGAATATATTGACATGTTCTCTAAAATATAAATGATACCAATTACAATTTTTTCTGAAAGAGAGGAAAGGAACATTTTTTCCGTATTGTAATCAGAGTTGGTTTATGCTACACATCGTTAAGGTTGTTGGAGACATCTTCTTATAAGACCTGTTTCAAGGGCCTGAAATGGAGCCCAACATTTTGAGTCCTACCATTCCTCTTCTGGCAGCAAATATCTGTGACTGTCCATCTAGGGCTGCTCCACATAGATACTGCTATCCTATCAGTTGTTCTGCCAGCTTAATTAGTAGAGATCTGTGCTGGTGAAACTAACATTTTCAGTCCTTCAATGGTAGACTTCTCGCTATGACAGTGCATGAGGGGACCTCTGATGTTTTTTCAGTTTGCTTTTTACAGACCTGGAAACACCACCAAACAAAACAAATAAGCAAATTAACAAAATCACCTCACATAAAATTAAAAGAACCATATTAAGATTGCAAGCACTTAGAAAATAAGAACTATCTGTGCAACCTAAAATCAGTTTTTTGACCAAAAAAAGTCAAAACCATACCTAACTGTATTATCAGGAACATCACCAGTTTGTTCAGGGAAGTGATTTTTCCACTCAGTTCAGCATGGATGAGGCTGCACCTGAAGTGCTGTGACTGATATTGTGCCCCACATTTCAAAAATGATGTGAACACATTAGAAAAAGTCCAGGGGAGAGCACCAAAAATAATTAGGAAGGTCTACGAAACATGATTTACAAGAAAAGGTTGGAAGACTTGGGATTGCTTAGTTTGGAAAAGAGATAACTAAGGGGGGAATTTGGTAACAGTCTTTAACTACCTGAAGGACAATTATAAAGAGAAGGGCAATATTTTTTGTGGCCACCAGGGCTGGAGAAGAAAGAATAATCTTAAACTGCAATCTGGGAAATTTAGAATGGATATTAGAACTTTTTAAACTTTGAGTGTTGTTAAGCATTAGAACAGATTACTTATAGAGGTTACAGAATCTCCATTTGTTGAATTTTTTAAAGAGTAGATTAGACAAACATTTACATGAAATGATTTGGATAGGGATAATGAGCCTTTATAGCATCATTAAACATTTGATTATGTACACTGATTGTTGCTTGAGTCAGTGAACAGAATGACCTGTTCCAAGTATGAATAAGAGTTATGTATAAAGTGTGTTGCACTCCTGCTTATTTGTTGCAGAAGTTGGAAGGTGTGCATTGAATGAAATGGCAGATTCCAAGAGAAGGAAAAAAATAATAAAAATGGCAGTTTAATGTTGCTTTAAAGAATTGCAGTTTGGCCGTGGAAGTGCCACAGAGTTTCTGGGTGACATTAAGCAGCTCTCATAAGCTTTCTACAGCTGGTCACTAATAATCATTTTTTGTGGTCAATCTCAGTTTTGTGCCTGATTTGTAGACATGCTGATCATTTATACCTGCAGCTGAAATCACTGAGAGTAATGCTTGAATAGCTGAAGTGTTATATAATGCCGTGAACTCTTTAAAAAATCAGTTTGAAGCAGCTCCAATTGATAGATGCCTTTCACCTTAATCTGTGCTGAATTCCTCCTCTGTAAAAAAAGTGAGAAGACCACATTCTCACCTCAGAGGGGTTATGAAGATAAATGAAACAGTGTTTGTGACACTCTTATATACTGTAGTGTTGAGCCTCAAAGAAAAGCCTATGAGGAAATTACACTGTATTCCTATCAGGGTTGGAATAGTGTGCACTAATTGGAACTTGGGGGCCATACATTGAACAGTAATAATGAAATAAAATGTTGCATAGCAGTTATCTAAATAATCAATCTATCCTACATAATGAATGAAGTAGGGATCAGCTGGGAAAAATATTATGTGATCCTGTAGTTCAGGTGTGTCAAACTCATCCAGCCCTGCAGGCCAGATGAGTGGCATGGGGCTGGTCTGCAGGCTGGATCTGGCCTATAGACACTGTCCTCTTCCCCTACTCCTTTTCCCCAACATACTGGATCCAGCACCTGCTCCAGCCAGTCCGCAACCCACGCAGCGGATCCTAAAGTGGTTGGAATGGACGCTGCATGCAGAGTAGTCTGGCCAGGAGTGTGTAGCATGAATCCCATACCAGCTGGATTGGGCACCACCCTGTACATGATACCTGCTCTGGCCAGACTGCATCACAGGCAGTTCCTGCTGTGGGAATCACACCACACATAGTGCCCACTCCAGCTGGTCCAGGACTTGCACTGCACATGACACTCACAGGACCACATGCAGCTTGGGTCCCAGACTACCTGGAGTGGGCTCTGCATTCAGCACAGTTCTAGAGCTCCGGGAAGTCAGGAGCAGTCACTGTGTGTGGCACACATCCTAGAATGGGTGGTACATGTCCACAGCTTGGCTTGGTCAGGTACCACGTTTACCACTTCTGGAATCCAGCTATATCTGCCCAGCTGGACTATGCTGCACACAGAGCCTGGTCTTGCCACTCTGGGATCTGTGCCACATATGTCCTTCCATCTGGCACAGTTCTGGAACAGCTGGGGCAGGTACTGCACGTGGCATGCATCCCAGGCTGCCTTCTTGTGGGGCTGGTCTGGCATGTGCCATGCCCTGTGTGGGTCTGCTAAGACCCATGGGAAGCACCAGGGGATTTGATGGCAGGGCTTTATGTTTGATACTCCTGTTGTAATTAAAGTGGCCATTAGATCATGATAAAATTGGGACCTGATGGACTTTAAGATGTGTATATGTTAATAACGTTCTAAAATTTCAAATTTGTCTTAAAGAATAACCTGTTACTGTTTATTAGTTTACTATTACAAATAAAGGAATGAAATATGGATTATATTTTAATAAATGTTTTTCTTATAGCTTGTTTTCATAAATTCTTCAGCAGCCTGTGCATTGTGATGAACTGTACAGGTAAGGAAAAATACACAAAATAAAATTTACTGATGAAAATGTTGTAAACATACTTAGTTTTAGAGGGATTGGTGTTTCTCCAAATACTACCCGTAGAAACTTTACAAAAGCTGTTGTGAAAACAGTGAAAATGCTGAAATCATTTTGCACCTTAAACCTGAATATCTAAGGAGAATATTCTAGTTGGAAATAGAGTGTATTCTTCCTATGCTTATATATACTTATTTTTTCTCTCCATTCTTTTGTGTAGCCCTGTTCCCATTTCCTCACAGTCTGTGCAAGTATTTTTATTTTTTCCCCAAAATTTTGATAGCTGCTACCATTTGTGTTGTCTGCTGTCAGTCTCTGTATCTGTACTGGGATATGAATGTCTCAGGTAGGGTTCCCTACTGATAAGCCCACAGGCAGTATTTCAGTACCATGAAACTAACACAGCTCCTGAGGGCAAGGGGAAGGTTGAACAAATACAGTAAACTAACTGTAGTTTTACTGTTTACAAATATTATTTACTGAATTGTAATCAATATATAAAGGTATGGCTTTGCTTCTTTTGAAAATAAGCATGTTTTAAGTAACTAGGATAGAACACGAGCTTCTTAAGTCTCTTAGCATACCTGTAATGGGAAGCTGACTCATACTACAGCTTTCAATATTGCCTCTTACATTCCTGTATGCCTGTCCCTATTTGGTAAAATTAGATATGGGTCCAGTAAAGCTTTTCATTCTTTGTTTTTTCATTGTTGTGCACATTCATGATGAAGCTGCACCTAATTTCATGCATGCAATATAGTCCTAATGATGCACCCTCTAGTTTTGTGATTCAGTTTCTGAAATTCTAAGCACTAGCCTTGAGTGGGTTTATTAATTGTTGGAAGAGAAGAAAGCAGAGGGATACAGATGGAAGTTATTCTTTCAGAAGTTATTTTTATTTACAATGGGCAAGTCTACATGTTCATTAATGTGTCATAGGTATAGCGCATTAAGTTTAGTAGCTGTAATAACAGAAACTAACTAAATGTACAGTAACTGGTACTACTGCACAGGAGCTCCAGCACATGCCTTTTTAGTGACACTAATGTGAAGTAGACTAATTCTGCTGTGCATTAGTGCAATAGCACGGCCTTTGCCCTGACATGCTAATACATAGTATAAGTAGTCTACTGCACATTTAGCACCTTGTGTAGACATGTCTAGTGTGTACACAGGTATGCCTTGGAGTCCCCTGAAGTCAGGAGAGCCCTTTCTCATGATTTGGGTGGACACAGAGCCAAAAGAAAAAAATCCTCCAATTTTAGAATTCTTTTGCTAAGCAAAACATGTAACAAGGCCTAACAGATCACTTTGAGACCTAGCACAGGTTGGGATCTAAATCTATGCCTAGGACAGGTTGGGATCTAAATCTAAATAATAACAATACCACCAACTCAGAGAATTTACAGCCTAATACATGAAGTGCCATACCTATAAGTAATTACTCTTTTCATGATTTTTTTTTCTCCTTTCCTCCCTACAAAGGTTAGGAGTCATTTGGCATTTATAGGCGTTCTTCCAGTAGAAATGTATTTACTCTGTTTCTCCTGGGGAAAACATACAAGGGAGACTCTCTTGTGAGAATGAATGGTTGTCTGCTCCCCTCTCAGTCTGTTACAGGAGGTGGGTGGAGCCACAAAGTAATGCTCCCCCCTTCTGTCCCAGGCTGCAGACTGCCTGGTTCTGGTTGGAGGAACAGGCTTGGGGCTGTGGCCTGCTGCTCCCTTCCATTCCAGACCAGTCTGTGAGTCCTGGAGCAGCAGGGTAAATGCCCCATACCCACTCCTCAGACAAATGTCCTTGGTCTGAGGAGTGGGGACAGTTTGACAGGCTGCTCCCTCTGCTTTTCTCCTGTCAGTCTGGACCAGTGGAGGAACAGTTGATCCTTGCTCTCTGCCCACTCCTTAGTCTGGGGTCTGCTCCACCGTTCCTACTGTGGGTGGCATTTAAAGCCTTTGACACTGGGAACTAGGGGACCCAGGGAGAGGTTTCCTTGCCATGGTTACCAGCTCTGCAGGCTTTAATTACTAGATGTGCTGCCCAACTGGGTGCCACATAGGGTGATTTAAAAGCCAGGGGTTACCTCTTGACAGCTTATCTCTTTCCCAGGCAAGAGAGAGGACAGGCTATCAAGTAATGGGCTATCCTAAAGGAGTGGGCAGTCCAGGGAGCAACCCTCCACTGTCTCCTAGATGGAGAGTTCACCTGTGGACCCCTCCAGCTAGGGGGCTGGAATACATATATGCTTGTACTGCAAGGAAATTCAGCAGCATAATGTGCCTTAAATGACTTGGAGCACAGCAAACTAAAATTCCTCCAGGGAGTTTTAGTTTGTTGCCCTACAGCTATGCAGCTCGGGGGCTCTGCCAGAAACCTGTGCAGGCAGCCTGGCAGCAGCTCGGGAAGGCAGGTTCCATCCAAGAAAAGAAACAAGCGGCGAGCCTGATTTTTTTTGTTTTTTTCCCCTGGAGCCTGCCTGCCTGCCTGAGCTGCGTGAGGACCTGGTGCTTCCCTCCATGGCTGCAGTTCCCCCCCAGGACCACATGAGCCAGGTGCTTGTGGGCAGGTGCTGCCTGGAGGGGGGGCCACTGCTGCTGTGGAGGGAAGCACCAGCCCAGGGACCACTCTTCTTGCCAGCAGCTGGCTCTCCCCTTCCCACTGCCAGAGAGGCAGGTAAGTACATGGGTGTGAGCATGACACAGGCGTTTACTTGGCCCTAAATTGAAGCAGTGTTTTTAAAAACCCACTGCTTCAATTTAGGCCTCCTGTTTTGTCTATACACACCCTAATACATTCTATTAAGTTATGAACTGGATGAAAGTATTTTGGGAATACTTTTCATACTGCAATGAATCCATGGGATTCTTGTGTATCCACTGCATATTTTACACAGCCATTCCTTACCTGACTTATCGGGTGGGAAGGTTGATCATGCTGTAGTTGATGAACAGCATACAGGGGGAGGAGCAGGAACACAAGCTATGAATACAAGAGGCCTTTTCTTTCTGTTGGTCCATGACATAGCAGCTTCCTCAAATAACTTAAACTTGTGTCCAGATGTTTCAGACCTCTTTTCCCCTAAAATCTAAAGGTTCCTGGCTAGAGAGTCTTGCCCCTCCACTCAGGCTCAGACTGATCACCACATCTGAGATCACTAAAGAATTTTCCTCCACAGTCAGATTGGTACAGACTGGGGAGGGAGAGCCATTTGCCTTCCTTTATAGCAATGGATATGGCCACTTCCTTGGATCGCCTGAGCATATTTTAATACCAGCTGGCAGCCGCAGAACACTGGCTGCTGTTGTCCCCCTGCTTTACATGTAGCAAGTTAGGGTTCTGTGCCTTATAGATATGCAGCAGGGTTGACTGTGTAGTTTTAATAATAGGTTAAACAAGGATTTGTATGGGATGGCTTAATTAGGGATGATCCTGCCTCAAGCAGGGGGTTTGACAGGTTGACCATAGGGAAATCTGGGACATCTAGGACGCTGCCCACTCTCCCACATCCCTCTGCAGGCAGAGGCAGAGTGGTGTGGTGCACCAGGCAGGCAGGTGGCTGGGCAGTAGTACCCGGCTGCCTACCTGGTGCACCACTCTGCCCCCTTGCCAGACTGCACCCCATGCCCTTGCATTTCCAGGATTCTTATTTTAACTCTCACCAGCCAGCTGGGACTGGCCTTTGAAATCCAGGACTTTTCTGGCTAAACTGGGACATATGGTCATCCTAGCACCAGTATGTCACAGTGTGCAATGCTGTGGGAGTCAACAAGTTCGCGTGCCTGAGTGGCAAGGTATAGTGGAGGAGCTTGTGGCTGGGAAGCTAAGGGTGAATCAGGATACCTGGGCGCATGGTACAGTGGTGGTGGTGCGGGGGAGGACATGGGAAGCACCAATATGAGAGTCATACAGCGTAGGTATACAGTGCCCAGATATTCAGTGTAGTGCAGCCTGAGTATACATACATAATTTGGAAACTCAAATTTAGAAACAATTTTGAACACAAAAGTAAAAAACGAACATTTAATATTATGGTTTACCTAAGATATCTAATTATAATTTATATTTAGTTTTACCCATTGTTGTACCACTGTTGGATATATGCTTTATCTTCATTAATGCTAGGGACAGAGATTTAAAAAGCTGGAGCCTAAATTGATTCAATTTTTGCAGGTTAGTCTAACTAGCTTTGGCTGAAACCGGTTTGTAACAGGACAAATATTCACTCTGGTCTGAGGCAATGCAGGCACATGCCTGCAGGTACTCAGGCCAGGAGCCAGGCGGTGCTAGGGCAGGCTCTTGGCTGCAGGGAAGCTATGGGAGAAGGCATGGGCAGTCCCAGCTGACTTGGCCAGGGAGGGGTTTAATTCCCTCTCTCTATCCAACCAGCAGGGACCTGAGCTGGGTCTGCTGGGTGCCCCACTCCCCTCACTCCTGCAGCAGCAGGCACCATAGCCCCTGAGGAAGAGCAGGGCAGGGAGGAGAGTTAGTCTTCTCTCTACCAAGCCAGATCTGCCCACCCTCGCTGCTGCACTCCCTTCCCCCTCCCAGGGGCCCTGCTTAGCCGTGCCCCCACCTTGCCACTGCAGCGGGAGGAGGCAGGACCCTTACTAGTGGTAGCAGCCCCTGTCATAATGTGGGGGAGTGAACCCCTTCCCAGCGGGGCATTGCACTGCAGCGATGGCAGAGCTGTGGCAGCACGGGAGTCCAAAGTGGGCCAGAGCCCTGCAAGCCCCCTACTGCATAAATCAGTGTGAGCCAAATCAGTTAAGTCTGATACTGCGTTCAACCAGGTTTATCTCAAACTGGTTGCAGCTATTTTCAAACTGGTTTATATGCACTGAACAGCTGTTCTGTTACAGGTTTAAACCAGTTTCTGATCACTTAAACCAGTTTGTGCGCAATGTCTGTCTCTAGCCTAAGAGGAGTGGATTTGGAGCCTCAATGAAGTAAAAATTTTCATATATTCACTTTGGAAAATATGGTTTAAAATACCTCTGTGAGTTTTATTAGTGAAGGCAAAAATAGTCAAATATCTGTGCTTTGAGCCCTTTCATTTCTTGTTCTTTTGGATATTCTGACAGATCAGTTTACCAACAAAAGCCCCACAGGTTAAGCACATTTTAAAGAGCAATCATGGAAAGTAAAAATGAATTTCATTTTTTACACATGAAATCTAATTTGAAGAGATAAGTTCATGTGAAGCAATTATGGAACAAAACCCATATTGTGTAATTTGGCTGTTCTTTCACACAGCTTCTAGTGATCCAATACGTAAAATGAACTGTTGACAAGCTACAAGCCAAGAATTATTTAAACTACATCAGAATTCACTTTTGTTTAGAAAATTAACAATCCATCTATTTCCAACTAAATCTCGTTTTAGACCCTTTTAAAGCATCTCTCTCTGCCCTTTCCCAGGAAGGACATTGGATTAGATGAAACCTTGTATGGGGGGTGGGGTCTAGTATGCTTTTATTTTGAAGGCTTATGTGGGACTGTTGGTGTCATGCACAGGGATGAATTTCATCCAAAAAGAATAAATTTTATAAAATTTCAGGCTGTTCCTGGGTAATTAACAAACAAAAGGAAAACAAGTGAATGTTGTCAAATGGATGTTTCTTTATGAATTATTCACCCAGCTCTAGTTAGGATTCCATAAATCCTTTTGTTTGTACCAGTTTTGTCCTTAAAGTCAGTATCCTGATTAAACCCCTGCAATGTTGTTCATTTGTTAATAGTTCTCACTGCTAGAAATAATTCAGTTCAAAGGCATTGTTGCTTATAATTCTTGGCAGTAAATAATTGCTTTTCTGTATCCTAATTCTTAATCAATAAAAAAGAAGGCCTGGGACCATGTTAAATAAACAATTAAAAAAACCCTTTCTCCTCTTAGGCTTGCAGAATAAAAATGTGTTACATCTGCTTTTAAGGAAGTTCCTTGTGGACCAAAATTTTACTAATGACATCTACTAACAGCATTTCTGTCTTTCTTATGACAGTAATTCAGGATGTTAAGCATATCTAAATGAATTCATAGAGTATAAAACTGGTCTCATTCAAGTCAATGAGAGTCACTGACTTTCAGTAGATGTCATGATTCTACACAGATTTGTTATTCTTTTTTTTTTTTAGTGAGGTGGGTGCTATTATTACACAGGTTGGGAGAATTGGCCCAAAACACAAATAAATCAAATATAATTAACCATTACTTTAAGATTTCTGGTTTTAGGTCATTTGTCTAATCTGTGTGATCATAGCAAGTCCCTCACTCCACACATCCTGCAGCTGAGCAAGATGGTAGGATTCACCAAGATTGCTGCTACTCCAAACTGGACTATGCAGAGTTCTTCAGAATGATACAGTTTGTGCTGATCTTTTCCTGCTGGAGACTGTACTCAGATTTCTCACTCTCTGAACTGCTCTGTGAGTCTCTTATCGGCAACACATATTTATTTTACCTATCCTGCTCCCATTTCAATGGCAAAACTCCCATTGCCCTCAGTGGTGCAGAAATCAACCCTGTGCCGTTTTCTGTATGCACAACTCTTCTTGGTAGCAATAGGAGCTTCACATGCAGAGCAAAGACAACAGTCATTCACAGTGCAGATCTGAAACTAGAAGTTTTGCCCTAATAAGCTGATCTGGGCAGTGGTCCCAGAAAACTGCATGATCAAGCTTCAAGAGTCCCAAATTGAAATCTGAACCTGTATCTTTGACGTAGCAGTTCGTGTTGCTTAACATGTGCTTTGCTGTTTTAAACTAATTTTAAATTATTGGAACATTTTAAAATAAAAACTAAACATTAGGACAATTTGCTCTCCAAATATATGAGATCTGCACTTAGCATCTACTTTATCTGCGAACACATAGACTTATAGAAAATAGCTATAACACAAAGGCTTCAATCAGCTAGTCATTTAAGAAAATTCTTAATGAGTTTATCTATAGTCTGTGTTTGAATTCTATAGTTTAAATTGGTAATATTTAAGCCCCACTCCTGCTGCTAGATTTGCAGAAATGGGCCACTGTGCTAGGCAGAGCCTTAGTGAATTCTGTGGAGATTCATACAAGGGTAAGCGAGGAATCGAAGAAAATTCTCATCATTTCTTCGTATCTTGTGATATATGGTACATTGTTTAAAATCTCAGCTCTTAGATGTCAGTGGGTGAAAATGCCAGTTTTCTTTTTTAAAAATAAAAGTTTCTATTGTTAGAGGAAATCCGGAAAGTGTTTGTGCAAAATATTTAAAAACCAGGAAACAAAAGATTTTTTAGAACATATTCAAGATTTGAGGGGTGGGAGAATAGCGATTTAAATATGTCTTCCAGTGCTTGGGTTTAGTAATATTGAAAGTTCAAACAATTATGTTCAGATAGATTGTCAAATGTATTCTTTAAGAATATGTTACTAGTTTTCTTCCTATGGAAATGTGACTGACAAAAATTAAATTTCCAGTTTATCAACATGCTTGAGGAAAGATAATTGTCATCTGTTGTCTGTATTTGAAAGTCAAGTGTTTTACCCACAATTATATGTTCCTAACAATGTCTACAGTTCTACATTCTACATTTTGTTGTTACCTAAAGCAATTATTATATGAAACATACAAATATTAATAAACTAGAATAGTCTGTGTCACTGGAGGAAGGAGCAAACAGTTTACCAATTTACAGGCATGTTGACCTGTAAATCATTTAAATTAGGATTTATTTAGCATGAATGACCTAAGAACTGGAAGTAACAAACTTTGTATGTAAAATGTTTGTGTTTTTTATATTTCAATATAGTAGCAAGTTATAAAAACAATCTTAGTGGAGGCAAGTGAAATATAAGCCTCATATCCGAGCTGTGCAGTCATAACTTCTGTGGCTCTGGCAATTTCCCTGCATGAATATGGAAAAGTGACACTAACTTGTTGAATGTTTTAGAATTCTTCAGAATCTGAATCCACAGAAAATCTGTCATATGTCCAAAAGGATGAACATCTCCATAGCTTTAAGTGGATTTCATAGGAACATTTAAGGGAAAATTGAATCTAAATATCTCAGCTTCTGTTTCTGTACAGTGAATTCACTACTTAGAAAATTAATAAATCTATTTATATTCATAGTCATTCATTTAATTTTCATAATCTGAAACAAAAACAAGCAATAGCTTCTAGATTGACTTAATTAAACTTAAGAGCAAAAAATATTTCTCAGAAGTTGTTTTTTAAACCTCTCTCAGACAATTTTAAAACATGGAATATTAACAGTTTTGTATTTTGGTGCATTACAACATACAGTTAAGCAAATAACAAGGAATATATATATTGTTTGAGAGAGGTTTAAAAAACAACTTCTGAGAAATTTTTTGCTCTTAAGTTTAAGTCAATAGTTAAGTAAAATATATATATAAAGTACAAAACAAAAAAAAAGCAAGATTAGGATAACTTTTTTAACAAGGAGTTAAATTATTTTCCTTTTTTTTTTTTTTTTGTACAACTGGCTTGCTGGAACACCGGCAGCTATAATAAATTGAAGAAGTTAAATTACAGAGGTTTATGTGCCAGCTCTGTCTTACAGCAGTAATATGTTATAAAGTTTGGGACATTTTGTTAACTCATGCTGGTTTTAGAACAAACAAATAGAACTTTTCACAAATCACATCTAATTCCTCTTAAAATTGAGAGTACGTGTTAAAATAGCTATGTTAAAGAAAGTTATTTAGAGTTGCAAAGTTAAGCACTCAACCTAGGAAATACAATTTTTTTATCTGACAATGCAACTTTAAAATCTACTCCTTTGTGCATTTACCCACTGCACTGAATGAAGCAAGAGGTCTCTAGAAAAAATGTTTTGTAATCATACTATTAACATTTAAAGTACAATGCAAAAAAAAAAAAAACCTAGGTATTTGCAAGCCATTTTGTATTTCATTTGAAATGTTTACTATAATGTACTCTTGATGAGGCTGAGCCTTAATGCTATATAGAAAAGAAATTGCAGTTTTAACAGATTATGGTTGCTGTCTTGTTTAACAGTGCCTCATGCAACGAGCGTATTTCTGAGATCGGCATTCATTACTTGTTTGCTTCTTCGTGTTGATTTGAAAAACTCTAAATGGTTTGTATTCTGGCTTTTTCTTCTGTGTGATATCTTGGCAGCTGAGTTCAGCTAAGTTTCACAAGCTGGTAGTTAGTACCATTGGATAACAGTGAATAATTAAAATGGGTAACCTTCAACTTCAGGGCTCACATCCTCCTTTAATCAGGCACAAACCAAATCTATGAGAAGGTCCAGCCTCTGAGAAAACTTTGTAGTCTTGTCCAGGCTTTTGGAAGAAATCATTCTGCAAAATGTAGGGAGGGGTTGTGAGTGTCTGTTAATAAATTCACTATTTAAACTGGTGTCTACATAAAAAATTAGCTGTGTTTTATTGTTTCTAAACTTAGAGCTAATGAGTAGATGGTTTGGAAAACAAATAAAGAAAGTATGTGGTTCATAATAAGAGAAATCAGTCTTTGAGGAGGGGTTGACTCAAATTATTGCCTTTATTTTTAAACACGAACTGTAGTACACTCTGCCTTGGTTAACATAGTCTGTTTTCAGCTGGAACAGTTAACCAACAATGCTACTGTCAAAATCAGGACCTTTTGTAAAAGGGTGTTTTGATTCTGATAACATTTTGACATAAGTCTGGCAAGTTTGAAAACCAGCTTGGTGTCTTGCCAGCCTGCCATTTAGCTTTTCTCCTTGGAAGATTTTGACGCTGCGGTCCCAAAAAATTTGAGGCTTCTACCTCATAGAATCGTAGAAGTAGGGTGGGAAGGGACCTTGTAGATCTTCAAGTCCGACCCCCCGCCTGGGCAGGAGAAAACACTGGTCTCAAATCACTCCAGCCAGGTAGGCATCAAGCCTCCTCTTAAAGACCCGCAGGGTAGGAGCCAGCACCACTTCCCTTGGAAGTTGGTTCCAGATCCTAGCCGCCCTGACTGGGAAGTGGTTCTTACGGATGTCTAATCTAAACCTCCTCTCCAACAACTTGTGGCCGTTATTCCTTGTCATGCTGGGGGAGCTAGGGGAAACAAGGTCTCTCCCAAACCCTTCTGCTCCCCCCTAGTGAGTTTATAGATGGTCACCAGGTCCCCCCTCAGCCTTCTCTTGTGAAGGCTGAACAGCTTGAGGTCCCGCAGTCTCTCATTGTAAGGTCTGCCCTGTTGTCCCCGGATCACGCGGGTGGCCCTCCTCTGGACCATCTCAGATGGGACTTGCAGGACTTCTCAGAGCCACTTTAGGAATGATGACAGTGATTCCCATGATCATGATTCCTCATCAATAAGCCTACGGTTTTAGAGTCCACAGTTCCAGGACAGCTCTTCCAGCCTCAAATCCCAGAACTTTCAAGGTTCATCACTATTCCTTTTTATAAAGAATTTAGAAATTTTGGTTTGCCTAAAAAATGAAAACAAAATTCAGAGTATCAGAAATCCTACATAAAATGAATCCATTTTTCTCCAGCCAACTCTAGCAAAAATATGTTTGTGCACATTGGTTGCGTCTACACAAGATGCTACTGCTTAGTGGTTACTGCACATTTATTTAGTGCTTGTATTAGCGAGTACTAAATAAATGTGCAGTGATTGGAGTTACTTCATGGTAGCACTGGTGTATGTCTTTTAGGTGATGCTACTGCACAGTAGCATATTAGCATTGTTCTTGCTGTGACGCATTACTGCACAGTATTTTTCAGGTAGTGTGCAGTCAGCATCTCATGAAGATGTGACCACTGTGTACAGTAGCCTGTTTTTGTTTTTTAAAAGTTTTTGTGTCCCCGATATTCAGCTTTACTAGAAGCTGTCCCATTCTACCCATGATGCTTTTCTTCATTGCTTATCCATGGTTATTAGCTTCATTAGTTGTACAACACTTCTGGAGTGAATTACTTATACAGAAAAATAAGGCAACAGTTTCTGCTCCAAGCAGCTTACAGCTAACATTCACAAACAGTATAAGCAATAATATGTTTGCCAAGGCAGAGGGGAACACAAAAGAGAATGGAAAAAGTATGAAAAGCCCAAGAGAAAAAATAATGCTAAGGGCAAAAAGCATACAGTTTATAGTCATTTCGTTTTTCATTCCTTTGTTGAGGAATTTATTCTTGTTGCTTTTAAATTGATGTGGTTTTATTTCAGTTATCTTTCTCCTATTATTCTTGTTTCTTCAGTCTAACTCTGGCAGGCTGTGCACATATGGTCAAAACAGTAGCCATAGGAAGGAACAGAGTAGAGACTACGGGAGACCCCCCCTCACTACAGGTCCACAGTTTCCTGATACATGGTTCTATCTGGAGGTTTTTCATCTCTCCAAATAGGCTGACATTTCTTCAATCCACATCATCTTGCCTTGGAGCCAGCAATCTTTGCCTCTCGATATATATGTTTATGGTCCACAGATATAGTGCACTGGATTGGATCCATAGCATTTAAAACTTTTTAGAAGTGACAAAAGAAAGGCAACAACTGAAGTTACTGAAATATAAAGGAACTAGATTGGTTAATATAACATAGTTGTATGTTAGACGCTTGATATTTTATTTTGTTTCTGCAGATGGGTATTTTGTGAAAATTCAGTTTATTTCTTCTCCCCTGTAGACTGAAGTATTATGGTTATTCTTCATAATATGGACTGTCATTGCACTACAATTATACTTTTTGGCTGCTAATGACTAGTAATTGTTTATGCGTGTACATGTGCTTGTGTGTGCACAGATGAGCATATCATCTACTACATCTATTAAAACTGTAACTTTTATTATTGCTTAAATATGTATTTCCTCCTTTGGGAGGGAGACTAAAGTGCTTTTGCTGCATTTCCTTATAGCCTGCAACACGTTTTATCCCTAAAGCAATAAAAAACAAGGACAACAAGTTGTAAGATGTTAAATATTAATCACTCAAATGATCCGAGGCATAAATACTGATATTAAACCCTGCATGCACACACCTATTTCAAACCTATATTTATGGTAGTTATGATGTCACTCACTCTGGCAAAGATACAGCAACAGGCTTTCAAAAAGGTAGTAATTATCTCATGTTCACTTAAAATACAGTGGGCGCATCTACACATTTGCTAAGGTGCTTTAGGCATCATAATGCACTTTCATTTTTCTAGTACCTCCAGTGTGACATACTAGAAAAATGCTCATTAACCTATTTTAATGCACATTAGCTAAAGAGCATGCTTTTTTATGATGCTTCAATATGCACTGAAATAGGCTAATGCACATGAAAGCGCATGTGTAGATGTTCTTAGTGCTCGTTACATTTTTAAACAATGGCTCTGCACTATTTTTCCTGTGTTATTTTCTGAAACTTCATTTCAGACTTCCTTAATTGCTTATAGTGCACCTTTTAAAACTTTAGTTCTACAGTTTAATACAAATATCAGGCTCTGCAGCTGTTTTAAGAACTATTAAGGGAACCATGTTGCAGTGCTTAGGAAGGCATCTATACACACACAGCCCTGTTTCCTCCTCCGAGCACATGAAGCCTTGTTAGAGCAGCACGCCCAGGAGCCAGGAGGAGCTTGGCAGTTTGCCCACAGCGGGATAATGTATCCCACAACAAAGCACATATGCAGGGGCATGCGTGTGACACAAAGTGTAGCAGCACCGTGCCACAGCTCCTCCTCAAGTGGTGCAGCCTCTGTATCTATGTATATGTTCAACCCACTGCGGACAGCAGACAGTTTGCACAAAACCTAAGCACAACTTCAGCATTATTATGCCCTGGGATTAATGTCTTCAACTGAACAGTGCAGCTTACATCAAATGGGATAATAGGATATCAAATAGGATAAGTTATCAAATGAGATGACTGCTCAAGTTATCCCATTACTCCTGTCAAAGCATATTACTCTTTTAGTGTTCGTTCAAATGGTTGTACCCCAATCAATTAGCACTTCAACTTCATCTGACACAGGAGAGATTTCCACCACATTGGCCAATTTCAGAGCAGTTGAAGTGCTTTGAATGGTTGTTTGCTATCCATTTCAAGTGGTGGAGCTGTGATTCTACCTATTGAAATGAAACATTTAGGCATACCCTTAGATTTGGTATTGAAAGTACCATGTATTATTTATTATTTATATTACAGTAGTTCAAAACCACCAAGGAGGGCAGTGAGTCATGATGCTCTAAGCAATAGCATATCTGTGTTCACATACACAAATCATATTTAATTAATTACATGAACAGATTAGGAGGAGAATGATTGACCAAAAGGACCGAATTAGGATATCAATTAATCTGACAGACATAGGGATAAAAATATTACTCTGGGTCCTAGTAAATTAATCAATCAACTTAGCTAGGATGCTACAGCATTTATTTGCATAGTAGCTACAACAGCACTATGTAAATGTTTGTAACTACAAAATAAAGTTGTATTAAGGTCTGGTCCTCAAGCAGGACTACAATTTTTTTTTGCACTTTAGATGATTGAATGCGATTCCTAAACTGAATAAAATAACTCCTTACAGAGCAATGAGTTTTGTATCCATTTTCTCCAAAAAGATTTTTACATTCAGAAATATACAAAAAAAAAAAAAAATCAAACCAAGTGGTTTTGAAATTTGAAAAGAACATCAACTTTTTTACTTCTGTCTGTCAAATCCACAGGCCACAAACTTCAAATTTAAGACAGGCCATTTTTCAATATCTTAGATAAACAACAATTATTTCCGCAGCTTCTCGTAAACCACTTTTACTTAGCAGAAGGCAACCTATATGTTATGGGCACAGACGTATTTCTGCACTAGTAAATACATACATTTTCTGGCTTTATAACTTGATAAATACCTTTGTAAAAATGGGATAGGAGTGGAAAGCAGAGCTTTTCAGGTTTGTCCATGTGGAAAAACTTACAGTTGGCTAGCAAATACATTCAGAGAAATGCACAATTTAAAATACATTAGATATTTTGAAGGCATTGGAAAAAGAAAAAGAGTTTTAAATTCGGCATTTAAATTAGGGTCATATCCTCATGGAAGAAGTTAAGTTGAAGTCAATAAGAAATATATATATAAATCAATTGCAGGATATAGCTCAAATAAATCAACCTGGTAATAATGAATAATAAAAAGAATAGTCTATCAGGAAATATTTTAGAAGACAGTAAGGAGTAGTATATTAAAAAAGAAGCCAGGAGAGAACTAATTATTGTAATAGATGGCTGCTAAATTACAGATTGATACTTTTAAAGCATTGTGTATTATCAGAATAACAGACATGACTACAGTTTAATATTTTGTGTCTGTTAGTATTTTGAATATCTATCAAAGTAGCTGCCTACTCTTGGGTTGGCCAGTGCTGTTAAAGCACAAATAAGGAACTGGAGGAAAATCATAGTAGCATAATGGGAAAAAATATGCTATTCTCATAGGTTTTGTGTGCTGTTCCCATCACCATCATACTCAGAAGAAAAGAGAGAGATGTACTTAAGCTGGAGAATAAAGTTATGTTCAGTATAAAGAATAAGCAAAAATATCTTTAACGATATAAGCAATTGTATGACTCAGAAGCCTCTAAAATTAACAGAAAATTAGAAAGGTGGTTTCAAGGAAATGGTAGTTCAAATAAACAAGATTTTTTAAAATCAAGATATTTTCCTGATATTTTAGGACCTCTGCACTTCTGTAGCGTTTCGATGACAATTTATGAGGGAAACTATAAGAAAATTGTGACTTTTTAAAAATGAATGTAAGTATTCTCTGGTAGTTGTGTAGGATTACTTAAATATGCCAACAAGATTTCATTTGTACATGTAAGTTCAATAAGTCCTCAAGTCCTCAGCCAACCAGTGAATGGGGTATCTACTGTTATGCTTTATCGTTGCTTAATTGTTATCAAAAACTGAAATTTGTGATCTTGATACTCTCTGCCTCTTCATTTCTATTTAAAATCAACTAGAATATTGTATTGTGGAGGGTGCACCAATGTTTCCTATTTTAAAAGTTGGATCCTGTACATCTCATTGGTTTCCAAAATTATGTTGGAAATATCTGAAGAACAAGCTGCGTTGGAATCACTGATACTTTCTGGTTTAGGTTACTTTAAAATTCCGTTTTAAAAAACGCTCTTTTGTTGTTGTTTTACAATTTTGAATCTAATTCAGATTTGAAATAGAAAGTGATTGAAGGTTTCATTTTTAGTAACCAATCTCAGCTAGCAAGGCCTAATGATTGGAGGGCCTCATGGTCCATCCATCACTTAACAGTAATCCAGAAAAGAAAATACAATGATTAGAATTCATCAGAAATTTCTGATAAAAAAAAATACCGTGTCTATATCTGCACAGCTTCCACCTTGAACAAGAGACCTGATTCAGGCCATGAACAGGCGTGCCAGTCTTCAGATGCTCCCTCTCCCCATGCTCCCCATACCTTGGCCAGACTGGTGTGACCCAACTAGAATAGCAACAGCATCTGGATTTCTCCATTCCAGCTGTGGCAAAATACCTGTACTCCTTTCCTAGACCAGTGAGACCTAGGTCTCAGGAGGGTGGAAGAAAAGCTGCTCTCTGAGCCTTTCCTGAACTGGGGCCCTCCTACTTTTGGGAAGGCTTTGGAGTACAGTGGCAGCTGAGCTCCTGCCTTGATTGAGAGGATTCCAGCTGCAGGGAAATGCCCATGCTAAACCAGAGTACCCTTAGTCTGGGGAAGGCATAAGACAACCTGCATCTGAACTCCTCTTGATCACAGGGGAGATCTTCCACATGTCAAAAAGGAAGATCTTTCTTGTGGATAGGGCATGTTTCCTTCACAAGAAACTGAATTAACACCTGTGTGCTGGCAATTTCTTTTGGAAGACCAGTGATTCTCCTGGTAGAAATATATATGCCCTCAGTCATTGAACCACGCTCTATTCAGTGGTGTTAAAAAGTGATGTTCCAGACAACTATGATATATGTTTCCTATTTAAAACATAGGCCATTGTAAACCTTATTTGTATTTTCTTTATACTGTGGCATCCTTTTCCACAAGCCTCAGTCTTGGGCAAGGACACTAATGCTATGCACTGTACAAATAAAGAACAAAATGACAGCACAGGTCCCAAAATGCTTACAGCCTAACTTGTTATTCTTCTATAGCAGTCATTCTCAATTTCTTTGGATTCAAAGTACCTCTCACTGGATTCAAGGCAACCCTCCCTAACATTTCTGAATTGATTGGCACCAAATTTAAAAAACAAATTCATATGTTACAGTGCTTACTTCTTTGCAGAGGGGCCTGGCATTTGGGGTGAGGGATCAGCCAGGCAGGGACAAGCCTAAGCCTTCCTTTATCTAGTTACCTCCTCATACTTTGTGGGACCTTTCAAAGGATCTGGTTGTATCCTGGGGTGCCATAGCACCCTGGCTGAGAATAACTGCACTATAGTGAAAAAGAAATGTCAGTAAAGGGCTTGATTATTTTTATAGTAATTTGAAATGAGGATCAAAGACACTGATTATTTCTAGACAAGAAGGGGAAAAAAAACTTTATACAAATAGGACCCTTTCAAAATCAGTCTTACTCAGTTCCAGTGTTCAGTGACTGAAAGTAGGCAATGTTTTTCAGCCAGTAACAAAACAAGCTCTTAGCTACATTTATTTCATGATTCAACATATTTCAAGATCTCCAATCAATCATTCTGTGGTTATTTATAATACATGTATAGTTTGTCCAAATCTGTTTCTTCTTGTTGGATATCAAGTGTGAACTGAAACTCTCTCTGAAACTCAAGTTTGTTTTCAGCTACACTATATTATTGTAAGCTATTGTACAGATTCTGTCATCCCACCAGGAACACAATTTGATGATAATATCAAACTTGCACCACTGTTTCCCAATAGCAAACATATGTAACCCCTTAATATTCAATTAAATTCAAGAGCTATATCAATGCATGGATCGTTATGAAATCAGTGGATTGGTGACTTCACTTGATAAGTTAAATGCACCCTTTATTTTTATTTATACACATACCTAGAAGGAAGTGAATATATACCCCCTTGAGATAATAAACATTTTTTGAGGAAACACTATTTTTGTTAATCTGTCAGAAATCAATATTTTTTTAGTTAGAAATTATCATTTTAGCGTTATTTTAATAGGATAGTTTCCAAATTCCAAAATGAAATATCCGCTCAAGAAAGAGACTCACACCAGAATGACCAATTGCCAGGTGATTAAGACATTCAGCTGGGATGTGAGGAAGTCAAGGTCAAGGTCAATACTCTACCTATTCAGAGCCAACTGCCCAAGCTATTTGGCTACCTAAAGTTAAGTTTCTCTTTTTGGCTTATACTTAAACAATGTCAAAAGGGCTTGTTTTAGACCTAATGTGGAATAGGGAGATTTAGAAATTTCAAAAAAGTCTGTGGGCATTTCTACTCACTGGCAAGGTTGGGCAAAATGCGGCCCATGGGCCACATGCGGCCCACCAGACCATTCTATCCAGCCCATGGCGCCCCTAAAAATTTAGAAAATTAATATTTATCTGCCCCTGGCTGCCTGTCATGTAGCCCTCAATGGCTTGCCAAAACTCAGTAAGCGGCCCTTCGCCCAAAATAATTTCCCACCCCTGACTCATTCATTTAATCCATGGTAGTTACTGCACATTTAATTTAGTACTTGCTTAATGAAGTATTAATTAAATGCACAGTAACTAGAGTTACTGTGCAGTAGTGCTGGTGAATACCTTTTTAGTGACAGTACTGCGCAGTAGCCTAACAGTACTGTGCAGTAGCATATTAGCACTGTCCATGCTGTGACGCACTACCGCGCAGTATTATTGGGCTACTGCACATTAAGCATCTTATGTAAACATGCCCTGTGAGATGGGAAATCTGTTTATTTCCCATATAATTCTATTATACCTTTACAGAAGTGCATCTTAAAATATGCATAGTATTTAAAACAATGTCCTGAATGCTTCTGGTATTAGGATCCCATCAGACTCTTCGAGATGAGAACTGTTTACCCATGTCTATTGGCCATACTTTGTTTCAGCTCAAGTAGTTCAACTATAGTATCAGCTACTGTAATTTGTTATATTTGAAGTTGGCTACAGATTTGTTTTTTTCCCTAAATCATGGTATATGTTTATGCACATTAAGATATGAGTTACCACCAAATATGAATTTTCCCTTTATTTCATCTCTTGGGAGACCCTGAAGCACTTTACAAAGGCCACTTAATTTTTTACCATGGTGACTGTATCCCAGAAAACACAACTAATATGTGGGCTATCTTTGGAGTGGAATGTGGCAGTTTAACTATGCACAGCAATAGTACAAAATGGTGTAGGACAAGGGCTGGAGAAAGCCTATACTTAACTGCAACAAGGTGAATTTTAAATAGATGGGAAGTAATTACCTCAGTGGGAATTTGGCTAAGACTTTAAGGAGTTTCATAGATTTCATAGACATCAGGGCTGGAAGGGACCTAGGGAGATCATCAAGTCCAGCCCATCAAGTTCATGTACATAATCTTGTGAAAAATGGTCTAATGCATTTAGTGTCCACAAATGCTTAGTTTTAGATCTCATTTGGAAGCTAGCACTTACAGCAGTACAATGGATGCATCTACACATCACCGTGCTTTTGTACTTCCTTTTGGTGGTTACTGTACTGTGTGTGCAGTGCACAGGTAGATTTCGCCACTATGTTACCATAGCGGTGCGCTATATCTGGGGAGAGCACCACTATGACAACATAGCTGGTGATCATATGTAGACACATGTGACTGCTACGTTGTCATAGCATGCCATATGGTGACGTAGTACGTTGTTGCATCGTCATCTGCTTCAATTATATTCAGTTAGAACCCAACTGATATGCAGGAGGGGTAAACTTTGCCCACCAGGGGGCCTATAGAGTCTCTGCAAATCTTATAACAAGATGTGCTGTATATGAGAGAGCAGGATTTCTGGAGCCCATCCAGAGTTTGCCCAAAGCTGGTTCTGTGTGAATTCACCATTCATTTCCCTGCAGAGCAAACCTCCAGGTGGTGAGGAACAGTCTCAGGCATGGAACAGCTCTGAAGCCCTTCTGCAGCCTGGGGTAGGATGGCAGGCCTTGATATGTTCCCCAGTGTGTATGTAGGCTGCTCAAATTGTGTACTGCCGCAATATTTGGATCAGAATGTTTGTTGTGGCATCTTTATCAGGGCAGTACTGTGCACTAAATGATGCTTTTAAGGAACCAAAGGATGTGTTTTCCCAAACTCAATATTAGAGCCAAAAGCTCAGTTTGAATAATAGGTGTGTTTCTGGCTTGAATTCTATCTTTATCTGCCTTTGTCTTGATGACATATTAATGAAAGGAATAAGATGTAAAATACATTTATTGTTTCCACAGAACTGGAAGAGTCATAAAGGAATGTTTGTTCCTACTGTCTGAAATCAAATTGCTGTACTCATTGTTCTTCTTTCATGATTTATAACAAGGGGGAGAGCAAGATCAGTTTAAATTTCTTCTTCAGGAAGCCTTGTTCAAACTGGTGCAAGTAGCGTAGGGAATAATCAAATATTGCCTGATATGTGGTAGTATTAATGGTTCTATATGCAGTGTTTTAAAGTTTACGTAGTAGAGAGCATTTGATGCCTTAATACAGTGGTACCCAGCTTACCTGTTTCCATGGGCCAGATGAATGGCATGGTGCCGGTCCACAAGCTGGATCCAGAGCATGGAGCATTGTCATCTGGACAGTGCAGCTGGAATTTGGCAGTGGAATTGCTGTAGCTGTCAGACCAACATCGAGAACAAATTTCTGACCCCATGAGCAGCCCTTCGGCTAGAAGACCACAGCTATGTACTCCTAATCTGGCCCATGGCACTCTTGCTGCAGTTCTTGGGGTTGGGGTAATTAACTCTGCCACCATTCTTTATGCTGGATCCAGCCCATGGATTGTATCTTCATCACTCCTGCCATGTACAGATGTCTCTATATCTCTATATCTATATCTATCTTTATGCGTACGTACATACATACGTATATATATATAATATATAATTTTCAAGCTCCCTCTACATATTACATGTATTATGCAATTATCTGTTAACTGTGCAATTAATTTAGACCAGCTACACATACAGTTAATGACCATGCATTAAAATGG
The DNA here is from genome assembly GCF_001723895.1 of Crocodylus porosus. Taxonomy (NCBI): domain Eukaryota; kingdom Metazoa; phylum Chordata; order Crocodylia; family Crocodylidae; genus Crocodylus; species Crocodylus porosus. The sequence goes on from NW_017728906.1 coordinate 24,553,375, forward strand.
TCCAGCTAGATATGAAGTTACAGTTGGAAAATGTATAATATCTTTATAGTAGGTTTCTATTCAGCTTTAATTTGAATGTGCAGCATACAAAACTGGGAACCTTGTCAGCTGATGGGGTTCCCAGCCCATGGGGGTGAATCAGGTGCTGCTGCAGTTGCAAGTCCTGTCAGCTGATAAGACTCCCAGCTGTGGCAGTGTTTCACATGCTGCCATGGCTGGAAGTCCCATCAGCAGCACCCCACAAGCTGCCATAGCTGGGAGTCCTGTCAGTTGATGGGACACCAAGCCACAGCAGCACCCCACATTGGACGCTGATGGGATTCCCGGCCATGGCAGCATGTGAGTCACTGTTGCAGCTGGGAGTCCCATCAGCGCTGTGGGATTCATGGCTGTGGTAGCTTGCTACTAGTATGCCAGCAAAGGGGGAGCCTGGGGTCACAGGTCTGGGCTCTCCCTGCACTGATGATAAGGTGTGAAAGGGTCTGATGCTGGATCCCACAATCATGTCTCCTGCTCTGCACATGTGACATGGCAGGAGATATGATTATGTGGATCATGCATCAGATCCTATCATACTTTTACCTGAATGTCTAGAGCAGCCCTCAGATACCTGCATAAACAAATAATATCTTTGATACCTTTGGATCCAGTTTTAAAGTGATCTGTTTATTGTTCTCTACTGCTGCTTGCTGTCTGGGAGGGTCACTTACTGCAAAGAGTGTTAGGACATCAGCAGAAAGATCTATAAAAGAGATGTTATGTTAGGGCTCCTTCAAGGGAGACAGAAAGGACAATGAAAAGAGCACCAGTAATTGCTGGTAAAAAAAGAAAAAAATTCAGCTAGGTTTCAAGAAACATCCTTTTTCTAAAATCATCCCAAATACTTGCTAAGAGGCAGATTTGAAAGTACACCTGATTGTAATCTTGGGGTAGCTGTATTGGCTTTAGGCTTTAGTCAAATTCCTGGTCACTGGCCCCAAAGAACTTAAAATAAAAAGGTAATGGCTCTCAGTATTGAGGTTGGGAGTAAATTGGAATTCCTCTTCTATGAGAAATCCCTACTGTTAAAATAAAAAAGTAACAATTCCATATTAAAACAAAAAATATGGAAAAAGTCCCAAACTATATCAAACCAAATAAATGCAAACTACAAAAATTATATGCCTTAATGAACCAGTCCCCCCCCCCCCCGGAAACAGGATGATAAGACAAAGATATCTCAGCTGTTAATTATAGGATCATCAGAAAGGAGGCCTGAAAAGGACCTAGTAGGGTCATCTAGTCCAGGCACCCTGCTCAAAGCAGGATCATCCCAAACTAAAACATCCCAGTCAAGTATCTAAAAGTTTCTAAGCATCCTTGCTATAATTACTCTTGAGGTATTTGAAGATTGTATCAAATCCCCCCTCAGTCTTCTCTTCTTCAGGCTAAACAACTGCAATTCTTTCAGCCTTTCCTCATACGTCTTGTCTCTCAGGCCCCTGAGAGATGAGACTTACAAGGAAAGGCTGAAATTCATGTAGCTTAATGCATTATTGAAAAATTATCATGCTATAGTGATAAAATCATAAAAACTGGGGCTGGAAGGGAATCTAGATAATAGATATCATCTATACCATTCCTCCTGTGGGTGATTTCTTGTTCCATAATTTCCTGTTCAACTTTCTTTTTAAAGTTTTGTGGAATAAGAAGAGCTCACCCTGAGGTCAACAGTGGACTGTCCAGGGAAGTTAAAGGACCTGCCAGGCTTGTGTCTCTTTCTGGAATTGATGTCAGATCAGTGTTCATTCATTCTTACATGTAGACAACTCCCCATCTGTGCAGTGTATACAGGAGAGGGGCACTATAAGCAGGCGATGTTGTATATGACTTTGGTAGAAGAACAAGTGACTAAACCTTGGATGTTATGGTCTATGTTATTTGGTCTAATGATGCTGTGGTCTGTGTTGATCAGGTGGAATGGGTGGCATCTGGGACTGAAGCAAGGTCTGGTGCCTTGGGAAGTATTGGAGTTAAGTAATCAGTTGCTGGAGAGATGCCATCTGGGGCGGGGGGGCAGCCTGTAATCTAGGGCAGGTTTGTTCCCCCTGGCCACCTTGAGATGTTTTCCAGGAGAGGTTGGAGGTCATTAATGTTATGTCTAAGGTGTTAAAGCTTTGAGTTATAGGTGACAACCAGAGGGGTTCTGTTTTCCTTGTCTCGGGTCTGGTATTATAGCAATCTGGCTCTGCTGATTTGCTGATTTAAGTGGCTTCCAGTTTTAGGATTGTGCTGCAAATGTAGGAACACCTGCTTCAGATCCTTAAGGTGTGCATTCCAGTCAGTGAGATCAGAGCAAATATGGTTCTAACTTAGAGCTTGGCTACAGATGATGGGTCCAGTGGTATGCTTAGATCAGTGGTTCTCACCCTTCTTAGACTTGAGGCATCCCTCATTATACTCGAGACACCCCTCAGACAGTGAGAACTCTTAGTATTCACTCGTTTTTATCAAAGTATTCAGAAAGACCACAACAGATCAGAATGTTTTTAACACTATAGATTCCTTTTTGAAATCTATGGGTTTATCATATGAAGCCTGTTTACACACCTAACTAGGGCGGCCATCATAGAGGACTTTCCAGTTTTCTGCTACTCTGTCCAATGTCCTCTATTAATACGAAATCCGACGCCTTTATGTACTCTGTTTTTCTCTTCAGCAGAAAAATAGAGGACATAAAGACATCCAGTTTCATGTCAATAGAGGACAGAGGATGACCAAGACTGTTCTATATGATGGCCACCCTACACCTAACAATGCTAATATTGCACAGCATGCCAGGGAACCCTTGAAAGGATCTCGAGGCAGCCTAGGGTGCCATAGCACCATGGTTGAAAATCATTGGCTTTGATTGAGAACTGCTGGCATGGAGGTAGCCATAGCTGTTAGATGACAGAGATGAGTTGATCACTATCCTCTTTATCCCCTTTGTGTATTTGAAGCTTGTTCTGAAATCCCTCCAGTCTTGTCTTTTCTAGAGCTAGAATGATGAGCTAGAATAAAATAGAAAGTTGGGGCCCATATGTCTTGACAGCATTGATTTGAGTTAGGCTGCCAAAGTGTCAAACTCTGCATGCTGTCGGAGACTGGAAACCCAAGAACCCTAGCTCAAGCTGTTTGTGTCTGCCATGGGACTCATGCTAATGGCCCAGTCTAGGGATTATTGGCCCTTCCCTGACTTCCCCACAGCCAGAAATAAAGCAACACAAGAAGAAGAAAATTTAGCAGAAATTATTAGATGGAAAAACCATGTAGTGTGACAGCATGAAGCAGAAAATGGACAATGGGACAGGCTCAGATCCCTTGTGTTCTTTTCTTGACTCTGCTACTGACATGCTGCATAGCATTGGTCTCCTTGCCTCCTCTGTCTATTCTTTCTATCTTCAAAACAGTGAAAGAGATGCTTGCTTATTATAATTGCTAAGGCACATAGCTCAGAAATACAGTTTATGCACAATGTGCCATTGATTGAAGAATATTTAATTTAGTATTACATCATCCTTGTTCTTTTTATTAAATAAAGAATTTGCCAGCTATAAAACTGAAGGATATTCTATTTGTAAAAATGAAAAAGGGCATACTCAAAGTAAGTAAAAGCCACTCTCTAATCCTAGAAGGTCAATGAAATGCAGATGAAGCCCTTGAATCTGGAATTGGATTGCAAACCTATGTAGAAAGTGTGAAGAAATCAATAAAATCTGTTAGATCCCTAAATGACTTAGCAAACTGAGCAGTGAGAGCTATTTCAGCATCTGATCTGGAATAGCTTATGATCAGCTACAGGCAATAGGAAAGCTATATGCTATGTATTTTGCTAAACCTTTCCACTTCTCTTTTAACCATATTATTTGTAAGATGCCACCAGGAATGCAGAAGACACGCTAGCCTGGCAGGAATAAATTCTGTCATCTGATGTGGATTTGCATGTCTGAAGACCAGTTTGGCTCGTAGTTTGGGATCTACTGGCCTCCCCCTTGAAGCGTAAAGCATGTAGGTTTCATTCAAGAATCAGGCATAAATACATATATATAGATATATAATCTATACATATATCCAGAAAGTGTGTGGAGAATAAGATGAATACAGATGTTTTAAGAATTTTTATGCACAAATCCAAATAGTTAGATGATCTGTGAATTTATACAAAGTGGAAAAAAATTCTCGTAAATGTTATGATTACGGATTATAGGAATACATGGAAAGGAATGAACTTGTGGTGAAAGGAGGATCTGTGGCAAAGCTTTCTATCACCATCCATTTGTTTTAATGTTTTATAACAATGCAGGACATTCACCTGATGCAGCCTTCTGTTGTCACTGAAATAACATTACCTTTTAGCTCTCATAGATTATTGCTAACAGCTCAGAAGTAAAAGAAAAGTGAAATATGAGAAGTCAGCGGCTTGTGTAGACATCACTTTGCTTTTTCTCAGCTTTGGTGGCATTGTAGATATTATGTTGGTTAGGAGAAGCTTCTCCTGCATACCAGGCAAGACCTGACAGGATATCCCTATTTGTGGTAACATGGAGCTCTCTACTTATTGTAAAATAGTGTTTGAGAATACTCATTTGAATTTTAGATAGCTGTTTGATTTCATCATTTTTGAACTTGCTGCTGTTTGTGAATATTTCTTATTTGTTCTGATGAACATTTGGGGAATGGCTGTTTTTCTTATAAACGCCCGTGTTTGTCCCTGGTCAAGATTATTCTTGCATGAAGAATATTTGCTGTCCACTGTTCTCTATTTCTTGCTTCCCTACCTAAAATAATTCTTTTTCCCTATGGCAAATGGAAATAATGTTATGAGACTTAAGTGGCTGATCACAAACCCCAGATAACAAATAGTCAAAGCAAAATATTGGCGTATAATCCACAGACTGGAATTTTAAGACAAATTTTAAAAGTCTGTCTGTTCATCAGTGTTTCAAGAGCCAAACAAGGGCTTAAATTTGCAATGAATAATTACACCAGTTTTCCTGCCTATTTAGTTCTCTGACGCTAACCCTAAAACTGAAGAAGGAAATGAGAAGGCATTGCATTACTTGAAAATAAAATGGAGGTGGAAGCAAAATGAGGAAAGGTTACCCTGCTGATTCAGAGCCTCTAAAGTCACTTTTTGGTTTTTTCCATATATTTTACAATTATCTCGACTTCTCCTTTATACCAGCGCCTTTCAAACTGAGGTCCACAAAGTGAAAGGGTTTATGTTTTTTCCTAAAGTACTGTGTACTGCTGTGATAGTATATACAAAAGTTATTAAAAAGAAACAACTGTGGTTCCCAGTGCTTATGTTTCCTGTATTGTGTTTAAATTTCATAGATCTCATAGACATCAGGGCTGGAAGGGACCTTGGAAGATCATCGAGTCCAGCCCCCCGCCGAAAGGGCAGGAAGTCAGCTGGGGTCCTAGGATCCCAGCAAGATAAGCATCCAATTTACTCTTGGATGCAGGTGCTTGAACCACCTCCGATGGCAGGCTATCCAGACCTTGGGGGCTCGGACAGTAAAGAAATTATTTCTTATGTCCAACCTGAAACAGTCTCGTAGTAGTTTATGACCGTTTGACCTCATCATCCCTTGGGGCACTCTGGTGAACAAACGTTCCTCCAGATCCTGGTGGTCACCCCTGATAAACTTATAGGTGGCCATCAGATCACCCCTGAGCCTGCGCTTTTCCAGGCTAAAGAGCCCCATGCTCTCAGCCTGTCATTGTAAGGTCTGTTTTCCTGACCTCTGATCATGCGCGTGGCTCTCCTCTGGACTCTTTCAATTCTTAACCTTAAAGTGTAGCAATTACATTTACGATTTTGTTAGTTTAATATTTCATTTCCTCAGTTTTACTTTTTTGTTTTTTTTTTAAAAACTGAGGAATAAAAAGAAAAAGGGATGTCAACATTACCCTACCTTATTCCTGACTCCCTCCTTTCACTTATTGTCCCCCTTTTTCTGTTTCTTTCAGTTTCTACTCTCTTTAACTCTTTCCTATGGCTTTAGCCAGGGCTGTCTGGACCCCAAGAGATGTTTTCCTCTTCCGCTTTACCATAGGAAAAGAATGTCTGTATGCTTCAGCAATCCTGATTGGGGCTAAGTTGTTCTGCAGGTAGTTACTAAGAGCTCTCACATTGTTGGACCTTCCAGCAACATTGCCATTTCCCCTCCCTTTCTCTCTTCTTTCCTAAGTTCTCATGTTCAGATCATGATGGCTTCTCTCTCCACTGTGCCCAGCCCACCAATCCCTCAGGGTACATATAGGTAAAAGCACAACAATTTTTTCCTCCCTTTATGGTATCGTTGCAGTACTTAGCAGGTAAGGCCTTCTTGGATTCATCTAGATGAGTAGCGCTCAACTTCTAATTACTGCAGGCTAAATGAGTGGCATAGGGACAGTCCACAAGGCAGATCTTCCTAGGGTTGATGTGCCTAGATTGGCCCCTGCACTGCCCCAGCATGGCCCTATGCATCTGATCTAACATGTAGGGCCATGCTGTCTGACTCACTGGGCTTCCCACAGAGGTCTGGAAATTTGGCAGCAGAGGAGTGGCAATTAATGCTACCACTGCTCCTCCACGATCAAATTTATAGACCCATGGGGACCATGGCAAGCCAGATGGCATGGCTCTACCAGCCAGTTCTGGCCTGAAGGCCAGGGTTGAGTACCCATTAGCAAGATCATTACTTGTTGCTTGGTATGCATATGCAAAAATTATTTTAAATGGCCTTTACTTGTTCAAAATTAGCCAAAGACCTACTCCTTACTGAGAATTAGCCTACACACTTAAGTGTTCTCCAATGAGAAGTGACTCTAGAGGTGTCAATTGTCTCTTACATTTTCAGCTGAAATTTGCTCCATTATAAGAAAAATTGTTTTGTGTATAATCTTCAAAGATTGGAAAACATCCCTGAACATCGAGCTGTTTTTCTTTATTTTCTTCCATCTTTAAGACTTGGCAGGAAAGAATCTGTGCTCAGTTTATTTTACCTGAGCAACCCTACTGTATTCTAATAAAATTAGTTTAACTTCTGTAATTGCACTAAAGGTTAACAGAGTCACACGGGTATCACCGATGGCTTAAAAAAGCATTAATCTGGCCTAGAGCACTCATATTGTTAATGGTGATGTATATAGTGGAAAGAAACAAGCTCAACTGTTATTTCTCAGGGCAGGTCTACAGGCCTGGCAGTTAGAAAAAGAGTTATTGAGAGAAACAAATAAAAAACAAAAGTCACTGAGGCACAATAGACATGGCAGGAACATCAAGTGGTTTTTACAGAAGCACTTTTTTAGGCAGCAGTCACTTCACATTTTAGATTGAATTGATCAGCTATTTTTGAGTTACTTGGGAGCCAAAAATATTTGCTATAATATCATTTAGGTTGTATAAAACTTTTTTTAGTGATGGAACTCAAAGAACTCTGTGAAATATCAAACCGTCATACCTGTTTTTGCAGGGGAGACTGAAATAAGTTATATAAACTGACATGATGAGACTGAGATTGGGTCACAGGACCCATGATAAACAATCTTGCCTGAAGATCTTTGAAAATAAAAAAGGGCATTTGTCTTCACGAATAATTCAAATCGTTAAGAACTTTAATTAACCCTTCAAAAAGTCTGTCTCTGGGCATCTGAAATTTCAATCTAACAGGAATTTTTGAGAAAGTTTATGCCGTCCCACAATTTCCAGGAGCCATCTTCCTCATGCTGAAGGGGGCAGACGCTATCTATTTGGAAAAGAAAACAAGCCAACAGCAGACTTGATTATGAGCCATTAGAACAAGCCCTTCAAGTCTGAAACAGGCCTGATCAACAAAGGTACACACCAGGGTGTACTTATCTGATTAAGAGAAATGGTGATATTAGTTAGGATTTATCTGTCTGTATAGGTGAGATGAGATGTATTGGTTGAATTGAGTTCTGCTGACCATCACATGGATGTTGGCATTTAATATTCATTTTTGTTTCAGTAACTTTTAGTATGACCCCCTGCTACTTTGGATAAGCTCCATTGTTATAGAAATTGCAAAAATTAAGATAAATACAATGTCAGGAAGGTTTTAGATTGAAGGCTGATATTCTTAGAGGCAAACCCTATATACTATGTAAATGTACAGAGCATATATATGTGTTTATATACAACAGATATATTTTTACATAAGTATAAATTTTATACACAATTGTATTGTCTATATGTATTGTGTATCTGTTTTAGGGTCAAAGCATAAGATGGTGATAAGGGAGAGTTCATCTGTTCAGGCTATTTATTCTTGCATCTTTAAGGCCTGATAGTTATGATTTATAGAGGTTTGATCCTAATCAGGGACCAGCTGAGTTGCTATAGCCATTGCTTAATTCTCAGGCAAACAGAAAATATCTATTCAAGAGAAATCAAAGTATTGTTTCCTCCAGTTACTCTTTCCTGGTCCCAGTTCACCTCCAGTCTTTCACCTGCCATGACTCTGAAGTAGTTTGTTTGTTGTTGGGGGAGAAGTCCCTGGGGCCAGGAATAACCTCATGGGTAGCCTTGTCTACCTGGTCTGACCAGCCCCACTTGGGGCCTTTGCGCTCCCTCAGTACTTCTCATTTAAGGCAGTGATGGCAGCCCACCTGGGGGTCCAGCCTCACTGTGTCTACTCGTTTCTAGCTTGGGGTTCACTTCAGGGGAGTGCACTCAGGGACCTCTGCTCGTGGCCTCCTCCACCCCTGTAGCCATAATCTTGTCCTCTGGTTTCAAATCCAAAACCAACAACACAAGCCAACTGTTTCATAAAACAAATAGTCTCTCTCCCTGGGGTTAAATGTTGCCTGCAGGCCCTACCTCCACCAGAGCCATCTCACTTCCCACTCTCCTGGGTAGGTTGGGTGCCTGCCTGTTCAACTCCACTGGTCCCTCTTCTATCTGATGCAAGGAGGGGCTTCCTCCCCTTCACATGTTCAGAGATTAGGCTTATATCCCCCAGCCCAGCCTCCTTCTGGCTATGTGACTGGATCTTCTGCCCCCTTCCCCACTGCCCCAAGGACCAGGTATAACTAATTGCTTCACTAGTTGCGTGGCCTTTTTAGTCCCTAAGTCCACCTGGGCCCCCGCTCCTTATTGCCAATCTTGGCCTGGGGCAGGGGTTCGACTTCATAGAAAGGGGGTATGTGAGTTTTCTCATACCCCTTATACTAATTATACCCATCTGTTCTTCTATCCTCACTTTAGCTTGCTGCTGATAAATTCATTTTTTCCTATTGCAGCATATCTAATATCCACTTTTTCTGCCTATTCTTCTTTCCACAAACGTCATCCATGCCTTGATAATCTTCTTCATGGACAACTCTCAGCTTTTCTGTCCTTGTCTCAATCTCCTCTGTTCTGTCAGATAAGGGACTAATACTAAATTAGTCTTCCTCTCCTAGTGCAGTAGCCTACCCATCCTTTTTTGTGGCAATTATTCCTTGACCCCTTCTACAACTATTTCAAAATTCTCATCCAGTCATTAAAGTTGGCGCAGTTCTACCTCATTCTAACCTTTTCTTGTTCAGACCCTCTTTCCTTCCAGTTCTATCTTCATGCTTTACTCTGCTGTTCTCTTTGTCCAAATGCCTGTGGGACATCTTTCATGCTGCTTGCTATGCCTGAAAATACCCATTCCTTGCATCATAATCTCCCTCTTTTTCTTCAAATCCCTTATCAAAGCCACTTTACTCAAAATCTATTATGCAATTAACCTTTAGTTTCTTTAAAGCAAAAAATAAATACATTAGAAAGATATAACAGTAGTTAAGAATTAGGATGGGCAGTGCTCTCCAAAGAAGCTTTCACATTATTCTTTGTCATCTTTTCTCTTTTTACTTCTCTCCTGCCCCTCTCTCTACCACTTTCCACCTTTTCTCCCATCACTGCCCTGTCATTTCCTAGCCATGTTTCTCTTCTTCCCCTGTAATGGACTTCAGCTTTACTTTCACACCTATCTTATTATATACAAATGTGAAATCAGTGATTTTTAACCAAGGTGCTGTGGCACTTTGGGGTGTCTTGAGATCCTTTCAAGGTTGCCACAGGGTAGCATGCAGTGTTGGCGCTGTTAGGCTTGCAAACGTGTTTCACAAAATAAACACAGAGAGATTTTCAAATAAAAATCCTTAATGTTGAAACGTTCTGACCTGATGTAGTCTCTCTCAGTTCTTTGCAACAGACAAAATGCTCTTTTATTTTCTGATAGTTAAAAAATGAGTGAAAACTAAGAGCTGCCATTTTCTGAGGGTGCCTTGAATCTCCAGATGCGTGCCTTGGGTCCAAAAAGATTAAGAACTGTTGTGTTAAAGTACATTTGGCTGTTCCTGCCTCCAAATCCCTTTCTTATATATATACAGAAATGGTATTTATTTTGCTTCAGTTTTGACCCTGAGTGAGGAGCAGCCAAATTGGATATTTGTCAGTTTGTTCACAACACTAAACCCTGAATGAATTCTCTTAAATAGTCCATTTGATATCCTGAAATAGCATAAAATCGTTGTCCCCAGCTTTACCTAGTCAGAAGTCTCATTTGGATGCTTTGTGACATTTTACATAAAAGCAATAGATGGGCAGAATGGAAATTACAGTTCTGAAACAGAGGATCTATACCTAGTACATTGTTTTTCCAATAACCTGTATCTTTTATAAATCCCATATAATTGGAACTTGCCTCAAGAATATCTGGATTAATTGTATTTTAAGGAAAGAGATGGTGCACTTTTCAAATGTGTTGGGTTGCAAACTTGCAGACTGGCTGTCCTAGTCACTAGTGAAGATAAGAGGGCTAAGATGAAGATTTTTGTGCTGTTGGAAACACAACTAGCTTTCTCTGGAGACTGCTTTGAGGAAGATTGCAGCAATATTGCATCCCCATGGCTACTTGTGGGTATTGCTGTGCACATATATAATTTGTGCTAGATAAAAATCAGGAGGTAATAAAGAAGGAAAAAAGAAGAGCTGAGAGATCTGCTATATACCACATTTTATATCTTAGGGAGAAAAAATGTCCAGGGAATGCTGTATTAACTCAGGAAAAATGACTGCTGCTTTAAATCAGAAAACTTACATATACTAAGTCCTTTGGTTTGGGAACCATTTGGGTGTGTTATGAAGTAAAGTTGCAGAGTAGGCATGTTTACTAGACCTTTAATTGCTACATTTAGTAGAAAGGCTTTTTTTTTTTCCCTCCCCCCCCACCCTCCGCCTTTTTAACGACAAGAAGCCAGAGTTTGCTGTGCAAATGAAACAGGCTTCGCAAGAATCAGATTCACTTTGGACGACTCTTCACATTCCTAGTCATCATTACATTAGGCAGCACAATTCCATCTCTGGTTGATGGGCAGAAAAAGTGGGCAGCCTGCCAGGTAGACGTTTCCATGGCTCCCAACCCCCAAAGGTGATGCGTTTTTCAGCTAATTCAATGAGGAGTGGGCTGAACTTTGGGTATAAACTAGACAATAGCTGCCTTCGCAGTATCAGCAGAATGGTTTATGGGAATGCACTCCACATTTGGCAGAGAATCATGTGACCTTACGGCTGAGATTTTGTGATGGTGCCAACGGAGACTTGGAAAGCAGCACCCGTCCTGACTTTTTTCTTCTTTTCTTATATGGCTCAGAAAATGGTGGATCTTAATACTTGACTTTAGCCAGACTCAGCAAGCGATTGAGCTTTGAAGCACAACTTTGCCTTTATTCTGGCTTTTTTGGCACACCACCAGGAGGCTGTCCCTTTCACGCCTGATAAATTCTGCTTCTTATCTCTAAACAGAAAAAAAAAAAGAAAATATAAACAGAATATTTAGGCTTAATAACTGAATTTGAAAACGACATGTTCTGGTGGGGTTTTTTTATGGCTGATCTGTGGTTTATAACTATCCTTTTGAGTGCCTGAAGAATAAAAGTTTTTACTGTTTAATGAACAGGCGTTTGAACTGGGCAAACGGGGAGAAGCACTGAACATGAGATCATTGCAGCATAGTGTAGCAAACTGGCACCCTGCCTTTTCACCCCTTTGCTTCGGCAGACTTGTACAATCCCCATGTATAAAATCAGCACAGGGGATAGATGAATTTTCTGGGCTCTCCCACCTCTAGCACTGTGTAGGCAGTTGCGGCGAGGATTGGTGCAGCTTTTGCGCAGTGCTTTGTGCTTGGAATTCCGAGAAGAACGAAAAAGAAGACAGGCATCCTGGTTCTATTCCGAGAAATAACAGGAGCCTAAGAAGAAACAAATCTGAGTTTGTCCTACATACAGGAGTGATGAAAAAAAAAGTGACTCTCCTGCTTCCAAAAAAAAAAAAATCTGGCACGTTTAACTCCAGAGTCATCAGGATGTGTTAGAGCTTCTTAAAACAATATAACTAAATGAGCCTAAGTGATTTTTTAACTTAAAAAAAAAAAATCTTTGTTTTGTTTTATTATTGCTTTAATAGCAATATATGGCAGTGGGTGAAAACGTACCTTTCATATCAGGTATAGCTTCTTTTTCTTTTCTTTTTTTTCATTTTAAACATGTTGTTTCGAAACCGAGTCCTTGTGTATTAGATTTAACATAGATGACTGATCACACTTTTTCTTTTACTAACTTTTTGTTTCAGCATGCTTGAACTAATACTGCTAAAAATAGAAAGTAAACAAAACAGCAGAAATGATATAAATAAGTGGCAGGCACATTTTATCTTAGCTAAGCACTGAAGTTATGCAAAGACCTTAATAATTACATGTATTCAGTATAAGCTTTGGTTATCTGTAAGAAAGTGGTGGGTATTTAGAGCTGGTTGCTAAGGAAAGTAAATTCTTTTTTTATATAGTGTGACTCATGCTTTCAATTCCTAAAGAGAGAGAGTGAGGGGAGGGGGGGGGCGAACTTGCTCAACTATAAGAAAAGATCACTCTTGTAGCCAATATATTAAAGTTATAATCGAGTTGGTTCACTTATGAGTTTCTTACAATTTGTATTTAAATCCATTACAAAGATTTCAGTGTTATAAGCAGAGGAATAAAAGGCACATTATGGGAAGTTACATGAAGCAAGCCTGGCTCACAGCTAGTTACAGTGCCTATTTTAAGATATTTGCTAAAGTAGCATTTGTCAAAGAATATCTGAAAATAGCATTTAAGATATCCATTCAATATTTTTGTGAAAAGTGCATGCAAAGTTACTGTAAGTTTTGACCATAGCTGCTTTTTAATTGTTTTGTGTGACTTCAGAAATACATTGCTAGGCAAATAGAACAAATTTTTAACAACATTCATTTTGGCTGACACTTTATTGTAGGGTCACCAGATCAATATGCTTTATGTATTTCAGTTTGATTTTTAATCTTTGCTTGAGCTCTTCAGTACTATATTAAAAAGATACTAGCCCCCTGGTAGATAGTACTCTAAGACTTAAAATGTTCTTTTATTGAAAACTTTAATATGCTTATTAAGACGTATCATATATTGTTGTTTCTTATAAAAGATTTATAAACATCTTACATTTCTTCAAAATACAGAAGTATAAGCATGTATTTGACAAGTTAAAGATTACTAATTAGATATGAGCTGCTTAGATTATGTGCTGAATTGTGGTACAGTATATATTGTTGCCTGCAATGAATTGTGGGAAATTACTAAATTGAGAATATATATATGTATAGGTTTGTGAGAGAGAACTTCATTCATAAAAAGGGATTTACTATGTGCATAGTAATTTTTTTCCCCAATAGCTCTGTTAGAATACTTTCATATGTCAATAATGCTTACTGGAATAATGAAAATTTATGTCTACATTTGCCTAAATGAGCATACAACTTTTAAAAATAAGTATAGCAATTAAGTAATTGTTTCTAAGACCTTTTTGTAACTAATGCTTGTTTAAAAATTTTTTTTAAGTGTAACTGAACTTACCTGATTACTATTTTCATAGTAATCTACATACCACATTAAAATCTAATGAACATGTTGAAACAACTCCTATTTATTTCCTACCACCAACACTCCTCTACTTTGGAATAATCATAATATTACAATATTTGGAGAAAAATAAATAAAGAAATACAAAATAGCAGTCACAAAGTCTGTGTGCTCACTGAATGTCTTCCCATGGCCTTGAGAGGGGCATCAACAATATGTTGATTCCGTTTCTTCACAATTAGTATTAATACTGTTTTACATGTCTCAGATTATCTTAAAAATAATTATTCCAACATTTCTCTCTCACCAATGTTCTTGTTTTAGTGATCAGAAAATTTAAAACAGAATGGAAAATGAAGAAGTTGTTAATAACAGAAATCAACAAAGGTAATAAAATGATCTCCTTAAACATGTTTTTAATATTTTTCTGTTACTGACAAGACTTGTGGCAAGAATATTAGAAGTATTAATTTTAAAGAAGGTTTTTTTCATTAAAAAGAAATATAGAAATATATTCTTACATATAAACTTTGCTTTGATTGTTCTCTGTAGGGAATAGGGCACTGCTGTCTACTTTTATAATATTTTTCCCCTATGTAGATTTAAAGGAACCTAAAAAAAATCAATATATAATCCACGTCTTTTACTCCGTGTGTGCATGTGCATTTGTGTGTGTGTGTATGTGTGTGTATGTGTATGAAATGTAGTGGTCAGTGTGTTTTTTTATGAAACACTGAATACCTTCTAGTCTTTCTTAGAAAGGGAAATCCCTGAGTAGTACTCTTTCACAGCATCCATTAGTATCAATTGGTAAGATATGTAAGCAATCAGTATCCATATGTTTGATACTATGATAACAATTTTTGTTTTAGGAATTCTCCTTTGTTGCAATATATTTTAACTCTTCAGCTTCAACAGAAAAAAATGATAGTGTGGTTGCTTTTGAATTTATATCAGTTTTGCATAGAAGTATAGCAATGTATTGAAATCATTACCAAAACATAGAAAAGTAAAAAGAAATGGACGGGAAAAAAACCAACAATTTACAGTAGATATTCTAATATTTAATCAACTAAAATGTTCAAAATTACAATGCCTGTTCACTGGCATTCAATCATTATTACCCTTATTGAATAAGAAACATTTCTTGCAGTTTTTCAGATAATACAGTATGGACCTGATCCAGTAGCCCCTATGCTAGCAGTTTCCTTCTCTTAAATAGAGTACTGCATTGTAAAGATTTGGGTCTATAGTGGGAATCTATGAAAGAAGATACTGAAATGTAGTTCAGAAAGAAATTTCAGTATTTTGTGACACCAATATTAAAGAGATATTTCAAGAGCCCTTATTTTAAGGGATGCATTCCTGGCAATATTTTTATATATTTTTGTAGTTATACTGTTTGAAAATTACATTTGCATATCATTTTTAAAAAAATATTAAGATGATAAAATGCACTAGTTAGAAGTATACTAATGTAAAATATTTATATGATAAAAATGCATCTCCATTTCATCCACAGAATTACTAAATATCTCCTCAAAAGGGACTCATTTTAGTCTGTTGCATGTTGTATTTTGTGTGTGCAGATACTTGCATCATAATGTTTTATCAGTCGCAACAAACAAGTTACATGTTTTATGAGTTAGCCCTGAAGTGTTATAAAGTTGATTTTACAGTTGCTGTATTATTTATCAGGCAGCAGTGTTGTTAGAAATTTTAGTAGACAAAAGATATGAATTGACTTCTGTGGTTAATTTCATATGCATTGCTTAATCAAAAAGCTTTTGTGTAGGTAGTATCTGAAAACACTTCAATCTGAAGAAGTTTTTGACCAGTCTTTAAAGGGTTATCTGAAAGAGCCCATCTGTTATATATGGTGGCTTTTTAGATGTTGTGGTTTAATTTTCATTATTGGCTCGTAGTACAATATCCACACTAAAATATTGAACCCAAACTTGTACCATTCGTACTATTTCATGTCTTCTTATATGGCCTGATCCTGCATCTGGTTTCATGAAATACATCTATTGAAGTTACTGAGATTTGTGGCTGCACCAAGAAGCAGCATTATGATCAAAATAATGCTTGTATCCATTTGTGGATAAAAAAACATTGTGTGACAAGCCTGTAAAATGTGTATTTCTTTCATATTTTCTGTTTAAAAATAAATAGCAGAGTTTCTTTCTTCCTTTCTTTTTGGTGAAGGCCATGGCCTCTGATTAGAAATCCATATTTTAACTAGGGATCTTTACAGTTAATTTCAACATTGCTACTCTCTGACCTCATCATTATAAAGGCTTCATACATTATTTTTCCCATGTCTCATTAAATGGAAGATGTTAGCTGATGGTGCCAGTTGGCATAAACCCGTAGATCCGATCTTGTGGTAAAGTACACCGCACAAGCTCGCTTCTATGGGTCTGTGTCAGTGTGGTTATCTGGCAAAAGGTTATACGACATGCTACTTTGTGGTATTTAAAAGCAGGCCATGCTGCCTATATGACTGTTTCAAGCAAAAGTAGGTTTTGGAGTTTTTAATCCACTTGTGTTTCTGTCCTGCTTTTCTTGTTGTTTGCCTCAATAGTATATTCTGTAGTGATTTTAAAATATGGCTAATTAATTTTTTTTTGTTATCCCTTTGGTTTTTTTAAAGCACATTTAGCTTAATATCAGATTAACATTTTATCTTATGTGAGAATTTTTTTTTTCACAGAGCTTGAATAGAAGATTTGGTATGTTTGTTTCACTAATATAATCTATAAAATATTAAGTTCAAATATGCATTGGTTGAGGGAAGTATTTGTAATTTGGATGGCTACTTAAGTTTAATTTAAAAAAAGAGGAAACAATCAAAAGGAGTTCTTCCAGAAACATAGTTGGATTTTCATCATGTCTTTCAAAATTACTATAAAAATCTGCTTAAGATATATTATGAGTATGTGCACAAGATAATAAATCTAAACCCAATCTTTTAATTATTACATTAAAAATGGAAGATGAATGAAAATAGAGTTCTGTCTTCAACATTTTGAAAGCCCATCAATCAATATAGAGAGGACATATGTATGTGGCTGCCATATTTGAAAGAAAGGCTGAAGATATGAAGAAGATTTTATGGTCACCGTTGGAATCTGTGTGCATCCGGGTTGAGGTAGTAGGTTGTATGGTTTAGAGTTACACCCTGGGAGTTAACTGTACAACCTTCTAGCTTTCCTTGGAGCACACTTGAGCCATCGAGGAATTCATCATCATTTTAATCTGATCAGGGGAAAAAAGGTATTGTGTGTCACAGCTATACAGAATAACCACTCTAAGGCATTATTGATGTTAAAATAGTTCTGATTACATGATTATTTCATTTACATCCTGTTATGAACAATGCTAACATGTTCTTCTAATGGACTGTGACTCCACGCTACAGACACTTAGAAAAAGACTGATGATGACTTTAATTACATTAACAGCAAGGCTTTAAAAGTTGATTTTAATCTACAAATTCATTAGACTATCAACTATTCAGTATTGTACAAATTCTCTCTAGGACTGGCTAATCCTAACTGGGTTAAATGTTAATGGCTTTCCTGCTACTATACAGAAATGGTATCTTAAAAATATACTTTCCTTTATAATACTCTGGGTTAAACATTGCAGAACTTGGATAAGAGAGGCATGGAGCACCTTACCAAAGGGTGCACTGCATCCCTTTTACAGTAAGCCAGTAATGTTAGCTGGTAGTTGAAAGTTGTCTCATGACTCCAACTGGCACTGCTCCCTTGATTGAGGTCTAGCATTCCCTGAATCACAGAATCATAGAAAATCAGGGTTGGAAGGGACCTCAGGAGGTGATCTAGTCCAACCCCTTGCTCAGAGCAGGACCAGCCCCAATTCGATCATCCCAGCCAAGGTTTTTGTCTAGCCAGGTCTTAAAAATCTCCAAGGATCAAGAGTCCACAATCTCTCTGGGTAACTTGTTCTAGTGCTTTACTGCCCTCCTAGTGAGAAAGTTTTTCCTAATAGCTAACCCAAACTTCCCATGCTGCAGCTTGAAACCATTGCTCCTTGTTTTGTCATCTGACACCACATATATTGACACCACAAAGAACAGTCCAGTTCCATCCACTTTGGAACCACCCTTCAGGACACTGATTTATTTAAAAGATTGGACACAGTGTGCAGTGGAGGAAAAGAATATTTTTACTCAGAACAATAAGTGTTTTTCAGGGAATGCAAGCAGATGTGAGTGTATAAATCAGGGATGTTTGAATTTACCCAGAGTGTTGACTATTCTTCCTGGGGTTTTTTGCCTTCCTTATACTATTTTTTTTCACTTTGAATTAGGTATTGACTGATGTTTCATCAAATAGGTAAACTAATCAAATCAAATAATCACATCTAAACTTTGTATAGTTTTGAAATGGGTCTGTGTCTTAAGAACTGATCTCAAGCTCAGATTACTAACTGGAAGAAATACGAGGCAAAGTCCAAGCCAAAACAGGAATATCCAAGCAAGGGTTTGCACAGTTTTCTCAGGTAGAGGCAGCATTCTTGATAAAAAATTGAAAAGGAATTAAAATAAGTATATACTAATAATCTTAAAATACGAGTGGAATGTGTTACTTTTTTCAATAATTCTTCTGATGTCTTTTCTTAACAAATATCAATGTTTTTTTGTAAAGTGGTCAATGTTATACGCTGTTTATTAGATTATATACCTAATTAATCTCCTCTTTTTTTTCAAAAAGAGCATTACATTATATCATTCTCCAAAGTTATTTAAATATGTGACCATTCGTATTTTATATTTTTAAAAAGTCTTGAATGCACTTTACTTCTTGCATCTTAAGGCCAATGCCCATCCACTCTGACTTGAATCAAAGGCTGAACTTTTAGAAATCAGAATTTTTAACCAAGTTATAAAGTTCCAGCATCCACTGACAAAAAAGAAGCACATGCCCAATTTCAGTTTAAGGGCTGTGTTGGTCTCCAGTCTCTTGGAGATTCAACAAGAATTGCGAAGCAAGAGAGTTTGACCCACAAGCCAGAAATTTCCTAAGAGAAACTTTTGATTATAGAAGGTGTGTTTTGACTCTCTCTGATAATTAAGTGTCTCTATCATGCTAACAGAATATAGTCCTGCCTACTCCTTCCTATCTTTGTACTCAGATGTGACTTACAGTATTGTGCAGAACAACAATAATCCAGGGAATTCCCGCCATTATACATTCTGATGAAGAACATACTTACCTAATAGTGCTTTAGACTCACTATTTTCCGGGTGTCTCCCTAATGCATCTGTCAAAACAGGAACCCCATGTCAGTGAGGAAGCTGGGATAGGGGGTAGTCTGAAGATCATCAGTGAGGAGAGACTCCATCAACTGAAATCTTAAATTTCTCTGGTAGCCAGAGGAAGCCAGGAGAAAGACTGGCGGGTTTCCAGCCTGCCACTTGTGACTCAGGAAATTATTATCTGGCTCCTACATAGACCACAAGTGATCCAGCAGGGAATTCATATCCTTTCTTGTGGATAGAGCTGGGCAATTTTTTTGTTGTTGAGTACTCTAACTGCTAAAAAATGCCATTCTGGTTGTCTTACCACTATTCATGAAGCTGGGGTGAATTTTGCCATCATTTTAGCTTAAAAAAATGAGGGGAGCTAGATTCAAAAAAGGAGGGAAAAATGATGGTGCTACTCTGCTTCAAGCAGTTGCCCCATTGCTAATGGGATTGGCATAAAATACTGAATTCCAAGCCTCAAGTTCTTTTTCCAAGGGGTTGGAATTCACATCTCCAAACTCCCAGGTATGTATTCCTACCCAGGTTGAAGGTTGATCATTTACATAGAAGATGATGATATTCTCTTACTTTTCTCCTAACATTTGGTGAGATACCCAAGAAGGGAAGGAAACACATTTTTTATTATTATTTTTAAATGAATTTACCCTTGCTAATCAATGTCTGTAACAAAGAAAATAGGGAATACTATCTGTATGATAGGTAGCCTGGAAATTAAAGAGCTGTTTTATGGCCTCTAACCCACAGTCCTAAAGAGGGGGAAGTATAGATCTGCTCCAGTAAGTTCAGTATCAGTCAGTGTCATATTGTAAGCAAAAGTTAAGCAGCATTGCTTGTAGTGGTGATGGGATAGTTGCTTTTTTTGCACAGGAGGCTGAAGAGGGGCCATTTATAATCTGAACTAGAATGTTTAGTGTGGATTCAGAGTCTATGAGTCACCTGTGTGATGTCTTTTCGCTTTATTTTCTTTTGTTGCTTAAGTCCAATAGAAAGAAACAATGTAATTGCTGTTTTCTCGCAACAGAGCAATAGGTGTTCAATCCTTTTATATTAATTCTCCAATTAGTTACAAGAAAAGAGGGCATGTTTATACTGAACTGAACCAAATAAAAATGACTGATGCAGAAAATGTGGGAATACTTTTCAGTTTTTGAAATGCATGATAAAATTATAATTGTCAGACACAGTTACAGGTTTATGCAGAGATTTTCACTGTGCCATCATTGGCTTTTTTTCCTCTGTAATGTTCAGTGCATTATTTTGATAAGAGGTATTGGGCTGCATACAAAACTATATGAGAGGCCACCTCTCATATTATATCTATTATGCAGTTACCCAGTTAATTGTGCAATATGGTTAGATTGGCTACACGTGCAAATTAACTATGGTGCTTAAAGAGGTCCAACCAGTTATAAAATTATTGCTCGAGAATGTGTAATAACTTTATAGCTGGTTTCTATCCAGCTTTAGTTTGCATGTGTTGGCAGTCCCTGGTGGCTGGGAGACAGCAGCTGGTACGATCTCCCAGCTGCTGGGGCACAGCTGAGGGGACTCTCAGCCTCAGCAGCACCTAACAACTACAGACACTGGGTCCTAGGACTCTGCATCCCTGCAATCACAGGGTGCTGCTGTGATCTCCCAGCCCCAGAGGTGCATGGTACAGAGGGAGCCTGCTTCTTGCTGGTGTAGGGGGAGCCTGGGTTCAGAATCACCCTCAGTGCCAGTTCATCCACTAGGCTCTGTTAGTAAAACCTTAAACTAAATCTGTCTGATGGGTCTCTTTAAACATAAATATTACTTTTGCTAAATGGATAAATGCTAACTTGAAGCAAAACCTAATGATTGCATTGTATCTTCCACCAGTATAAAGTTATTTCAGCTTTGTCTGTCCTCACTGAGTAGAAATTTTTATATCAAAGTGATCTTTTTGACAGTATTTTCTTTTGTATGAGGTTTATAGAGATTTTAGGTATTAGATTTTAGTTACTAATTGATTCATTGATTTATGTGAAAATTTATGTGAAAATTTCAGTTTACTTTCATAGTGTATTTCCTTCTCCCAACCACTTCTTTTGTATTACTGATTTGTTCTTTTTGTAAAGTTTATACTGTAGGAAAGAGCCTTGTGTTTCTGCTACTAAGTTTTAAGAGGCTGCTTATAAAATCTGCAAAGACACACAAATCTCTACTGTACCTAGGACGATGGGCACATAGAGGAGTAAGCATCTGGAAGAAAAAAATAGATGCATTTCTGTCTCCTCAAGAGAAGAGACCAGAATACATTGTGTAGGCCTCTCCTTGTTCAGAGAGATCAGTTTATTCAGAATTTGCCATGTCCAGACTCTATATGTATTCTTCTGAAAATGTAATTTTATTATTAAATTTGAACCTATGCATTAGTGGCCTTAGGTCTGTACTATGTGGCTGATGTAAGGCTCCAGATTTGGAGCTCTAAGCATAGATGGAGTGTTCACCCCTTGTCATGGCAAGGCTGAAACTCCACTTCAACATGGAATTCTCACCCATGAATTTCCCGGCTTATGCAGCGTTTTGGGCTCCAGCTTTTGTGTGTTTTTTTCTTTTCTTTTCTTTCCTTTTCGGGGTGTGGTTGACAGGCCTGAGTGCATATGCTGCTGGTGTGTTCAAGCCAGCTGGCCAAGTACACCCAGGAGGATGCAAGTCAACCACAGCAGACTGGGTTCCTGATTGCCCACATCAGAGCTCAGGCAGTCCCATTTTTTGCCTCACAATCAATGAGTCATTTTCATTGTATTGCATTTTTCTACATGTATATATACAAATCACCTACTGTTGTGATTCAGCGGTAGAATCTTTGTCTGCCACAAGGGAGACCTGGGTAAGATTCCCAGACCCGCATATAACTACAGCCATTGAGGCACCAAATGTCTAGACTTGGTCTGGCCTTTGGATACTGTCTCCATTTTCTAAGGGGGAATTGAAGGTCTGGGCAGCCTCTGCTCATCCATATACCTGCCTAGGCTTACACATTGAAAGTCCCAATGACCTCTCATGCATATACCGTGATCCAGAAGGATCAGCAGTTGCCTACTATATTTAAAATAATAATGTAAAAATAAATAGACTATAGTTACCATTTACCAATTATTGTCTTACTCCGTGTATTTTGAATCCTTCAGCCAAACCCCTAGATCTTTTATCCCTAATGTTGGTTTTAGGCTATCTAGGAAATATATGCCTTCATTCCTGCTTTCTTTTCTCTTGTATGATTGCCCATTTGTCTCTTGACTCTGAGCTTCAAGTTCCTTTCTTCACTGTTCATTTCATACTCCGTCATTTAATAATGCTGATTGCACTAATGATACAGCTGTATAGACTTCAGCCCTTCCCTGAAAGAGTAAATTTGGAGTTTGCAGACGGGCAGGAGAGAGCCAGGGAATATCAAGGGAAGCTGGTAACAAGGTGGGGGAAGATTGTTCATCACAGGTGCACAGGGAAACAGATGCGTAATCATGCCAAACCTGAACAAAACTGGCAGGAAGGGATTGTTTCTGCTATTCTAGCCGTTAGGCTAACCACTACACACTCCTCCCACAGCCTGAATACTCTGTTTTTATGTGGGTGGAATATATTCAAGCCAAGACTTTGGATGATGAGTCTCTTTTATGTTTGACTGTGTCTAGTCTGAGCCCACTGTTGTCGTAGTAGCAGTAGCAAGAGCGATCTTACTCTTTAAAAAGAAAAGTGACTACCAGTCCCTACAACATACTGTGTGTATTCCATATTTCAGGGCTATGTTCCTTGGGGACCTGAGAGGAGAATTAACTCATGCAAATTCTTTATCTGCCACAGCATAATTTTGTGTGGAGGGACAGTTTTCCCATTCCATGTTTAATTTCCAAAAAAAAAATTCTGATGTCAATTTTTCCAGCTTTTTTTTGCAAGCACACCTCCACCCTGTCCCAAAGTGACTGCCTTCTTCAAGGGAAAATAGATTAATTTCCATGTGTGTTCAGGATTGTGGCAGGGCTCTCTAAATCCTAGTGATGTTTACCTGTTGAACATTTGCATAGAAATGCAGATTCAGCCCTTGTGTACTACAGGACTGGATTCCATAGCAACCCCTGAGGAGAGAAGCTGGGTGTAAGAAGGCAGCATGTGCGGGTATAAAAGTGTTTGTTAAGATGCACTACTACAGTGTACAAGCATACTGTTCACTGAAATTATTTGGCTTTCAGCATGAAAGCATTATTATTTTTTCTTGTTTATGGGTTTTATTGTTGCATTCATTGCCGTTTCTAAGTATGACATTTTAATTTTTAATGACAAAAGCTGGGCACCTATTTAGGATATAGATTTTTAAGGCACCTACATCTCATTGTCAGAAGTGCTTTTAAGTGTCTAAATTCTGTTGACTTACCATGAGACTTACGCTTTCAAGCACCTATATAACTTCATCAAAAGTTTCTTAAACTTCTATTTCCTATACTAGTGGCCTGATAGGCAGAATTTTAAGTATGTGGCCTGCTGTGGCTGGTGTGACAGGTGCTCAGGATTTAAAATTTGGTGCAATTTTCATTGAGCTACCTAAATTTGGATATACAGCACGTTTGTGGCACTCAGATTTAAATAGGCCTTCCTGTCTTTCCTGCAGAAGGCAATATACTGAATGTGTAGCTTGTGAATCGAAGATTTAAAAAGTAAGAACACTGACAAAAGAGCATGAAGGAAGTCAGTAGCTGAGTACTGGGGTTTGCAGCTGGTGGCAACTTTTGTAAAGATTCCCAGATAAAAGAGTATTTTTATTTTCAGAGATATGCTGAACATACAAGTACAGAAGTACGTTTGTGCATATAACATTAGGACTTGCTTCTGCTGGTCAGGGCCTTGAAGGAGGCTGGATGTTATAAAGCTTCTCTAACCCTGTAAGGAGTTCCTGATACTTCCTAGGCCTTAAACAGTTGTGAAAGGGGAACATGTGATAGCTGGCACCTCAGAACTGCAAAAGAACATACTTCTTATGGAATCATCTTATCCCTATCCTGTCAAACATGCTGAGAGGCAAGTGCTAGCCACTGGATATACATACTTCTTCTCTGGGAAACAAGCTCCATATTATCATGGACTCTCTTGAGTCACACTGTGCTGTAGGATGGTGCTGCTTCACTCTGACACCCCATGCAGCCCCTTGTGAGGGAAGGTCTTTCAGAAAAGGATCAAGAACATTTTTGTAAAAAGAATACAAAATATTAGAAAAGATTTGCAACTACATTGTTTGTTTGCTTAAGCCAGTGATTCCCAAAGGGTATATGGGAGTACACTAGGTGGAAGTGTGCCACAAAATTAATTCATTATCAGTATCAGATCCAAGATGTGGAGCCATGTCATCTGGCCTGCAGAGCTCCCCCGGGTCCAGAAATTTGGTGGTGGGGGAGGGATGGCAATGAACACTGACACGGTAATCAAAAGCCATGACACAATCTTTTGATTGTTCTTACTGTTTTCTTTGCCTAGTGTGTTATGTTTTTTATATATACTATAGCAAATTAGTGAACATTTCAATAATTATAATTGGTTTTGCTTTGATCCTAAACTGAATCATATAGCGCTAGTCCTGCAGCATATCAACAAAGCTTTTAGTTTTTCTTTAACTGTTGAAAAATTTGTGTTGGGTTATATGTGATGATGTGCCACATCATCTGTCATAGGTGATGTGTAGGGAAGGAACGGGGGGGCATGTGCCCCCCCGAGAGTGCTGGTGCCCCCCCGAGCGAGTGCTCTGGCTGGTAGGGGGACACAGAAAGCGGTAGTGCCCCCCCTGAAATTGGCTCCACTGGTGGCATATTGGTGGCAGAAGTGCTGGCACCTCCGCTGCTGCCATGCTGCCATGCTGCATGGGGAGTTGCCGACACCGCTGTGCCGCTGCCTGCCCCCTGTCCCCCAGTTGCTGGCTGGCTGCTGGGGGACCACCTCCTCCGGTCGTGCAGCACTGGTGAGGCACCAGTTGCTTATGTCATCTGTACCCCACTTTTCAAAATCATAGATCTGCCTATGGTCTTATAAATGCACACACACACATAAACACTCTTTTGGGTGTTAGAGTAATGTGTGCTGCCTATTTTATACATAAAAAAGTGTGCCACAGGTATCAAAAGTTTGGGAAACACTGAGTTAAGCCACTTGTTATCTAAATAGGTTTTTGGGATGTTGTATATATAATATACATAGATAAAAACCTTGTTTCAAGTCTCAGATACCAGCCCTCTATCAGAATCCAACAGCATTAGACCCCAAATCCAATATATAATTATCTGAGTCAGTAGGCCAAGGGCATGAGAATCCATACTAACTTGGGGCTTATGAAATATCAAGCAACCATAATGCCATATCTTTTAGTATGTAGAGATGTAGTTTTATGTTAAGGATACCTTTTAATATAGAAGAAGCCAGGTGCTATATTACAGAATAGGGCCTTTGTTACTTTATAATACAGTGTGACACTAACTTAATGATATTTCCTATTATGCAACATGTTTTGTAAGGCTGGCTTCCAGTTCTATTGACTTGAAACCTTCAGCAATAATTAGAAATAGACAATTCAGTACATTGCCATTGCAATGTGGCAGTGGTTCTGTCTGGGCTTTCTAATGTCCTCATTGCTGTTCCTTTTAAGGAGATTTTCATATAAAAATAAATTGAAATGGGATTAAGGTTGACAATTTCTACTGATAATTCAGGATATCACACATTATAAAAATGTTGTAATGATCCCAGAACCAAGCATTAAGAACCAACAACGTTCAGGGCTAATGATATACATCAAAAATACAAATGTGGAAATGCATAGAGCATCCAAGTAACCTTAACTCTTCCCTGTAAAGATACAGTTGAGGGAAGCAATCTAATGCAGACACTTCAGTAACAAGTTAGTTTATTCCACTGTAGGACCACAAAAACTAAAATGCCACAGTCATAGTCATATAGACATTGCACAGTTTCAGGGCAGAATTTAGTTTGGTTGCATGCCCTACTTGAGCCTTAATGGAATTAACATGCCTGAACAAGAAGGTAGGTACTCAGAATAAGAAGCTCCTCAGTTCTGTGTAATGTATAATTAATCTGCCAAACTCATTACTACAAAATGGTTTTGAAGGAAATTCTAAGCAATAGTGAAAAACTTTAAGCAATGATAGGAATAAGAATAGTGTTATCTGCAGTTGCACTTTGAATAGCAGTCTTCCTGGGTTACAATGTAAATAATTGCTGGGGGTCTCAAAGCACTTCCTTCCTGTGATAAATTTTGCCGTCAGATGCATTATAAAAGAGTTGTGTCATCCACTGTTGGTTACTTCCAGAAAGAAAGAGCTAGTCCTTTGGACTGTGTGGTTTTTCTGTGTTCATATATTTAATCTGGGAGCTATTAACATGCTTTTCTGAATAAATGTATTACTAAATATATTGTCAAAAGTTTAAATGGATGAGATATGGACATTTAAAAGCCATTTCTATTGAGTATAAAACAGAATGAACCTCTAGCTGTGGTTGTAAAAGTAAGATTTCTTATTTGTCTCTCACTGATCTTCAGGCTCCATCAAGGTAGCCACAAGCTTTTATGATACACCAGGAGAAAGAATTAAAATAAAATGCGGCTTCTTCATATGTGTAGCCAACTTTGAGAATAGTTGGGAAATAAATATTTTAATTTTAATTTTAATTCCTTCTTTTGATACTTAGCTAGCCATTGAATAGAAACAAAGTTCTTTGTAGACAGAATTGCATCATCAATGTGTGACCTATGTCAGAGTTTCTCAACCTATGAGTAACAACTGAAAAGTGGGTCACAAGAATATATGAAAGGATTATGTACACACTTTAAAAATGGATTTTCCTTTAAAGGAGAAAAAAGCAGAAAACCACGGGTTTCCTTTTGCATGCTGGCAGCGTTCCAGCCTGCAAGGGGCTGCTTGGGGCTGGGGGAGAGTGGGTTAAGGGTGACCAGGTGGGAGGCACTACACGCATGTACATACACACACATGCACATAGTGGCCAGGCAGCATGGAAAGCAGCTTTCATAGCTGCCTGCAGGTAAGTCTGTGGGGTGGAAGGGACTGTCATAGACCATGTGTTAGGGAAGCCAGGGGGACACAGTTGATGCATTGGGAGGTATGAGGGGGCATGTTTCTCCCTCCCCCCCCCCCCCGATTTTTGCACCCACAGTAGGCTTGGGGCTACAGCCTGGTCAGACAAACATGGGCAGGAGAAGAACAAGTAGGGTGGTGAGACACATTGCTGTTGCCACCTCAGGGACCCCTATGCCAGCCACACTGCCAGCAATATGAGAAGTAATGAATGGCGGGGGTGAGCTGTCTTCTTCTGCTTCCACTGCCAACTACTTGCCCTCTACTCCCCTGCCATGGCCCAGCTGCCATTGCTGCCACTCCCCTCAGGCGTCAGCTCTACCCTGGTTGGTAGTGCAGGCTGCCTGAGTGGAGCAGTGGTGGCAGCAGCAGCTGGGCCATGGGACAGCAGTAGCTGGGTAGAGCCACAGCCCAGCAAGTGGCTGGTCCATTACTCCTCACGCTGCTGGTGCTGCAGCTGGTACAGGGGTCCCAGCAGCTGTGGCAGCAACAAGTCTTGCCACCCTGCTCTGCCCTCCCATGCTGGGTCCTGCCAGCTGTGCCACTGAGGAGGCTCCTGCTTGTGTTGGTCCAGCCAAGCTGCAGTCCCATGCCTGCTGTAGGTGCACAAATCTGGAACTGCACATTTCTCACCATGCCTCCCCACATATGCATCCCCCCATCCCACACACTAGGGAGCTGGGAGTGGAGGGGAGGGAGGCTGCAGTGGATCAGGTACAAGTAGCACTAGCAGGGCCAGGGGCTGTTTTCTACTTTAACTTATACTGGGTTGGAACTGACCATCGTTGTTTACAAATTGGTCCTGGTACAAAAAATATTGAGAACTACTGACCTGTGTTTCTGAATTTCATAGTTTCATAGTTTCTAGGGTCGGAAGGGACCTGAGCAGATCATCTAGTCTGACCCCCTGCCATGGCAGGAAAGAGTACTGGGGTCAAGCGACCCCAGCAAGATGTTCATCTAACCTCCTCTTCAACACCCCCAGGGTAGGAGCCTGCACCACTTCTCTTGGAAGCTGGTTCCAGACCCTAGCCGCCCTGACGGTGAAGTAGCGCCTCCTGATATCTAACCTAAACCTACCCTTTGCCAGCTTGTGACCGTTATTCCTGGGTCACTCCTGGCAGTGCTTGGGGGAACAGGGACTCCCCCAATGTCTGCTGATCCCCCCTGACTAGTTTATAACAGGCCACCAGATCCCCCCTCAGCCTTCTCTTGTGGAGGCTGAACAGGTTCAGGTCCCGTAGCCTCTCCTCATAGGGCCTGCCCTGTTGTCCCCTGATCATATGAGTGGCCTCCTCTGGACCCTCTCCATGCTGTTGACATCCCTCGTGAAGTGAATTTGAATAAGAGGATTCTACAGACTGGTCAGGGTCAGCCAGCTGTTTCTCTTTTCAGTTGAATTTGATAGAACTGTTCTACAGCTCAGTAATAACAATAAACCCTCAATTTACAGTGTCTCTTACAGATAAACACTATAAACGGAACATGTAAAGACTCAAATGCATTGTTTACAGGGTAAAATCTTGACCTTCCACCATCAAAGTTTCTTTCTTAGTAACTAAATTTTCTCAAATCCAGTGAAACTCCATACATTTATACTTAACTGCAGTATTATATTAGTATGAGCAAATCTATTAATGACTATTTCCTATTAAATGAACAAGGGTTTACCCTGACAGTGCCAAATTCAGACCTCGCATAACTCAGTTGATTTAATTGCCAAATTCAGGCTTCTATGTTCCTGGTAGACTAAATTGTCTTTTTTGATTCACTAAAGACTGAGAAACATGTTTCTCATCCACAGTTTGTTTCTTGTGAAACTCAAACCTATACAAATTTCATAAATAAAAATGTGTTAACACAATCTGTATTTTGTTTTTATATTCAAAAAAGCAACATGCTAAAAATGATAAAGCATCTGGACTAGACTTATTATGATGGCATTTTTATTGTTCTTATTCACAGGACTCCATATCCAGTCCCATGAAATTCTTTGTCTCAAGTTTGCACCTTAAATTGGCATCTTAAATGTATGCAAAGGCCAAACGCACACACACATGCATGCACAAAATAATATCTGGCTGTTAAGAAAATCCTACCCCCTTCCCCTCATGGTAAAAAATAAAAACACCCTTTTTCTAAATGTAGATGTAGGTATGAGCCTGGCCTTAATAAGGGGAGCTGAAATAAGACAAAAAGCCAGTGTATTTATACACATACTTTTTTGGTCCTGTGATGTGCCAGAGACTCGCTGCTTTGGAGCTGAGCTGATGTACACTGCACTGTGCCACATGCATTTTTATAAGCTGCAAAATGCACATCAGTGCTGAGAAAATGGTGGCAGTGCGCTTTTGAACTAAAGCACCTTCTATGTGTTTAGTTCAAAAGTGGACTGCTATTTTCTCAGCACTGACGCACGTTTCAGCTCTTGACACATGCTTTGCTTTAGCACACCTTGAGTACTTAAAGCCTGATACAGTATAAACCAGAAGATGGCTACCATCTTACTCTGAGAAGTTGTTGTTCCGTTTCTTGAAATTTACAACATACGTAATTTACAACTACTAGATTTTCTAAAAAAAATCGAGTAGTTGTTTTATACATATATTTAACATATCCTATGACTTTATAACCTGAAATAGCTTAGGGCCCAATGTTCACTCTAATCACAGTGAGAACTTCCCTTAGTTGCAGTGCTTGGTCATTTGTTAATTAATGGAAGCCATTAGAGAGAGAGTTACTATTTCTTCACCCAAATCCAAAAATAGGGCAATGGATACATCATTTAGAAAATGTGATAAAAATCCATTTCCATTTAAATCATCAGGAGTTCTGCCATTAACTTCAGTGAAGTCAGGATTAAGAAAGTTGATGGAAATAATTAAATATAGCCTAAAGAGGTCCAAGGAGGAGACATGAAACTATTTGCAGCATGAGGATGAAGTAATGAAGACTTTAAAAAGTTAGAAGTCTTATGGAGAAAATAATTTAAATACAATTTTGTCATTTTAAAAATCATTAGAAAAAACAATATACCAAGCAAAATTTGAGGTGTTGCCTTTATTTGGCATAGTCAAGGCAAGTGTAAACCATAGAGTATGGAGGGCAGTTAGTTGAAGTACACAAACTGACCTGTAATCACGGATGGTTAAACCCATAGATTCCTTCCTACCTTAATACTTGTGAATTTCTAAATTCCTTAGTATACTTTAGCTAGAATAACCAAAAATTAGAAATCATTGGTGTTCATTTGAAACA
This sequence comes from Crocodylus porosus, assembly GCF_001723895.1. Taxonomy (NCBI): domain Eukaryota; kingdom Metazoa; phylum Chordata; order Crocodylia; family Crocodylidae; genus Crocodylus; species Crocodylus porosus. The sequence continues at coordinate 24,583,983 of NW_017728906.1, forward strand.
GTATATCCCTAATAGCTAATTGGTAGGATGCCAGTCAACAAGAAACATATACCGCAGGGTAAATGTTGCAACCATAAACATCTAATAATGCAGGAAACTTCATCTCACTCTTTTCCAAAATTTTCCAGCAAAGCATTAATTGGAGACTAGCTATTTGGGGTTTGAGTTTTGACTAACATTGATTATTTGTCAGATAAAATATAACGTCTGAGGATATGTCCACTATACATGCTGCTGTTCAGTGACATCCACTAAACAATTACTATAATCCATGTATGAAAGAAAGGAACAGCTATTCACTGTCACATTAAGACTTTATTTCGTAGAGATATTAGTAATGCACTGTACACTGTGATTTATTTGTAGCTATAAGATGTACCAAAAAGGTAAGACATTTCAAATGCATACCCTTAACAACAGAGAACAGCTAGGAACACAAATGGATATGCAGTGATTTGAAAGCATAAGATTATTCCCCACAAGGCTATTGAAATTAAAAAGGGGCATTCACGTTTGGAAAAGCAAGCAGCCGGAGTTTTCATATCAAAATCACAATCCCTTTTGCCTTTCTCTTTCTTAATACTTTTCTTAATATTGCTAATTTTTAAAAATGATTAATGGGAGTTAGTTAAAAATCCTGAACATCTGTATACTCATGATTTCCCCTGGGAGAGCAGCAACTCTCCCACGAGAAACTCAACTTCTGTTCATGGCCAATGTCATACCAGTGTAGCGTTCTATAAAGAACAGTGGCTGCTTGTACGACTGTAGTTAAATCCAACTAGAAGACCTGAAGAGCTTGAGACTTGATTGATGAGAGATGTCCTTTTTCCCTGTGACAATGAACTACAGCTGTGATTAGCTGGAACTTCCCTGGAGAAGACTTAAGACAGAGCATCCTCCATAACAAACACTCCTTCCTGGAACTAGCTTCTTAGGAGTCAATAAAAGACTTTCAATTTAACACTTACTGGACACTTCTACATGTTCATTAATGTGCAGTAGTTACATAGATTCATAGATTCATAGATGCTAGGGTCGGAAGGGACCTCAATGGATCATCGAGTCCGACCCCCTGCATAAGCAGGAAAGAGTGC
>NW_017728906.1:24585090-24675434 GCF_001723895.1 Crocodylus porosus
CACTGCCGAAGCCGCCAGTTGGTCTCTCGGATGCAGTTCTCATGCCGTCTTCCGCGTCCGTTCACTGGTAGGATGGAAGAGAATACCACCTGTGCACCAAATTCCCTCAGCACGCCGCCCATAGTGAAGTACTAACTGAATATGCAGTAGCTACATTTACTGCACAGTAGCACCACACTTTTTTTGTATGTGATGCTTACTGCATGGTAACCTAATAACACTGTGCAGCAGGTAATTAGTATGGTTTTTGACTAGTATGCTACTGCACGGTGTTATTAACCTGCCGCACAGTAAGCATCTCATATAGATGCAACCGCGAAGTGCAGTTAAAATGCCAGTAGATGCATATTTAAGAATTTTAGAATGTGTTAAATATCCTTGTGGCATTGCAACATTGATCCTTTTCAGGCAAGGGTTATATCCAAACATCTAACTTTAATAAAGGTATTACTAGATGTTACTTTTCCCACATGCTAAATTATCTTAAGGTGAGAGTGTCCTCATGTTAAAGTAGAAAAAGATAAGCTAAGTGGGCTCTAAGTATCTCAGATGTACACATCTTCAGGTGAGGAATATCTCTGGCTGGCATTAGGGAGCATGTATTGTGGTAACATTAGTCTGTTCCACAAGGGGCAATTCATGGTCCTCCAGCATCCCAGGATATACCACTCCCAGCCTCTGACTCCCCATGTAGATGATCTATACTGACAGAGAGATGGGGAGCCAGACAGCTGCAGAGGAGCTAGGAATCTGGGGAGAGCCATGAGAGAGCTAAAAGGCCAGGCATCTGAGGGGCAGACATGGTAGCTGCTAGCCACACCTCTGCTCACCAGCCTTCTAGCAGCAAGTCAGAGAGCTGTGAATATCAGAGAGGTTATTAACCTCACAGCACATTTAACTTTAAACGGCATAAAATTCCATAGAGTTAGCTCATGCAAAATGTAACATGTGACAACATCCTAACAACATTGTGACAACATTACTACATTCCAGTAATTTCCAACTGTGGCAAGTGACCATGTGACAAGACACTTGGAAGCAAGTCCTAAGAATCAGGTTCTGCATTTAATGCATACCTTATCATCAGAAGCTGTTTGGAGCAATGGTACATATTCTTAGTGAGACAGAATGCCTACTAAGGCCCCCACCATGCCCATGGCTTCCATGCCTTTATCAGGTGTGTTTTGTCTTATCATACTATTCTGGTCTATGTGTATGATTCACATATCTTGCTTCCTCACTATGTATAGCTCCATGGCTGCTCCAGTGAGACAAGCTTTTGTTTTTCCTTATGTTCAGAGCCAGCCATTTTGCTTGGACTTCATGAAAAAGGTGAACCTCCTTCACTAGGGACAGACATTCAAAAAAGCCTGAGCTTGAATTGATTAAATCTTTGCAGGTTAGTCTAACCAAGCTAGGCTAAATCACTTAGTAATAGTACAGATATCCCCTCTGAACTGAAAAAATGCAGGCACGTGCTTGCAGTGGCTCAGGCTAGAAGCCCAGGGGGCACTAGAGCAGCCCTCCCCTCCTTTCCACAGGGCTGAGCTGAGGGGGGCATGGCCAGGCCCTGTCAGGGCACTGTGATTAGGGAGGGAGCCCCCCCCCCCTTGATAACAGAGCACTTATCAGCTCTGTTATCAGCACTTTTCACCCCATCAGAAAACAAAGCCTCACTCATTAGTTCAAGCTATTCTTCAACAGCTTTTTCCAAAGATGGAAGGAGATTACCAGGTAAGCTGTTGATTAGCTCCAGAAAACCCTAACCAGACACTGTCCTATCTGCCTTACACAGCATTAGATAACATATCACATGCTGGCTATGGTTCATGCAGTGGGAGAGAGGAGGAAGGGCTCTCTGCTTAAGTAGTGAGTGGTGAGAGGTGGGGAGGGGGCCATGGGGAAGCCAGCATACACTGCTGTGCCTGAAAATCTCTGCCAGAGCTGCAACCGGGGAGCAGAGGGGAAAGGCCAGTCCTGCTGTGGAGCAGAGCGCCCCTCCCTGCCCAGAGAGCATGCTGGGATGCTGGGGGAGTCTGGTTTATCTTAATTCAGGAAAGGTCTGGGACAGACATTGCATAAAGCAGTTTGAGCCAAATCAGTTAACTCTCATAATACATTCACCCAGGTTTATTTCAACCCAGTTTCAGCCATTTTCAAAATGGTTTCTGTGCACTGAATGTCTGTTCTGTTACAGGTTTAGACCAGTTTCTGATCACTTAAACCTGTTTATATGTAATGTCTATCCCTAGCCCTTATGGCCTTCTTACCTTACATTTTCCAGTGTGAAGTCACATAAAGGTTAGGCCAACTCTGGCCTTCAGTGAATATTTTTTTTTCTTCTACAAATAAATAGGAGTTCTTACTGAATAATGTCTGCAGAGCTCGGCCTGCACAATCTAGATGATAAACACTTACTTAGTATTTTAAAACAGTTATATGTCCCATTAACAAATATTCCTTCATTAATAAAGTGTTCTATTGTTGCATTTTAAGATTCAAATCAGAATTGAAAGAAAGTTTACCTGAAACCTATCTTTTGAAATGGATCCAACTCTTTAAAATGAGTTATAAAGGCGACAGTGCCAACAACTGAATAATATTCCCCAGCTTTGTTAAAACTCAAATATTGCAGCTCTTAAGATCCTGATATAAAACTGACCATACTCCTATCCTTCAACAATAATATAAAAATGGAATGTAATGGAATAATAATAATAATGGAATAATGTAAACAGAAAATAGTGACTAAAAATTCTTTAAAAATTTCTTTTAGTGATCTCTGATATTGTAATATAGGCAAAGAAAAATATCTGCCTGCAGCACATTTGATGAGATCCTTACCTCTTCTCTGGTCCCCTTATTCTGGGAAAATGTCCAGAGCAGCATAAAGAGGTCCCAAAAGTCTCAGATGCAGGCAGAGGAGAGTTCTCCTGACATTGGAACTGGAGTCTTAAAACAGCCATTCGAGACCCCAAAACTGAGGCTGGAGGCAGAAAGGAGGCATGCAATACTGAGAAAATTCTACATAGTACTGGGGCCTATAGGCATCTTGGAAACAGACTGTCATGATTTAGGGCTATCTATTTTATTTCAGGTGTTGCAGAACAGCCTGGTATCAAAAAGATACAAAGTTATGTTAAAACTGTGTTAATCCTACCTCCCCTGAACTTCAATATCTAGTGAAAACTACAAAGACTCTAACTGCAACATTCAGATCTCAGTTACAAGTGCCTTGTTGTTCTGGGGTGGTTTTTTGTTTGGCACATTTGAATGAGTGGGACCAGCATTGAAACTCGAACCAGAGTCCAAAGTACTGCCCCACTCAAAAGTTAGAAATAATTTGAAACTAGGGTTCTGTAGGTCCATGGATTTTAGTACTCTGCAGCAACATCTACATAAGACGCTGACTGTGCAGTTGTTACTGTTCAGTCATTTAGTACTTGGGTATGCAATTACTAAACAGTGTTACTGCTCAGTAGCATTCCTGCATGGCTTTGTGGTGATGCTGACTGTAGAGTAGCTCATTATTACTGCTCAGTAGCATCATGTTATGGTTTGTGCCCCTCATTTCCACTGTGCAGTATCCCACAGTCAACATCTTGTGTAGATGCAGCCTGTGGTCATGTCTACAAAAGATACTGACTACTCAGTAATCTAATAATACTGTGCAGCAATATGCCACAGCACAGACAGTGCTAATACACTACTGCACAGTATTATTAGACTATTGCATAGTAGTGTCAGTTAAAAGATGTTCGCTGGCACTACTATGCAGTAACCATTTGCTGTGCATTTATTTAGTACTTACTAAATAAGCAGTAACAACTGCACAGTAACATCTCATGTAGACGTGCCCAGTATATACAGAGTAGTCTGAATTCAGTACTTTACCTATACAGAATATTGCTGATGCTGCTTAGAATTACCACTCCTTCCCCAATATTTAATTGTTGTATATCAGAAAAAGTAATGGAAAGTGGACTGTTCCCGGATCATTATTTTTCAAGAAGGGGACAATACAACATTTCCATTAAATAAGATTGCTTTTGGAAAAGTTCTATCGCTAACATGAGCAAAGTTCATGCAGAATTTTGTTGATTTTATCTGGATAAGTTACAGGCTCGATAGGAATTTGGGAGTAACAAATATTGTGGCTGTTTTAGGAAGTTTCTTCACAAAAAACCCATGGAAAAATATATAAAACTATAAACATAAAATTTTAAAATGCCAACATGATCAAGAAACTAACCAACACAGTTTCTGTGAAATATATTCATTCCTCACTGTTCTTTTAGGAAATTATTAAAACAAAAGGAATAAGAGAGCCAGATGATATAATTTTGCTGAACTTATAAAAAAGAAAAAACTTTACACAAAATCTATCAGGAAAGGCTATTAAGGAAGCTGACTGGTTACTGAGAGATGGAGTTTTATGATGGATTTGGAACTGGCTAAGAAACAAAACACAAAGTAAGAATAAATATTCAGTTTTCATTATGACAAAAATGTAACAGTAGGGTGCTGCAATGTTCCATGCTAGGGCAGATGTTATTTAATGTATCTATTAATGATCTGGAAAAAGGAGTAAGCAGTGAAGTGGCAACATTTGCAGATGACACAAATATTTAAGCTTGTCAAGTACAAATACAACTGAGAGGAACTTCAAAGGGAACCACCAGAGCTACATAAAAGGACAATGTAATGACAAATGAAATTCAGTTTTGCTATTCAACCTAGTACGCATTAGAAAGAATAATATGAAGTACATATGCACTTTACTGGGTTGTAAATTAACTGTAACAACTCAGGAAAGAGACCTAATGATCATTATGAACAGCTCAGTGAAAACTTTTCCTCTGGTTTCAGCTATGATCCAAAACGGGGATAGGGGAAAAGTGCAATGTTTGGCTACATGCTGAAGAGATGGAAAATAATACTGAAAATATTTTATGAATATTAATTATCACCACTATATATTGAATACAGATTCAGTTTTGGTCAGTCTTTGTCAGAAGATGTGTAACAATAATATATGGGAGTTCAGAGGTGGGAGAACAAAACAATTAAAATTATGAAATGTTCTCCATATAAGCAGAATTAGAAAACATTGCACTGGTTTAGAGGGAAGATGAGATATGATAAAGGTATACAAAATGATTAAGAGTAAAAAATAAATCAGTTTGTTTCTGTATTCTGCCTTTTAAGTACAATAGTAAGGGGGTAATAAATGAAACTGAAAGGCTGAAAATTTAAAACTTCTAGAAAATAAGAACATTTTCCATATCAAATAATCATTCAGTGGAACTTGCTTCCACAAGAAAGGCCTAATCCTACAATCACACTTGACTGCAAGGCTAGGGACAGAAATTACACATAAGCCAGTATAAGTGATCAGAAGCCAGTTCAAATCTGTAACACAACCAATGTTCAGTGCATTTAAACTACTTTCAAAATGGCTGAAACTGGTTTAAAATAAACCTGCGTGGATGTAATATCAGATTTAACTGATTTAGGTTAAATGGGTTTATTGAATTTCAGTCCCAGACCCAGATTCAAGTTAACTCAGGCTCCCAGCATCCCAAGTAGCTTTGCATCTGCCCTGCAAATGACCCTTCTCAGGGTGGGCGGGCTAGCCTTAGCCTAAGCTGTCTTCTCCAACTGAGCAGGGAGGTATGCTCTAGTGCTCCTTGGCGCCTGGCCTGGGCCACTGCAGGCATGTAGCTGCATTTCCAGAATTAAAAGTGATTGTCTGTTCACTTGCTTATTGGTTCAGTATATGCAGCCTACACTAATCTGTGATGACTGAAGTCTGCAGAGGATGTTATTCACCTGGGGGTTGGAGGGTAGGAGACAAAAACAGCTTGGTCAGGGTTCCAAAATTTAATCACTGGGGGTGAGTGGGAGTAAAGAGAACATAGCTGGGGCAAGCATCTGGGTTTTCCCAGCCCTGGGGCTGCACTTCAAATGTGTACAGACATTCATTAGTTTGGGCTAACCCATCCCCAATCTAATTTAGTTCACTAAATTAGATCGGACCAGTCATTTTTTGCCCTATCTAACCTCCCCAAACATCTGTACATATCAGCACTTAGCAGATTGACCTAATCCTAATTCAGTAACGTTAGGTCAGTCTAAGTGTAACATATGCACGTACCCTTACAGGGTAGGCTATAGCACTCTTGTTAACACTGTCATTGCCTGCTTTCATTCCTCAAGTACTACTCAGCATAACTAAGGTTTACAAAATCCAAGCTCATGGGTATCCAGATGGGTTTTTTACCAGGTCTCCTAAGCCTGTTCTTCAGCTGTATTCTTCCAGTTTCAAGTTGGAAATAATAGGAAGTCATTATATAACTAATACTGTGAAATGGTAAATGAAATAAGCCCCTCTGTAGGAGGCCCAAGCCCAAGCCAATCATGTGGAGCCCCAGCTCAACAAATGTGGTCAGCTTCACACAGTGTATACCTTTATGCTCAGGGATAATAAAGAAAATAGATAATGTTGTAAATAAGGTAGTTTGGTTTAAAAAAAAATAGACTCACACATAGCCAGAGGGAATATTTTTGTTAAGGTAGCCATACTTCAGTCATTTTTTATATCCCTTGTTACATAGATGCTGAAGTGTATCTGTTTGGGTATCCCCTTTTGTTATACAGATTTTTAATTTGGTATATCTAAATATATGATATTCAACATCAAGTGAATATCCATATTTGCCCTACGCTTTTGATATGGCTGGCTCATATATCATCTTTTTGTCTGAGTGTCCAATATTTCAATGACAGCCTGAAATCCAAAAAAAATTTGAAACCCTTTGTAATATCTATTTTTAACTCCAAGTCATGTCCATACACTGCTCTCCTCTTAGCCTTCTATTTATGAAAGCTGGCCTTTGCCCTCCATGCTTTCAACCACTTATAAACTGCCATTATACCTTCTCTAAATTACCTGTCTTCAAGATTAAACATGTTGGGTTTCATTTCTCTTTCATCATTAATGAATCTTCCTAATCCCAAAATAAGCTTACTTGTCCTCCTCTATACCATTTTGTAATATTTTAATATCCTTTTAAAATTCTCCGCCTGGAAAGGAGTGGTTGCATTATTTACAAGATGGTTTCACTACCTCCCTTCATCACCTACCTTCTCAGGCTAAGTTTTTCCTACTTCTTCTGTCATTCAGTGGGGGTCTTGTCTTTACATTGTTCTTCATTATCAATTTAGTAATTATGCTTACCCAATGTTATTTTAATTTATTATAGAATCTAGGGAAAGAAGACATCTGTTATGTCACCTGTACCATCTGAAGGATTATTCCCTATTGTATGGGTCTAAGCTACTTTTATAGAACTTAGCCTTTTCCTTGGAGCTGTTTCATCATCAGGAAGATTTTTCTAATATTCAGCCAGAGGTTCTCATTCTAATTTTCATCTCAGTACATGTATAGTCTTTTTACATGCAAGATCTTTTCTTTCTTGCCTTTAAGCTCATCCCTGCAGATACTTGTAGGCCATGCATACTCTTCAGCTAGGGTACTTAATATATTTATTTCTCTTAATATTTCCTTCTCAACCCATGCTATCAGCTGTGAAATCACTCCTGTTGTTCTCTGAAATCCCTCCACACTACCAGTAAATTTCTCATCATGAGAGATCCAAAATGGAATGCATTATTCCAGGTTTATGAAAGCCCTAGTAGTGGTACATTTCTGTTCTGAGATATTGTGCACATCTACTCAAAATGTTACCTGCCCTGTCACATTTCAAATGCAAATCTTATGTGCAAACTTTTGTTGGGCCTGTGTCTTTTTCATCACTACTCTTTCCATGTTTCTTCCCTCACTGAATCTCTTTGGCCTCCTTTGCACATTACACTTAAGGCATGTTTGACCAGTTAATCATGCTTTAAGTTGTGACCCAGCTCATCTTCAACCAATTAAAGACATGATAAAACAAGCAATAAGCTACAAAGTTATTCCACAAAGAATGTGTAATAATTTTGTAGCTTGTTCTAATCACACCATTAATTGAATGTGTGGTGAAGTGTTCCCCTGTGACTGGGAGCCCCATCAACTGAGAGACTCCCAGCCACTGGGGTGCAACACCCACTGCCAGCCCTGCAGCTGACATAGTGGTGGCAGCATTCCCAGTTCAAGTCTCTCTCAGTTCTAATATCCAGATAATTCAACCTGGTTACTGTCTCTAATATTCATTGAAATAAAGATCAAATTCCTGCTGCTTATCTTAAAAATAGATATCACTTCAGCCTTCCTCCAGTCACTAATAGTGGTCTTAAGAAAAATCAGCATTTAACAAGGCCTGTACTACTAGGTGCTGTGGTATTGCTATTATCTCCTGCTCTAAGTAGAGGGAATAGTACAGGCCTTGCTAACAGTATATCATATGTCAATATGGGTAAACTCTGATTTTTTAACTAGAACTATTACATGTGCTAAGACTGAGAACATTGTATTCCCCTTTAATTTCCATACAGAATTCTATCAAAAATCTATATTAATATTATTGAGAGAAAACCTCATCAACCATTTTTGCATAATAATTGAGAAGAAATGGCTTTAGTAAAAGACCAGAGTATGATCTTGTTGCAGTAGCATGGAACAATGTGGGAAGAGAACATATTCTGTATACACTCATGACATTTACTGCAACATATTAGATGGTGAGGGCCCTTGAGGCACTGAAGTACCTAAGAGAGGTAAGTGAGTGGGGTGAATGAAAAGCCTTTGTCCTGACACACAAAGTTTTGTTGCTTTAGCTTTCACTAGCTCCTATATTTGGAAAGCAAAGGGTAGAATGTAAAATACATTTCATAATATTTCATCTAATACATTTTCCTTGGAAATATATAAAATGTATTGTATTTACCAGGGCTATGCAAAATTTTGCCAGCCGTTTCATTCCGACACTGTTTCGACCAATTTCGAGGTCGAAACAGAAAAATTGGAGTGAAACAAAGGCCATTGAAATAGCCTCGAAACAAAACAAGGCTGATAGAAACATTTTGAAAGTCAAAACATTTTGACCATAGGCTGGGGATGGGAAGTCAGTCCAGCTGGCCTGATTTCACATCCCCTGTGCAAGATCCAGCAGGGGGCAAGAGGAAGCCGAGGGGGGTTGCTTCCCGGTGCCCTGTGCTAGGTCGTACCGGAGGCAGGAAGAAGCCCAGCTGGGTGGTTTAGCGCTGGGGATGGGAAGTCAGCCCAGCTGGTCTGACTTCACATCTCCAGTGAAACTTGAAACAGTGGTGAAACAGCCTTTCTGTTTCAACAGAATGAAATGGAACAACTGTTTCAACTTGAAATGAAATTCGAGATGAAACACTGTTCTGTCAAACCATCAAAACTCAAGGCAAAATGGAACAGTGCCATTTTGCACAGCCCTAGTATTTACTCAAATACAGGACAAGGTTCCCTTCCCCCCTTTGACATTTGCAAAAAAGCCTTTTGTTTTATAATTGCATACAATGAAATCTCACTAAATATATTGTGTATCATTAAACTGCTGCCAAAAGCAGTATGTGCTCAGCAATAGAAACGTACTATAAAGTCAATTAAATGTATCCAATGCAAAGCATAACTATAAAACATGTGGCCCACATTGGGCAAACATACTGATGGGAACGTACCACAAGAATATGTTAGGGTAGCCCACCTAAATAAGACGTATTGGTAGTGCCCATTAAGCATAGTCCCCCTTATCACTGGCTCTTTTTCAAGTCATGGTGAGCCATGACACTGCATACCATTCACCTAGAATCCCTCTGTTGGCCCCTGTCTCACCTCACCACAAATGATTAGTTTGGCCCCACTCTCCATGAGATGAAGCCAGATCAAGCTGCCCTGCATCTCCCCTGCAGATAAGTTTATGGAGCATCCCAGGACACATGACAAGAACACCTGGTTGCAGTCAGGAGGGACAGAGGGGGTAATAGGCATGTGGATCCTTTGTGGGTGGTACCTGGAGTACACACACATACTGTGCAGTGCTGAGCTGTGGGGTCATTGTGGGTTGAGATGCTGTTGACTCTGGTGGGGCCCAGTCCAGTGAACTATATGGTAAATCATGAGTGTTTGGCTTTGGACTAATATCATGCACAGTTCTTGGCCTAGCAGTGGAGGTACCATGGTACCAGTCCAGGTGGTTTTCCTGTTGTAACTGGAAAGATAGATCACTTTCTTCATTACCTTATAATGACTATGTGTACTTCAGGGTAATAACCTGTCCATGTACTGTATGTATGCCCTGCACAAGACTTTACTATAGCCTCCCAATGGGAGGATCTTGGCTATACCCCTATTTTATGGAGATGGGACCTTTCCTCCTAGCTTGTTCTTTTGGCCTATAGGTTAAGATAAGTGATACTCAGGGGTATCTGAACCCTAAGACCTCTGGGCTTGGGTCTGCATGTAGGATGCCTGCCATGGATTTGGGAATATTTGAAGCCCTGGGCTAAAGAGTCTGAGAAAGAGGATACTTGCCCGTAGTAGCACCACATGGAATTGAATAACTGAGTTTTGCTCAACTGATAGGATTCAGAACTGATTTGGCTAATTTGACCTGGAATGCAAAATTTAAAAAAAAGAAAAGTTCTCAGCCTTTTAGCTAAGATCAAGTGAAACTGGTGTCATCTAACCCCTGAGTTTTCCAGTGCTGAGGGCTTCCATGTCAGATGCCTGCCTGGATTGGGGAATATTCAAAGCCCTTGACCAATGGACCTGAGAGGGAGGATACTTGCCCGGTGATAGAACCGCACAGGCTTGGTGATTGAGTTCTACTCAGTCTAATTTTGGAATTTGACTATTGTGTTTTCTCCAGTTGGGTTTTCCTCCTCACTTCCAAGTGCTCAGGGAGAGCAAGGACTGACAGTAAGGGGAGGAAGAAGGGGCTGTCAAGGAAAAAAGGTGGGAACATTCAGGAAGCAAAGGGCTACCCAGATTTATTTACCCGGCTGCAACAATGGGAGGGGGACAAATTCAAGGCAAAATAATAATTAGATTTATACAAATTTATAAATTTTTCATATACAGAATATAATTATTGGGGGAGTTGTCTTATAATCAGGGTATTTCTATTCAAGTAAATATGGTAAATACATTCTATACATCTTTACTCCCAAACCTGAACTGTATAAAGCCATATAAAAATATTTTCCTTTTCTGCATCAACTCACAATTTTGCCTCCACAATAAAAAACACACCTATTCCTTTTTAGCATTCTAAAAGTAGAAATCAACCTCTGACAAGCCTGAAGAGCCCACAGGATCCTAGGAGACATGATTATGAACACAAATAATCATAATGAAGCCCTAAATATTATCACAGTCTAATGTCACATGGCTCTTCATGGTTTCCTACTTTTCTTTCTGATTTTCACCAAACAATTCCAGGTAATCAGTAGGATATATTTTTTGAAGAAATAAAAAAAGGTTATAAAAATATATTGTCTTGACTATCTCACAAAGACATAAGGCTTAAGTATATTAGGCTAGGCAAAAGACAGGGAAAATTGCAATGAGATTAAAAATGAATCCATTTAAGGGTCTTTTTCTTATTAACATTCAAGATTAACAGATAACTTATGCTAACAAGAGATAGAAAGACATATCTTCGAGGTACTTTTTGCCAAACAATCTTGTCCAACATCTTTCCCAACTATGCAATTGGTTCAATAACAGGAAAAAAAAAATCTCTTGAACATTCCCTGACCACTTCTGGACCAACACAGCTACAACACTAACCCATCTTGTAAACAGAGGCAGTTACTTAATTGGACAATATGTGATACGATGTTAATAGAAAATTAATTTGGTGAAAATATTAATATGGTAATTATGTGGTATATAAAGTCTAAAAATCTGCTGCTGTACAGTAACCATGTAAAGTACCACATAACAGAATAATGCTGTAGAAGTCACATTATTTCCAACCATTTAAAATGATCTATAAGAACTGATGTAGAGATCCCTCTTATACCTATGCCTTTAGCTTGTAAATGTAAGGATTTATGCAAATTTTGCTTAAAATACATAAAATAGTTCAACTCAGTTTGTTAACTGTTGCAAGTAGTTACTTGACCAGGCATAAGTATGAATCAGGTGTAACAGTTTGATCTGACCTACCCAATGAACACTAGAACATGCCTGTAGGACATTTTTGAAAAGTTGTAACATGACAAAGGCTAAATTATCTGAATTAAGCTGTTTTTGCATTAATAAGGATCTTGCAGTGCTCTAGTTATAGCAGTGAGTGTGTATTTTCCAAGTCAGGCTGCCATTCTGGTGATTCAGATGCAGTTTGCAGAAAAGGTTTTGACACTTAGAAATTTGGTGACATCAACTATTTTGTATGTAACCATAAGTAATGCTAGCAGTGATCATAATTAAAATCTGTGTAAAATCTTCATAATAAAATCTGTTTTTCCTTGCAAATAAAATAGTTACTATGGTATTTCCATCCAATAGGGGAAAAAAAAGAAAAGAAAAACTGTAAAGATTTTTATGATTTGTAGTTCACTGTTTTGTCAGAATGCTATATTGAGAAAATTGTAAGTGTAACTTTCCTTGTGTATCTTCAGGGAATAGTTTTACCTTTTAAAATAGATTTTCATACCCTTTACAGCATTAGTAGCAGTCACTTTAGATATAATTAATAAGCCATTGTAAGCAGTTAATTTAGAGTTTCCTGGAGTTACAGTTCACTGAAGAATGTAGTGCCAAATCACCTTTGACTTCTTAAGGATATAGGTATCATAGTTAAAATATTTGTACTTCAGACTAGAGTTAGTGAGGAGAGAGAGAACTATGGAAAACAAGTATAGAAAACATCTTAATATAATCACTTACCTATGATTGCTATTAATTATTTAATATTTTAATATAGACATGCTTGGAAGCCTCAAACTGGCTAAATAGTATACATAGAGTGCCCTTCCTGCAGTGCTTCTTTTCCTTAAGTGGGATGTTGAAATGTGCTCAACATTGGTTTACCTTAGTGTGGAGTTGTTGTTGAGTTAGCCAAATGCAGAGTGTGTTAAACACACACACATATGCAAAAAGATATATACAAGCTTAACAAAGAGGTGGGAGGAAGAAATACTCCTCTTCCATCAAAACCAATGTAGTTTGTTCTTAGTTCACTTTTCCCATGGGGTGCTCTGTGCTCTGCAGGAGTTCCACAGTTTTAGCAGCCCATTCTCTTTACAGCCACCTCATAAACCTCTGGTAGAAACAAAGAACTAAATGATTACCCTATTTGTCATCATGCTATCATTTTAAGCAGGCAGAGAAACACAAATTTTGTGGGCTGTTTAACACTTCTTGGTTTTGGACATAATGAAAAAGTAAAAAATATTGAAGAGAATGTGTTCCATATTTATGAGTCACCCATATTCAGGTTGAAACATGATAGTAAAACTTGCATGGACTTCAGGTGGGCGAAATTTTACCCAGTTCCTCAGGAAAATTACATTTGAGTCCATTTCTGATCTGCCTCAAATGATTTTGATCCCTACTGTACCAGGGGGTTTTTAAGTTGAATTCATCTTTCATTTATGGTGTAGCATAGCCTTAGGTGTGGATCATTGCCAATCAACCTTTCTTCATGTGTAATAGATGCAATACTGATACTATTCTTCACTTTACCCTGTTCTGGAAGAGTATGTGTGAGTACAGCAGTAGCAGTAGCAGTACAGATGTCCCTTAGAAAAAGGGAAAACAGAAATAGATGTCATATGATATACAAAATGACAGATGTGCCACAAACTGACTTTCCTTCCACATTGTGGGCCCTAACTCAAAAGCTGATACTAGCAATATTTTCCACATTCATTATATATAGGTGTCATGTCAAAAATAAGATGTTGTATCTTGGGCTAGTGCATTTTATTATTTACTTAGGTATATTGTTGTAAGTATAAAAGAAACTATGAAATCATCATAAAACTCTAGTAATTTTATATCAGATGGCACGCTATGTCTTGTTTATGCATATTGTATTGTAGCTAAACTTTTTGGGCCTGTCTTTCACGGAATGTTTTGTTTTAATACCACAGTTCTTAGCCTGATCTATTTTACTCATGTAAATAACTTGCCAGATCATTGACTTTTCTCCCTTGTCTATACATCTGGGTTTCTCTGTCCATATAGCATTGTTTCATATTTTGCTTAAAACAGTACATTTAATACCATAAAACATGTTAAGATATGATATGTATAAAAGTTATATAAATGTGCATAATTAAATGTTTTATGGAACATTTTTTCAGTGGTGTAAGGTAGGGGCACCCATAACCTTGAGATAAGCAGGGGGTTGATAATTGGAGGGGTCTCAGCAGATTCTGAAGTCTAAATACAGGATCAAAAGATCATGAATTCATTCTGTCAAGCAGATTTGCTAGATCTCCATCTGCCTGATTCACACTGCTGGTCTTCAGGTTTTATGGAGTGAAAATATGTGAATGCCTAAAGACTTATGTCTCAAGCCCTACCATGACAATTTGGTTTACGAAAAAGCCTGGTCACTAGGTATTTCTATGTTGTCCACTGCGGCATAGCATAGAGATCCCCAAGCCTGCTCTGAATGAGTTGACTCAGCTATTAGAAGCTAGTCAGCCATAACAGCAGAGAGATTTCCAGAGAATAATTTTGGTTGTATGGACTGCAACAGACACCTGCTTAGTTGCAAACTTTGGGTGGCGGTAGTCATTAGAGGTGTGTGAAACGAGCCGTATTCAATTTAGTTTCAGATTCAGCCTGAATGAGGCACAGTGATTTGATTCGTTGATTCAGATCACTGTCCTGATTTGATTTTGCTGAATCCGAATCTGAAGATTCGATGCTGATTCGGAGAATCAGCGATTCAGCAAATCAGTGATTTGGCCATAGACACAGCTTTAAATGTTTTTTCTACATACTTCAAAGTACCATGCTCAGCTTGTGAATGCTACAATGGTGGGGTGGATGGAATATCCCACAGAAGCGGAGTGGGGGGTCGGGGAAACCTGTGCTCAACGGTGAACCCAGAAGTGGACTGGAAGTACATAATCCATGGGGGAACCCCCTCCCATGCCTCCTTGGCTCAGCAGTTGACCGCAGAGGGATCCTGGGTGTCCGCCCAGATCCAGGAGGCACCAGTTGCTGAGCTGGGGAGTAGGAGGAGTCCCTGACACACTCCCCAGCAGACCCAGAAGTGGACCAGAAGTGTCTGTTGCCCAAAGTGCTGGGGACTCCCCCGTGCTCCCGAGGGAGCTCCATCCACCCCAGCATCTCAGAATTCACAAGCTTCCTGGTGCCTTGAGATGTGTAGAAAAAACATTTAAAACTGTGTCTATGTCCGAATCATTGAATCATTCTGAATCTCTCCAAATCTTTTTGAGGGTTCTGATTCAATTCAGAGATTAAAGGGCCTCCTGATTCAACTTGGATTCATAGATTTGACCCCTAAATTGGGCTGAATCTCTGCCAAATAAAATCAGTGACTGAAGCTTTAAACAGCCCTAGTAATCATCATTATCCAGATCTCATGCATTTGAAACCCAATGAGATGTTACTATATTTTAATAAAAGCCCAGCTGGGAGAACTGAGTTGGATAGGAAATGACATGCTTTGTATTTCTGTGGTGGTAAGATGGAACACGAAGGAAGGAGATAGTAGGCACAGCTACATGTGCCAATTTATGGTGTATTAGCCATTTTTAAGGCACATTAAGGTTAGCGTTCCCTCTAAGTTATGTGGCATGCCAGCTGCACAGGCATGCTCATGCCACACTGCCAGGCATGCATGCATGGCTGTGCATGCCATACAGCTTAGAGGGAACACTGATTAAGGATGCAGATCTACATGTGTGCACCCTTAATGCACCTTAAAAATGGTGATTAGCTATTAAGTGGGAAAGGCTATTAGCACCTAAATTTGATACCTACTTTTGATACCTTCAGGTATCAAATTTAGGTGCAAATAGCTAAAGTGCCTTTACGCATGTGTAGACACACTAAAGCATATTAACACTGTATATGTTGAGTAACTTAGTCCCAAGTCAGTTGACATACACAGTGTTAATGTGCCCTAGCACATGCATGTGTAGATGCATGCCTAAATTGCCTCAATGAGCATTAAGTTGAGGCATGCATAAAGGCACATGTAGAGATGACCAATGTTAACTATGTAGGATAGTAACTGTAAAGTACTAGTTGTAACTAAACAATGGGAAGTGAATTTTCATTGTTTTCCACCAATCAATTTCATAGACTAGAATACTAAGGAAATGGTAACACAGTAGAAATGTATTTATTACGGAATTTTGCCTTTTTTCTTTGTTCAAATTTTTAAAACATTGTGATATTTTTATGCTGTTGTTGCAAAAAAGTATTACAGTACAATCAAGATTCAATATATATCAATAACTTCAAGGTAAATAAGTAATATCGTATTTATTAAAAAGCCAGTCCTTACAAATGTTGGAAATTCAGAGTACATGTTAGAATCACAGAATCACAGAGCTGGAAGACATTTCCCTAGGCTTCCAACCCCCGACCTGACAGGATCAGTCCTACTTAAACCATCCTATACAAATCCCTGTCTAACCTGTTACTAATATTACAAAAGCAGCCCTGCTGCAAAACTACAAGGTATGACACCCTCCCTGCTACAACTGAAGCAGAGGGACAGCGGTGGCCAGTGTCTTGCTACTACAAGGGTTGTTAAAATGTGCTTGAGAGATCCAAGGAAGAGGGTAATGCCCGCTTCTACAGAAGAAGTAAAAAATCTCTATAATCCATATCAGCAGAACCATGGGGTAAAATTCCTAACTGATTCCAAATGTGGTGATCAATATGACCCTCCACATATTGGAGCGGCAAGACACTCTAGACAGGAACCTCCAGGTTTTAGTCACAGCGGCATGCCTGAGTCAAAATCCCCAGCCTTGGCTATCATCAAAAACCAGTGCTTCTGAGGAAGGGGGGGCGGGGGGGGAAGAAGGGGGGGAAAGAAAACACAGGGAAGTGCACAAGTAGATACCTGGACACCTTTAACTGTTCCCAACAGTAATGATATGTACTGTTGATATGATTAATATACATTAGTGTCTGTAAATCCCATGTTAAATTAAACTTATTTTAAAGTCAAATATTTTTTAGATGGTTTCACCAGGGCTAATGATAGAAATTACATATACATCAGTATAAGTGGGCAGAAACTAGTTCAAATCTGTTTCAAACACAACAGAAGCTCATATAAACCACTTTCAAAATGGCTGAAACAAGTTTATGATAAACCTGTACGGACATAGTATCAAACATAATTGAATTAGGTTAAATCAGTTTATTGAACTTCTGTGCCAGATCCCCTCCAGACTCAAGTTAACTCACAGGCTAGGGACAAACATTCAAAAGTCCCGAGCCTCAATTGATTCAATCTTCGCAGGTTAGTCTAAACTGCGGACTGTGAACTGGTTTGCAAGTGGATAGACATTTGGCACATGCCTGCAGTGGCTCTACCCAGAAGGGTGGGGGTGCTAGAGCAGCCCTCCCTTCCACAGGGAAAGCTGAGCTGAGGAGGGGGGTCACAGCCAGGCCCCAGCAGGCCCACCCCAGCAGCTCTCTGACAGCTGGGAGCAACCCTGGCATGCAGAGCTGCCCAGCCCCAGAGGGGAACTCTGCCTCCTCCTCCCTGTCTTCTGCCACCATGGGGCTAGGAGGGGTCCATGTTCAGTGCTGGGGGGGATCCTATCCCTCCTTTTCCTCCCCTGCCACTACTGTGGGGTAGGGAGAGGACTCTGTGAGGCTGCCTTGCCTGAGAGGGGGACTCTTCCCCCTGATTCTCCTCCATCACTGCAGGGTGGGGAGGAGGGGCTCTATGGGATGCTTCCGAGCCCCAGAGGGGGACTCTTCCCCCCAATCCTCCCCCCTAGGGAATGGGGGAGGCTCTGGGGGTGAATTCTTCCCCCTCCTCCTCACCCTGGAGGGGCAGCAGGAGCACAGAACTCAGCTGGGCAGGATGTGGCTCTGTGGGGTGTGAGGGAGGTTGGGGGGTGTAGGGACCCCCACACAAACTCCCTATGGTGTGCAGCCACCACTGCCTAGCAGCAGCAGCAGGTGGGGAAGTCAGGGCACTTGTGCCTGATGCAGGAACAGCTCTGGCCAGCGGTGTGTGGTAGAGGGAGTGGAGCCTGCCTTATCCCTGAGGCTCTGCTCCCCATGCCTGTGGGTCCAGCACTCACAGTGGGGGAAGCCCTACACTGGAGCCTGCTGTCTCATCTGCTCCTGGCTGTGCAGTCCCTGAACTCTGCCAGGAGTGGAGGGAGCCCCGTCCCTGCTTTCTAGCAGTGTGGAGCTGTAGGTGCGCAGCATGGAGCCCTGGGGACAGAGGCAGCCAGTGCTGCACTGGGTGCAAGAAGCACAGTCCTGCACAGCCTGCCAGGCCACTTCTATCCTCCAGGCTCCATGAACATGGCCCTGTTAAGGTAAAGGGGGCAGGAGGAAGCGTTAATACCTCCCTCCTTCCCTTCCTTGCAGCAAGGTCTGCTAGCTCCAGGGCCACTGCTACAGCCCCCTCCCCTCTGCCTCCCGGCAGACAGGCTGACCCCAGCTGTAGTGAGGTAAGAGGGGAAGGAGGGAAGAATTAACCCCCTCCCTGCCCACTTTACCTTAATGGGGCCATGCCAGCCAGTGTCTCTGCTAGGGACAGTCCCTGCTCTGGCTAGATAGCAGAGGGGAGGGGGCAGCTTTTCTGTGGAGCACAGAGCCTCTCCCAAGCTAGAGAGCATGCTGGGATGATGGGGGTGACTGCTTTACCGTAAACCAGGAAGGGGGTCTGGGACAGACATTGTATAAACCGGTTTGAGTCAAATCAGTTAAGTCCGATACTACATTCAAGCAAGTTTATCTCAAATTTGTTTTGGTCATTTTGAAACTGGTTTATGTGCACTGAATGCCTGTTCTGCTACAGATTTAAACCAGTTTCTGATCACTTAAATCGGTTTGTGTGTAATGTCTGTCCCTAGCCTCAGTCCCCCAGCATCCCAGGATGCTTTGCACCTCTGCCGCAAACCAGTGGGTGGGCTAGTGTTGGCCCAAGCTGTCTGATCCAGCAGAGTAGGGAGATGTGCTCCAGCACCACCTTCCCCTCCCCTGCCCCCCTGCTTCTGGTGCCCACTGCAAGCATGTGGCTGCATCTGTAGAATCAAAAGTGAATGTCTGTTCACTTGCTTATCAGTTTAATCTATGCAGCTTAGACTACCCTGCAAAACTTGAATCAATTCAGCTTTGGACTTTTTGACTGTCTGCACTTAGGTCAGAGGACAGAGTGAAGGTTGTTTGGGGACCTTAATTTTCCTTAAAAGTTATAAAAGAAATAAGGAGAAAAAAACTCCAGATGAGCAGAGAGTATGGCAACATGTAGGAAGAAATGAGGCATAGATATAGGTGAGATGAAGCCTTGCACTAAGGGGAAGAGATGACTATGAAGAACAGAAAGATATTCTAACGTCAGAGGAAAAAACAGGATTGTCAGCATTAGTTCAGTTACAACAGAGGGAGAAAATGAGATGGTTAATGTAGGCAGAACTAACTGATTTTTTAAAAAGAACTAGTTTGTAGGAGCTAGGAGAAAGAATTAAATCATCATCCATGCAATTACAGCCAAATCCTGTCCTCATATATTCAAATTTCCCGTTTATCTTGTTGGGAGCATACTTGCATCTGTGGACAAAGTCTGTTTTTAAGTTGTTAGCTCATGCTCATAAATCTGTATACAAATAAGACCTAGTGCGGATCCTCATATAGGAACAATATTTATATATTCTTAGGATCTACTAAGCATGACACTTCTCAGCTGCATACACATTTTCAGTTTCTGTTCTTCGAAAATTAATCAAAACTACAGATTTCATGAGCCTTCAATATTCAGTTTTATTTACCTCTCAAAGATTCAGCTGATTTGTTGTGTGATTGCTTTTCTGAAGGAAATGATGCACTGTAATCAATTTATTGTGTGCAACTTAAAATGTCAAGGACATTTTCATTACTTAACTAGCAATACTTCTGCTGTAGGGGATTTTGCTGACTTTTTTAAGTAAAGCTATTTTAAGGACTTGCTTCTTTAAGATGCATGGTCCGGCATATTTAAACAGAGTAGATGCTTACTATTATCTTTTTTTTAAAGAATCAAGACTAAGCAGCATTTTAGGGAACACTTGAGATAGAGCTCCTGTGCTATGTTTCTGGTACCTTCTTATATTGTAGAGCTGTTTTCTTTATGATTTGTTTCCATGATAAATACAACACTAAGGCATGTGTTTGTCTTGGTTATTGACAGTGCATTTGAAAGGAAGCAATCCTTGGAGAAATTAAGCATCCTGGTTCCAATAAAAATATCATGTAAATGGATAATAAAATAAAACTTTCATAGGCAGAAAATGTATTAGATCTTGCCCTTGTATGTAAATTAATTTGATCAAATGAACAATTTTTGTGGAACTACATGTAGATTGTGTAGATACTTAGGCTGATTTTCACTGTCAGTCGAGTTTATTTAAAGAGCTTTTCTAGTCACCTTTGAACCCAAACGATTTCTCCAGATGTACAGAAGTGAACAATGTAAAAATCTTGCTGCTTCAGCAAAACAGGATCCAGCTGGCAGGGAACTGGATCTGCAAGTCATTGGTTACAGCTGTGTTTCGATTTATGTGATGGTTGAAAAAATAAATTACCAGATTAAATGGCTAGAAAGAGAACTCTTTGTTTAGCCCTTGTGTGGGGACTGAAAGTGTTTATGGTGCTGTTTTCTACAGAGCCTTTGCAAAGTAAGCTGGACAAATAGACTTATTCAAAACTTCTCAGAAATGTTGCACATTCAGCTTTATTTCTTTACAGAAGAAAACTGTATGGTTTTGTGTAATGCTGTCAGCCAGCAACTGGTTTTAAGGTGCCTGGCCTTTGAGAGTGGCAGTAACATTTCTTTCCTTTAGGCATTGTAGTTTATCATTGGAGGGCAGGTTCCTTTAGTTAAATGCTTTAAAATGTTTCTATTGGCATGCACACAAATGCGTGCAGGGCCTGTGTCAAACTCATAACTTTTTAATAGGTTTAATATTCCGGCTTTCTATATTGCTTGCTTTTCACTTTACATAATAATATTGATGTAATTGTGACTCTGGTTCACAACAATCCAGAGACTAGACAAAATGAAATCCGAATTAAATGCAACAGTGTGGACAATAGCGTATTTTATTTTAATGTTCTAACAATTTAGGTGAATAAGTTCTTCAAGGCTGTGATTATATCTTACTGCATGATAACCCAGTCCTGAAAAGATTCACTTGCTTCATTTTATGCACATTAAGTACTTTTGTTGACTTCAATAAGACTACTTGGTGTGCATAAAGCCCAGAATTGGGGGCTATGCTTTGCTAGAAAGCATGTGCATCTTATTGCTATACAAGATGCCAATCCCCCAATGCATTGGGAGCCCTCAGTTCTTACCAACAGTACTGCAAATTCAGGATGCTCAGTCATAAATTTTTCCAGTGAAATCCTGATCCATCTGAAGTCTGTGGGAATTTTACCACTGACCTCAGTAATGCAAGGATTTCCCCTATAGAGTTAGATGTTGACTCATACTGAACAGTACCCTATTCAACAAATGGGACTACTTGTGGAGAATGTGGTACTCAGTGGCTATGTCTACACATGCGCTTAACTGCAGAGTAGACTAATTAACTGTGGAGTAACACGTCACTGTCTATATGTCCAGTGCTGTTAGGCCACAGTAAACTAATTAACGCCACCATAAAATAGTACTGTTGGGGACAATACTATCTCACAATGGGGTAGTTTACTGTGATTAAACACATGTATCAATGCTGACCACAGGTGTGAATTGTTCCTGGTCAGCCTAGCCAGTAGGGGGTCATATACCTGCCTGCCACCTAGCAATGTGGCTCTGTACTTTCAGTATCTGGCCAGCCCCTCTACTGTCTGATGCCACCACCTGAAGCCCACGGCTGACCCCCCCATGTCCACTGCCAGCAGGGCAGGAGTGGCCCTAACATAAATTGTTCTGCCCTAGCTTCAATTGCTTCTGTCTTGGGCACACGTGTAGTTGCTTTACCCAGAGTAGTTTACTCTGGCTCACACTGCTCCAGAGTTTATTGCTTCGAATTAATTGTATATGGAGATGCACCTAATATCAACAAGAGTTTTGAAATATGGTTAATACTACTACTACTTTTAATAATAATAAATGCTGAATTTTAAGAACAAGTAAATATATTCATCACTGAATTATGGAAAGAAACTTACAGGGGTGAAAACCAGGGAAGGTTCTATTAATTTGTAAAGCTTTAGATGGCCTGCAGCAATAATAGTTTACAAACCCAGTGGCATTTTCAGCATTTGTTTCTATTTGTTCAACAGTATTTTCCAGCACTTATTTTTAGTAGACAATTTCCTTTCATTTTACAATTACAAAGCTGTCGGTGGCAATGGAATGATATCGGGTATATTGTATCTATTAAGGCACATTTCTAAACAAACGGATAGATTAATAGGGAAAATGATTGTTATAATTATGCTATAATTGTCATTCTATCACGATCTAATTACTTTTCTAAATACACTTTGCACAAATCTTTTCAAATGGCTGTCTATATCCTTTATAAAATCCTACAAAATGCTGACAGTAAGGAGAGCTAAATACCAGAACAAGAGTTCGGTTCCAAGTAAAAAATGAAATAAAACAAGTTGGCCTAGTTCCACCACAAGCCTCCTTCAGAAATACCAGGGGGAAGCTTAAAATATTTTTAATAGAATATTTCCCCCTTTCCTCTCTCCTTCCCCCATACTCCCCGAGCAAGATTATTACATTAAGAACCATGCGACAGAAAGTCGTGATGATGCAGAATAAATAACCATAATGTATCAAAAGCAGACAAAGGTGTGATTGATCTGTCTGGAATTGGCAGACTCTTTCGCTGTGTCAGGCTGTTTTTTTGATCAATGAAGGTATAGCCTCTGACCCTTAAAAAATCAATGCAATTGATTGAAAGGGAAAGGAAGTGAAGTATGAGAATGCAGGATAGACTTTCACCTTCACTGTCTTGAACATTTTAAATGTTCATTTTTGCATGCATTTACCACCTTGTTTTTTAAACTCTAGTTCTAAAATAATTTACTTTTTCTCCAGTCCCGTTGTGAAAACTTTTCAAACAAACCTCTTGAAGTAATGTCTCTTACAGTGGATGTTTGTCACAAGAGTATATCCTTTCAACACAGTAACGGGCAACAAATTGTCTTTAAAAAATTGGACTAAGCATTATCTAGCATGCATGCATTTGAATGTGCCTCCCTCACACAGATTGTCGAGATAAGTTCACTGGGATTCTTCACAATTGGAAAGTTACTCCAGTGCTAAAGTATTTGCCGGATCAGGTCCTCTAAATGTAGTAACAATGAAATGATCTTTCAGCCTAGGAAAGTGGGATCAGCGGCAGAAAAAAACCAGTTCAGTTAAACCTTTTCTATCAATTGTATGTTTTCATCACTTTCATTATTTCTGTTATATATGTTCTGTAATTTCATTATAACTTCATTGTAACAAGTTCATTATTATAGCTAACTACCAGTTTAGCTCATTGCCAGATCTTTTATATTCTTATGTGTAAAGGAAATGTTTTAAAAAATGTTAGAAAATATATTTTACTAAATATTTTTAAAAACAGTCTGGGAGTCTCAGCCTCTCATAAGGATGACTATTCCGTATTCACAAATGAGGAAAACCAACAAATCAAAAACTCAAACTTCTCTGCTGGAGTTAAAATATGTTTTATTACCATTTGTTGTTTTGTTTTTCTCTACCAGGCTGTCCTGTCACATGTGACTGAAGCAGCATTAATCAGTAATATGAAGAAATAAATACAGCCAGATTAAGAATTGCTCATAAATTGAGCAATTAATTCACTCAGCGTTTCATGCTTTTGGACCTCTAGAAAATCAATAGGTCAAAAAATAAAAAATATAGCACCAGTTAGTTTTTTAATAAATAATTAAAAATGATTTTTAAATTGAAAATGTCAGTGGCATACAACCAGATTGCATACACATCCATATACTTTCAAAGTAATTCAGACTACAATCATTTGTGTTGTCGTATGTCTTTGTTTTAATTAAGGGCAGGTAAATTGGCAAGTCAGGAGAGACAGTAAAACAGCATTTCCCAAGTACAAAGAATTCTTGCAAACTTACAAAGGAAAAGATTGGGCATTGTCCTTTCCATTTAAATAAACATTTCTTCTTTTTCATTATTATTATTATTCATCTTCTGCTTTTTCAGCTTTTCCCTATAGAAGTAAATGTAAAATTTTAAGAATAGATGATGAGCAAGTGAAAATTCCCTTCTCAGGAAAAATGTTGCTAGCAGAAATAACATAAAGTTTGGGGATTTGAAAAAGTGAGACCACGGGGTAGTTTTTATTTTTTCCAGTTCATCCGGCATTTTTATGAGGTATTTATCCCCTTGCTGTTCAACAGTAAGGACAGATTTCATGAGCAACCATATAAAGTATGGTGTGTTGAATATATATATATATATATATATATATATGTGTGTGTGTGTGTGTATATGTATGTATATGTATATATATATATATATAAAAAAATATATAAAACAGGTCACATTTACAGTTTCACTCTTAAACATTCACAAGAACAATATAATGAAAGAGATACACTGAGAGGCTAAACCATAAATCTTTTATTAATATTATCCATTTATTTGCGCTGAGATGGAGCAATTACATACCCCAATCATAACACACAGAGTATAACAATCAGAACCCAGACATCAAAATCACACATTTGGCATCACTTACATTTATCCCTTCTTTTTAGAGAGCACATTCTAATTCCCCTCCAAATAGTTTCTCTTTCTTGTCGTCCTCCTTCCTCTTTAACATTGTTTTTGTTGTTCTAAAAATATATATGCTACATAGAGAAAATAATCTTACTAATATTACAAATCACTTTTAGCCCCAGTGTCTAAAAAAACCCCCAAAGATGCTATTGCATACTTGAATGTACTTTGACATCTGACAGCCGTGTCCAGCCTCACTGAGTGCTCATCCTTCCTGCCCCCTCCCATAAGTAATAGCTGGGGAGGCTCCTCTATTTCTGGTGGCTGCAACAATGGCTACTTCTCGTCTTGCTCTTTATGTACTCGTACAAACTGCATCTTTTCAGTGTGGATGTGAATGCTGTCCCCTTGTGGATGATGCTTACAGTCTTAAGTGCTGCCTGCATTGTACTACTCAGGCAAGCTGAACAGTGTATCTGTGTGCCCTTAGTCTGGTTAAATTTGGTGCCTAGCACATCACATTCGTTTTTATCTATAAAGGACAGTAGCAAGGTTCATTCTGTCTCATCCAGTTGTCAATAGAGCCCCCTCCCTGAGAGGATGTGAGTCCGAAGTATTTTTTTTCCTTACATAAGTGATCATTTTGTCTGCGTGTCTAAATCAAGGTAGAAACAAGTTATTCCTGGCTGAGGAAAAAGCCCCTTTTTATCCCAGTCAAAGGGCATCTATACCAGGTCCAATTCCTATTTAAAAATAGATTTATTTTTTTTACTTCTATTAATAAAACCATCTGGATCATTGAGTCAAGCAATTGGTCCTTAATAATAATATATCCTGCACAATGTTACAGTTGACTATTGTCTTGTTTCAGAAAATGTGATCTGATATACAAGGTATAGCTTAAGAGTTCCACACGCTGCTTCTTCAGGTATACTCCCCCTTGATCAATTTTCCTAGACTTCAGTGCATACATCTTTTGTTGCAAGACAGACTTTGAGGTCTTATGTCTCCCTTGCTCCCCCACCCTCCTGGAAAAACCAACCAGCATCAAAATATAACTAAAGCGGCACTCTGCTGCACAGGAGTACATTTTGTCAGATGGCGCTCCTATCAATGCATGGACTAATGCTGTCTCTCCTAATAAAAACAGACCTGCAATAAAAAACCCCTGCAGTTCTGAGTGGGAACAGAGGCAATACATACAGAGGCTGATGATGCTTTGAATGGAACAGGGGCATTTTTTATTATGTGTGCTGATGGAAATAAATTAGGTTGTAGTGATTCAGATTTTGGGATATATATTAGTGATTTAGTAATACAGGTAGGATTTTTTTTCCCCTAAAACTTTTCAGATGTGTATATGACAGTTGGCTAAATCACTGTTGAGACAAAACTTTTCCTGATCTTTTCAAGATTTGCACAAGAATTTTTTTTTTTTTAATAAATTAAGAAATCAAAAGCATTAATTTTTAAACAGAAAATATTACTTGCACAAAAGCCTCTGCCTCCTTCTTCAGATCTGACAGTTCTGCTTTCCTAAGTTGCATGGATGCACAATGTAAAACCATGGGGGGAAATTTTTTGGAACTAAAATGCGCATACTTAAAAAAAAAACCACAATACTTTTTAACCTTCATTCACAGACTGACAATTAATTTTTCCTAGAGTCTGCTTCACCAAACATATATGGTTTCTAACCAGGTTTTGAGGGAGGAGTTGTACGATAGGATTAGTGAAGAGGGGTGAACAGCTTCAGCTAACTCCAACTATTCTTGTTGTATTTGTAGTCTCCAAGGAAACAGCTGAGTTGAATGTTAATTAAACAGCATTCTTTGATCCACCCAGCCACTCCCAGAGGCATAATAATAATCATATATAAGTGCACACATCAAATATATAAGGTACGTTTCTAAGAATGCATGTAGCTTTGCCATATTCACAATTAGAACAGTTGTTGCTGTCTTGATCCTCTATTATTTAAAACCTAGGGAAGAAAGCTAAGTTAAACCTGTATAGTCCATCTGCAAGATAGGGTGACAGAGCAAGCATAAATTCCTATTTAGAGATGTATAAGGGTTAATGATTAGAAGAGTAGAATCAGGAAAGACCTTAAGCCCAGATCTATGACAGTGGTAATTGAGCTGATTGATTACGACATCTCGTTTCAGACGACTATTGATTTAATCTAGTCTGCATTCCCATTGGCCCCAAAGGTGTTCCCAAGTGAAGCTTCAGCACTTGAACCCAAGCACTCTCCCTACTCACTGTCTGGATATAAATTTACAAAATGTGCAGCCATTTGTAATTTACATTTGTCCCCACGTTTTTACTCAGACACTTCTAATTTCAGCAGGTTCGTGTTTTTAACCATCGAGTCAGAGGTAAAGAGAATGGATGGCACAGATTATAGATGGAGAAGTAAAAAAAAAAAAAAAAAAGATGTAGCTATGTGGCTAGTATTTGCATCTGTTGTTTCTGATTCGCAGAGCTAGCAAAGGCTGCTTTCTGGAGGCAGTCCACAAAGCTGGGCTATCAGTAGGCAGTTTGCTGTACGCGCACGTTCAATTATTAAAATAGTAGACTTTTTTCTGTCTGATAGCCATAGCGAGGTCATGACATTAATTTATCCAGGGTATTGTGGGTAACTATACAGAAAAAAAGCATAAAGGGCACAGATGCTGGAGCAGCAAAAAATGGATGGGTCTGAGCAAAAGGAGATTAAGAGGCGATGACCAATCTAATGTACGTATAGCAGTAAGAAGCCGGCATCCGTCACAGACTATTGATGGCAATAAGTATTTTAAGCCATGCTGTGCATGTGTTAATTTTTTTTTATACTTCAGTAAATGCTAAGCTGAATGCTGTAATCCTGTATTTTTTCAGTTTCCCAAATCTGATTTCAGTCTTGCTTTTGTTGTCTCATGCTTGGCGTTCTTCTCTTGCTCTCTGTCTCTGTCTGTGGGTGTGTGTCTGTCTCTGTCTCTCTCTCTCCCTCCCTGAGATACCAGACTTAACTGTTTCCTAATTGTCTACTTTTTTTTATTAATTATCATTCTAGTGATTGGTCCTGTGCATGTATACAAACTAGGCTTAGGATGCATTCCCTTATGGTGTGGCTTCCTTTCTCTAGTAATGGGGTTTATAATTTGTGGGGGGGGTTGTTTTGTTTTGCTTTTTTTTAACTTTTCTGCGAATGGATGCCCTTCACATTTGCTGCCACAGTTATGTTGCCAAACTGCTACCTTAGTTGGTACTGCAGTGTAGCACTGCATGCTGGGACCTGTCTCTGTGGGTAAGCTGGGAATTTCTACAGCACCAGATAGCTTTAAGAATCGGCTTCAGAATTGCGTACCACTCGTTCCCCCTTTTGAAAATGATTTTGTTCTGCAAATCATGGTGGCATGGCTTTGTCTGGAAAAATAATTCAGAAATATTGTTCATGGAAAAAAGAAAAGATAAAAAGTTCATTACACTGTATAGCATGGAAGTACTTTCTATTAAGAACAAAGGAACAGAGTATAAACACATACAATAATTGTGCTTCACAAATTTGTATAGCATATGATACAAACTTGTCGGCATTTCATATAGCAAAGCTTTGTGTTTTGTTTTATACTGTGGGTATTACATATGTATTGCATATAGCTGTGTGTGTATACATACACACTTGGAAAAGTATATGCTATGCTGTATATATACGTTACATATTATTAGCATAGGATACATATTATGTATGTATATGCACATTATTCACACATAGGTGTCCACTTTTTTATGTAGAATTGTATGTACAGTTTCTGATCTTTCTCATATAATTCTCTTTTGCACGCATACATGCATATATGCACACATGCACACACACGCGTGCACGTGCATACACACACACATACACACACTGTTTTTATTAGGGGAGTCTAAAATAAGAATGACTAATGTCCTGTGAGGTGTGGGTTTAAAACTAGAAACTTATGATTTCAACACTGTTCTGGTGATTCAGATGCTGTAGTGACTTGGCTAAAACATGGCAATTCCTGCAAACTGAAACACAACTAGTACAAAAAAAAGAAAGTAAGAAAGAAAGAAAAGCAACCCCCCCCAAACAATAATATTGATTAATATTAAAATTAGTCATTTGAATTTTAAATATAAAAAAAATGGATCCTAAAGGCTTTTGAGAGTTGCTGCGTCCTTTCTGCTCATATTGATTCAAGGAAAGGAAAAAATGAAGAAGGCGTAGAATAAACTCTAAGACTGTTAAAGAATTGCTGGCATTATTTCTCTCTACATCACGTGTGAGCCTGGGTTGCCTGCTATTCCTGAGGCAGAGGATCGAGGATGAAAGTCTGTGTGTCAGAGCCTGTTTTCACAACTGCATTTGGAGATCTGTCTTATTGATTAGGAAAAAAAGGGGGTGGGAATAGGAGTGTGAGGTGAGGGGAGGACCGACTGACTACTGGCTTATTGCAGCTCAAGACATTTTCTTCCGGAAAGATGTCAAACAACTGAGACACAGCAACAGAGGAAGTAGAAAGGTGGAAAAATAAGAAGAGGGACCCTTTGGAAGAAATGAAGGCATTTCTTATGAGAGCCTTGAGGCTTTTTTTTTTTTCTTCTAACATCTGACCTGCAAGGGCTAGAGTGACAGCGTCATGCAAATGCTGCAGTCCTGCAGGTCTGAGAGAGGGTGGATGCTAGAGAGTGAGTTAATGTTAATGATGAGTGCAGTGAAAATACCAGCCGATACCACCCCCTCCACACACAACCGCTCTGAGTCAGCATCCGCTGCTTTGCCTTGCCTTTTTGTGTGTCTGTGTGTGCGCGCGCGTGCGTGTGTGTCTGTGTGTGTGAGTGTGTGTGTGTGTATCCGTGTGTCTGCGTGCGTGTGCATGGAAGGTAAAAGCCAGTCAGTCAGTGAGAAGCAAAGGTACGTTTGAGAGCAACTAAAATTCTGACTGATTTCCATCTTCAGAGCATCAGATGTATTCCCTAAGGAGGATGGGTCTATGTGATGGGGGTGGTATAATTATGTTAATGTCATATTTATAGAGGGGAGAGATTTTTCATTCTAATTATTGGTTTGAAAGCTGTGGTCAAAAATTGCTTGTAAAACCATGCTCAGTTTAAAGCAAAGGAACGAAATGAAATCTAGGGAATGCTTGATTTTTTTTTTTAATTGTGTTGCTTAACTATTTCATGTCTGAGGCATAACTGATTGAATAGTGCATACAGAATGACAAAAGGAGCGCTCTTATATAATGTTGCATTATATCATTGGCCAAAATATTTAAAGTAATCCAAGATGTACTGAAATCCGAGGTAACATTCTGGAGGGGAGGGTGAGGAAGAACAAGGGGCGGGGGGCAATTAGCAGATCTTTTCTTCAGCATAGCTTTCTGTACGGCTTACTTGTAAATGAATGATTCACCTGTTATACTAGAAGAGATTCTAATTCTTTTTCTTTCCCCCACCCTTCTCTTTTTCCATTTAAAGCCGAAGCATTTCCCGAAGAGCACTGAGTTTTCTATACCAGATTCTACTTCAGTGGCCAGGACCTTTATGGCCGCTGATCCTGTTTGGCTCTGGGTTCTGATGAGAAAACACCGTGGATCCAGCCCTAAAGTAGAAATTTTCTTTTTTCATTCTGCAAGCAAGGCTAAACCTCGGAGAGGAGAATGAATGTGAATGCAGTTCGAGATTATGGTCGTGTCATTAAAAGTGTTCGGCTTCCGAGCAAAATGGGAAATCCGATCAGTTGATCTTCCTGTACCAACAATATTTAAAAGTTGTATGTGGTTCGAGTGACCTGGCTCGAGCAACAGCAATCTCTGTATGTCAATATTTTCTGCGGTTTATGGAGTGAAAAGTAGTTGCTGGGTTGGAAAGGAAGAAGCTGCTAATCTCAGCCTGTAGAAGGATTAAATGTTGAA
The DNA here is from genome assembly GCF_001723895.1 of Crocodylus porosus. NCBI lineage: Eukaryota > Metazoa > Chordata > Crocodylia > Crocodylidae > Crocodylus > Crocodylus porosus. The sequence continues at coordinate 24,615,887 of NW_017728906.1, forward strand.
TATGGGGAAAAGGCAAAAAAAGTAAATATCTGCCTGAAGGCTATCGTGGCACTGAAGATGAGTTTAAAGTGCTGTCTATCCTAGGGCCCACCTTAACAGCAAGACTAAACATATAATGGGGGAATATTTAAATTAGAAACCCATTAACAAGCATTTAATCCTTCTTTAAGGCAGTAGAGGAAATAATATAAAACTGTTATTGTACAAATCTATTAGAAGCAGATTTTAACTCGTATTTAGGCTCTTCTTTTTCAAGTATTTAATATAGCTACTCAGGAATCAGGATAGTGAACATTTTTCCTGTACTCTCCCCTTCCTCTCCCCCAGAGTCATGGCATATATTCTAAGAAACATTTTAGTCAATCAAATTATGTATTGTTTTCAATGTATGTGCATATATTGCCTGCTTGTTTGATATTTTCTGCCCCTACTTGGAAATGTGTTTAACTTTTTTCAAAATAGCAGGGGGAAAAAAAGAGTTTTACTGAATGCAATCGTGACGATACAGATTATTTGAAGAAGGATTCTACTGGATCACATTGGACTTTTCCTAGTCCCTGAGACCCTAACTTGTGAGGTTTTTTAGCAACAATCACAAGTCAGGCTCTTGGGACCTAGGCGGAGGGGAACCAGCAGCTTTGGACTTATTGATTGTTTTTCTGCGATATTAAGAGAACCAAAGGAAACATTCCTGTCCAGGGGAATTATTAATTTCATATGTTAAGAACTATTACTAAACAAAAATATTCTTATCCACTGTACCCGATAAAGTGGTTATATGAAGATGCTACATATTTGCATGTTTGGAAACCTGTTTTGTACAGGACATTGTGTAAAATCTGGAATTAAAATTTAAAACAAATGCTAGATACGTACATGAAAAGCCAAGTACTGAAAAATACGTGAAGTATTTCCAACCATGTTTCTGCTATTACGGATGATACACATAGATAATTAAGATGAAGCACATGTCCAGTTGTACTGCTATAGTATTTGATTTACTCTTTAAATCAGACAATTTGAACACTGATGCATGAGGCCTAGCACACCATACATTCTGGGGTACAGAGATATGAACAGACAAGAAAACTGTTGCTTAGTTTTCCCTGTAACCCAATACAGAGATTCCTCTATAGTTAGCTGTCATTACTCCTTGTCTAAGCAAAAACACAATATGAAATTATGAAGGGTCACACTTACTTGAAACCACTTTTTAATATGATAAGAAAATTGATAGGTAGTGTCAAGTTCATAACACACTATTGAAATCACTTGGAACACAAGGCTATTTACTCTTGATGTTGATGTACTTATCCTATCTAAACCATGAAAGCAGTATACCATTTATTGGATTCAACATCTAGTCTCTTCCTTCACTTTTCACCTTTATTCAGTTATAGAAACAGAATGACTTTTATGTTGTCCCCAGATGCAAAATACTTCTGTGACCGAAGTACACAAAGATTTGGAAGGACAAGATACTTTGTAACGTTTATCGGTCCCTCAAAGTGCTGAAGTATTAAGTTCCAATGAATCACTTTGTTTCCTGTATCTAACCCAACATGCTGCAGCACCTTGTAGATGGTGTGCTAATATCAAACCTCACTGATTTAAAACAAAGGCTTTACACAGCACAAGCATCTAAACAATTTGTTCATTTCAAAAGCAGTATTTTGGCTTGAGTTAATTTTTTTCCACACATGTAGGAGGAATTGTGCATTATTGTAAGTGCCAACCCTTTGTTAAAATAAATTATTCTTACGTGTTAGCATAATTTGTGTTTTTGTTGTCCTGTTTTCTAAAAAGACAGAAACAATGCACTATATAGTTTCCAATCAAGTTGCTCAACCTACAGTTAAAGCTTTACTTCAAATAATTGCAAAGAATTTTCTTACCAATCCGAGAGATGACAAAGCTCCTGATCATGACTAGACTAAATTCTTTTCTTCATAAAACCCTCAATCCCACCTCCTCAGGTCACTCAAGCGTTATTTGGAAATACTTCATTCATCTCAGACATACTAGTAATTCTTTTCGACAAAGACATGCTGTCTTCTATTGGTTTCTATTTATGTAATCTGAGAGGAGAATATCTAAATCTGTGTATGCAAAACTAAAATATCAAACTAGTGTGATGTATTGATGAGGCACTTTGGTAGCAACTGGCTTACATTTTGCATTACAGCTGCTATCATTTTTTTATAAAGGTAGTATTGATGTGCAAATATATCTAGGTTTTGGTCTTGTGAATATATATTTTACCCGTATGAATTACCTTGTAAAACATAAGTATACTGTGTGTATGCACACACTGATATATAAGACTTATGATATCTAAATGTTGCTATACGCTTTTCAAAATTAAATTCCTGATGTTAATTTATTTAGCAGGTAATTTTTGCCCATGCATACACATATTAGGGTTTTTTAGAACATTTATTTTTGTGTCACAAGAATGTTCTTGAGCGCAATAAGTTCATACTTGACACAGAGTAATTCATTGTGCAATTCTTCTCCCATGTAAAAGGGGACATTAGACACTGCATTTTTACCTGCCTCAGTCATGACCTGACAATATAAAAATACCAAATATTTTCCCTTGTGCAGTGAGATAAAAAATGCATCCAGGAAGATCCTGATTTGACTCAGTTGATGTCACAACAAAACCATGAATACAATGGAGTGGGACACAATACTGGCTCTGCATTTAGGGCTTTAACTGAGGTAGTATAGTGGATATTCTGTGCCACCACTGCCCCTTGGAAAATGAGAGAAAAAGTTGGAGCATATCATCTCTTCACAGCCTCTCCCCCACACCTTCAATTAACCCAATTCAAGCACTGCAAAACCAAGCACTGGAGTGGATTAAAACCTTTATGAAGATATATTTTCCAGTTTTACCTGGGGCAGAAATCCCACTGCAGTCAATGAAGCTTTTGCCCATGTCAGGACCCCAGGACCAAGTCCCCAGACACTCTGTAGAATGTAATTTTATTTATCATTTAATAGCATGTGAGAGTATTTATTAGCTGATTGGCAGCCTGTATCTTTGGTATTTATGATTTTTATATATAACAATTTATCTATACTTACAAATGCGTTTATAATATACATACATTCATTTTCTGTTGCAGTATAATATTTTTATATGCTGTAATATGTGACTGAGGGGTAATCAGCTCATGCTACAGTTAGGGAAAAAACAACAAAACCTCTAGCAACAGAGAGAGAGAGAGAGTGTAAAAATGATGTGTGCTGCATACAAAAAAGGAGTGATATTAACAATTCGATGAATTCCTAGTTGGTAGACCAGACTGAGCCAGACGCATATATTAGCGGCTGTCTGCTGCTGATGTGAGCCTGCTCAATGCAGTGGAAATGAAGGATCACCTAGTCTCTGACACCAGCTTATTTGTACGTTTTAATTTTAAAAAGGAAAATCACTGTTTTACATAAACATCTTAACCCCTGCATGATTTTCTCTTCCCCCCCCCATATTGTTTGCTAATTTACTGTCAACTTAAAGTGCTGTTTAGCTATAGCCCAACAAAGCATCAGTCAAAAGCAGGGGGGAAGTACTTCTCTTTTGTCTGTCATGTACAATTGGGTTATTATCATGATAATCAACTATTTTAACTTTTAATCTTCATAGGGGACACATCAATTTTTCACAAAGTCATTTTAAAGCATTTTTCCACTTCAACAAACACAACTCTCTTAAATGTATACCAAAAATAAAATGTGTTTACACTTCAAGCTATGGGTGATTTGGTCACTATCTTTCATTAACCTGGATGTCCTTAACACCTTAATATAATATTACATCTACAGGGCAGGATTCCTTTTCTAACCTTATAAACATCATGATCCATTAATGCTGTCTAGAAGAATGTTACATGAGTCAGGGGAATTCCAATCCAAGTTAATTACTGTCGGAATTAGAGAAAAGGATATTCTACCTTAAGTTGAGTTACAGGAATCTGCAATTACTACATTTCAGGGGATATTTCCATTCATTTGATGAAATATGTCAATGTAGTGTAACAGCAGCTTTTATACATTTACATGAGTAATGAAAATCGGCACATTAATGGTTACCCAACAACATTGTTCGCTATTTTAATATGCAGCAAAAAATTCTGTTGGAAGTAAATGCAGCCATCAGTTTGATTTGCCAATATGATGATTATATTCAGATCCTGACTGGGTATTTAATTTAGCACTAAAAAGCAGGCATCTCCTTTTAGGAACTAGCCATAGCCCTAAAAGGAGGCCAGCTTTCCAAGGTCAGAGTGTGACATTACACACATTTTAAGTTTTTTAAACAGGCAAGTGTTCATTCAAAAGCTAGGATCTCATATATAGTATCATCTAAATTGTATCAGTGACTAAGTAGGTGTAAGGACTGTATCAATTTTGACATATACATTCATCTAAACAACACATCTTTGGTGGGTTATCTGTTGGTAAAATGCTTTATTGTTTAGTGTTTATAATGAGGTGTCTTCAGTTTTCAGTGAATGCTGTATCATTTCATTCCTCCAACACTAGATTCATCTTTTTCAGGTGAAGTACATTAATCTAATAATATTAATTTGTATGTAAAACTACATTTTCCTCACTGTGAATGGGGAACAGGTGGAATATGGAGGCTACTGAGACAAAGTAAACCTAAATTCGCCTAAACCAACACTGATAAAATTATTTCACCTTTATAAGAATTTTTAACCTGACAAGTAGTATTTAAGATTAATCACAGGAGTTTATCTCATAGACTTTCAGGAGTTCCATCTTTTTTCTTGTTCCTGTTTCTTTAGGAATTAAGGATTAGTTTGTAATTGTGTGATAAACTAGATAAAATAATGATGGTTTTAACAATACAAGCATCCTGTGGGAGAAAAAAAATGATTTTTTAATTTTTTTCTTTTTCTTGTTAACCATCATAAAGGACTGTGAGATTCTTTGCAAGGAATGTGCGCGCACGCGCGCACACACACACACACACACACACACACACACACACTTTCTGTCTTTGCAAGGAATCACAAAATATGTATATATGTGTGATGGAAAACAAGCCAACATTGTTTGGTTCTGTTTAGTTCTTTCATTTTTTAGATAAGTTTATATGCTTAAATGGGAAAGTGTAGGGGGAGAAACAGATATTTTGCAGAGACATGCCCCACCACTTTAAGCTTTTCTTGGACTGTGTAAAAATACTGACAATGTGTAAATCTCATTTGGGGGTTTTACTTTAACAGATTTCCAAGTATTATATTAAAATATTTCAGTGGTGGATACATATGACAATAGTTGCTCTAGTAAGTAACTGGATATTGAAAAGGTTGGATGGCATCCATACAAAGAGCCAATCGGATTTTTTTTCTTCTTCATTTAATTCCATTCACCTAGTAGGCTCCCTAAACATTAGGCAAAACCCAGTATGTGGCTAAGTTATTGCTCTAGTGTTCATCACACAAAAAGCACAGTCTTAGCATTTGTAAGTTTTCTTCAGGGAGGTTTCTAATCTAGACAGCATTTGCGTTTGGGGATTACACCACAATCTGTTCCCCACCTCCTCCCCCTCTCACATGTAGCCCTTTCAACTTCTTCAAAGAAGTGGAAAAAAGTAGGTTCTTTTATTAATAGCAGAAAACAAACCGACTGCTGGACTTCCGTGGCAGAGCTCACATAATGCACCAGGGTGGGAACTGTAACAAAGAATCCTTGAATGCACTAAACATATAGTGAAGCCCCATTTAAATTCACTGGTGAAGCTTAGAGTACAATAAGTGGAAAGTTTAAAGTAGAAATTAACCATGAGCGTAAAAGGAAACCGTACTTTTGTGAAGGTAGATACTTCCTTGAAAAGACTGGTTCAGAAATTTAAGTTTCAAGCTGTAGTACCTCCTAACAGAATGCACCTTTAAAATATATTCCTTAACCCAAAAAATCACCATATATGTTATATTAGGTGTATGTAATTTCTCATGTGCCTAAGACTAATTCTGTTCACCTAATGTATATGTTGTTTTTTTATACTAGTTTGGTAGTTATCAATGGAAAATACTTCTTAGATCCCAATCTGTCCTTTCCCCAGGGGGAGGATATAGTATCTCAAGAAACCCCTCTCATATGAGGGAAATTTCTTTGTGTCTGGACGGAAGTTTGAATATGTCATCCCTTAAGGTTTCCAATCTGTTTGTTTGGCTTTCTGGTATATTTTTCACACACACACACCCCTATTCTATAAAGAATGCTGAAAACATAGTTTTGCTAAAGGAAGAACTGGGTGAATTGTTCACCATTTTCTGTTAACAGATGTCTGAAATCAAAATGCAATATTAACCCTTAGAGGCTCTTATACTGGGTATCAAAGTTGAAGCCTGTGTCTTTGTCTTCATCTATTAAGCTTCCTTCTTTTTCTAACAGCAGTAACCTCCTCTTGTATTGTCATAATTTCCTCACCCTCAATACAATACGGTGCCATCTACAGTCACCACTGTAAAGCACTATTTAATACCACCTTCTTTCTCCCACCAGTTGACTCAACCCCTGCCTCCTGCTGTTACTAAAATGGCTACTTTGGCCCATGCCAGTTCTTTCACCCTCTGAGTGTGAGTTCATAGATAATATTGCTTCCTACCCCTTATTTTGCTACCTAAGTAATAAAGTCAGGAACTGGGATCTTGTGTCAGGAGTGTCAAGCACCTACATCATCAGAAACATTGGGCAAGAAGAACACGTTCCAAAGAAACTTTCCCACCTGCTTTTACCTCTTCCAATACTGTCACATTAGTCTCTCCATCTCCTGCAACACCCTTAGTAAACAGACAATTCCAAAGGGTAATATACTAGTTTGCTAGTTTCATTTTTCATAAGATTTAAAATAAAGCAGCTGAGGTTACTTTAAGAATAGTGGCAGCCTTAGACATTGGATATTCCCAAAAAGAGAATATGTGGAATATAAATCTCAGTGCCTGGGTGATAAGCAGGGAGCCTGGTTTTCTCTAATTTAAAAAATCCCCAATTTTTAACCATGGAAATGTAGATTTGGGGTTACTTTTTGTTAATCAAAAATTGGGGAGTTTTTTTTAAAGCAGAGAAAACCAGGATCCTTGGTGATAGGATTATTCTGATGTCACGCTGCTTTAAAGCACACTTGCTACTGTAGACAGCCTTGAATTGAATCAAATATTTTACATTAACTGCATTTTTTTTAAACCAAATGGTTTAATTATAATAAATTGTAGGTTTGTCATCCCTAAAACTCAAAGACTTCAGCTTTAAGAGCATGCAGGCCTGCTATTTAAATATCATCTTGAAGCAAATCATTTGCATAGCACTTCAGGTGACTGAACAGGTTCCTTATGCCTAAGCTATATGCTGTGTTATACAGTACTTGCCATGCTCAAGTACGACTTACTTGGTCTGTGTAGTAAAAAAACTGGGAATATTGAAGGATGCGTGTCCATCAAGTCAGCAAGTCAGATGTGCAAAATGGCTGCTCACAGCCATTTTGTGGCCAGAGTTATAGCTTCTCACTCCTAGGCTAGAAGTAATTAGTTTTACAATAATGTCTCTAATAAGATTGCTCAAAACTGTGAGGACGTAATAGGTCTATAGCTTATGCCTATACAACTATATAGACAATACAGGTGCTCATTCAGTAATTTAGGTGGACCATTTCGATTTTTAAAAAATCTAGGAAATAAATATTTGAAGTTCATCACACAAATGTTATATCTGGGGTGTAACAGCATAGTTATGTACTTTTCTCCTAAAATACAGGATTAAAAGCATGCCATATTTACCTATTAAAAGTTAGCAGGGTACCAAGCACCATATAAGATTTTGCTTAAAAAAGAAGAGGTTACCAAGGCAACCTTAGTAACCTGTCCCAATCAGCCCAATGGAATAAGTTTTTGACTGAGTGTTGCAGTTATCTGAGGGGTGGGGAAAGAGCAGGGGTAGCTTTTGTGTGTTAATAGAAACTCAAGGCTATAGGTTGCCTTTCTAGTATTTGATTATTATTTTTAAATGTAAAGGGAAAATCAGAATCACCAAGGTTAATGAATACAACTTTAAGAGCAATGTAAATGTTTACAAATAAGGCTATGTTTGTTCTACTTCGTTGATGCAAGATCCACATACGTATCTGTATTGGAGAAAATAATGCTGCATGCAGAAGGGGAGTGAACATTAATATAGACATAAGCTATTTTTCCAAAGCATACTGGCTCTTTCCCACTGTCCATGCATATTCTATCAATGCAATGGCTTATTGTTTGTGCAGCAAAAAGCTGAGCTTGTAGTGAAGAGAACTAATTGTGGCTCAGGAGATTTGGATTCCCGTTTTAGTTCTGCCACAGATTTTCTCTGAGAACTTGAGCAAGTTATTTACTACCTCCATTCCTCACTCAATGGAAAGGACTTAGTATGTGTATATGTAAAGTGACTAACATGGTGGTGCCCAATTTTCAGACTGAGCCTCTGAGGGGTACTATAATGTGAGTAAAAGAAAGTCATTCATTGATCAGAGCAATGTCATGGTTTATTACGATACCCTGTGCAGACTATTGTATACAAGTTGGTAATAAGCTCAATACTTCTGAATTTCAAGGTTATGCCCAAAGGGAGCTTGGTCTCCCAGACCATACTGTCTTGAGTGATGCCCAAAGATGTTTGTGTTATCACAATACCATAAGTTTCATGTTCTTCATCAAGACTTTTCAACTTCAAATTTTCATCCTATGCTACCCTGCTTCAGTCTTTGAAAAAATGTTAAAGTTTCTACACATTATCATCTTGACCTTAAAACCAAATAACAAAAAGCAGCAAGCAGGAGGAAGACTCATTGTTAACTGTTTTTTAGGGTCATGAATAGCATAAGATCACTCTTAAGTATGTATATACGTTTAGGCTTCTAATTGTTGCATGCAGTTTGGTCCTTAGTTTCTGCATCTGCTTTCGTGACTTTTCAGATTATTTAAAAGGCCTCCAATGATCTTAGTTCGGAAAGTACTTGTATTAAATTGCTGTTCAGAAATGAATGTCTAGTTACGGCAACTATCTGCATAAAACTTGTTCCATATGCATATTTTTGCTTTCTTCCTATTCTCAGACCCCTGCTATATGTTACATATATTACTCAGTTAACTGATTAAGTTTAGACTGGCCCCAAATGCAAAATAATTATCACACAATTAACTGGTTCATTGTGCAATAAATTTAGAGCAGCCACATGTGCAAATTATCACGTGATAAAAATGGCTTTCCAGCTATACAAAAGCCAACCAGGAATAAGGTTATTGCTTGAAAATGTGTAACAACTCTATAGCTGGTTTCTATCCAGCTTTAATCTGAACATGTATCAGGGCCCTCAGTATGGCCCAAATCCTACAATGACATTCAGTTTGGACCACAACACAACAGCAAACTCTTAAGTACAACAGCAGCCTCATTGGCTCTCATGTGCCCAAAGATCTGCTGCATTACATTATGTCATGAAACATGATGCCATGTAGGGAGTAAACCATTCCAGTGGAAACCTGGCATTACCCCCACTAGTACAGTTGTATACCATTTCTGTCTTTTCTCCTATAAAATAGGCCACACAATTTCACTGGATAATTTATACACTGAGGCTATAACTTATGGCTGGAGGAGAACTTATCTTTCAGGAAGACACTCAACAATGTTTTGTGTAATAAAGACTATATCACATCCATTGTTCTAGCCATTAATTACAGCACTGTTAGTCTTGTTTCTAATCTGAATTTGTCTAAATCTAACTTTCAACCATGGCATTTTCTTGTGTCCTTGTCTGCTAATTTTACGGGCTATCTACTGTTGGAAATCTCTCCCATGTATGTGCTAATCATGATCATATCACTTCTTAAGATTCTCTCTAATAAGATAGTTTGAGCTTTAGTTCCTTACTGAAAGACAGATTTCCCAATCCTGAAATTAGTCATAATACTTCTTTTTTAACCCTTCCAGGCTATCAACATCCTTTGCAAATGTGGACACAAAAAACTGGACATGCCAGTAATAGTCATCAGTAATGCCACAGACAGTGTTTACACTTCCCTTCCTTTACTTGCCATTCTCTTTCTTTTTCATCCGAGGGTCATATTTACTCTGTTAGCCACTTTACTGTACTCAGAGTTCATGTTCAGCTGGTTATCTAGCATAATCCTAACTGATTAGGTCCTTCTGCATGCACAGCAGAAGGGATAAGGGAACAGAACCAGATTTATAAAAGTCCCCAGGAGGGTAGGCACTTTCCTTTGAAGCTAGTAGGTGAGAACCTCACCTTCTTAGGAAGGAAATGATACTACTCCATTGCTTTTACCCTGCCATCCCTGTTCAAGAAAAGCTTTCATTTATATCAGTGGGAGGAACAATTAAAATTATTATTATTTTGCTTTATAATGTCCAAGTAATTTCTAGCTCTCTCAGATCTATCAGTCAGATTTAAAGAGTACAAATCGCCTTAGTACCAAGGTGGAAGCAGTATCAATAGTGATACCTTTTTTTGATGTTCTCTTTGAATGGTAGAATTAATACATCCAATAATGATGTATCCTTATTCTTAGTCCAAAATGAGATAAAATTAGAATATAATTTTGAATGTTTGGAAAATTACTTTGTTACTCAGCATTTTTTGTACTTGTATGTCATTTAAATTACAGTAACAGTCCATACAGTTAAATTAAAATAACTTGATAGCTTGAAGCAGGTGCTCAGCTTGTGTTCTAAATGCATTCTTCCAAATAGCTGAGATTTGATTTATCATAAAGAATACTTTTAATACATTCCTGTATACGTTCTTCCTGGCCCAAGTAAATCTTCAAGCCTGTATTTTATTATTTTCCTATTAAGTGTGTGGTGGGGAAGGGGAAACACTGATCTTAGATAAGCAATGCAAGTTGGTTAAGAAAAGAGATGGCTGTCATCTGTAGCCTTTCCAGACACTGCAGTACAGCTCCAGACAGTCACCTGAGTATTATCGCTTTGTCTCAACTATAAATCACAGTGTGGTAATGGCCAAGGCTGACACCTTGACATTTTCAAGAAGAGTAAAAGACCTGATTTGAATGGAAATCAATTTCATTTCACAAATCTTGGGATACTACTCCAAACATTGTCTTGTTCTTTTTGTGTCTTATTCAGGATTCCCATGATGTTGATAAAGGATTACTTGTGTTATACAATGACTTTCACTTTCTACATGCAGTATAAAATTATAGAAATGTGTTTGTAAAAACAGAACAATATGGCCACGACTCTCCACAGCTGTGGAAAGGAACAGTGGTTCCTTTCACTAATATCCCCTTGGGATGTGGTGCAACTGTTCTTTTAACGGTCCTCCCTCCTCCTACCCCCCTCCTGCTTCCCCCCTCCAGTAGGTATCATGTAGGAGAAAAGTGGAGTGGTAGAGGGAAGGAGGGAGTGTGATTTCATACACTTTTTTTCTTCCTGGCTGGCAAAGTTAGCCAAATGTGAAGTAGATTGCATGCTGCAATCCTGGAAAGAAAGGCAAATCTGATGTGCTGCTCAAACCTCTCTAGCAATTTCTCCTGAGATAATGTCTAGCTCCTTCATGCACACAGGCCATTTAAAAGGGTCGAGAATTTAGAAGCCGCAGTCCATCCATAGATGATGTCATTCTAGGTTCAAAAGTCTTGCATGGAAAAGCAGACCATGTTTCTGAAAAAAGAAAACAGCATTTTGAGGCAATGTGGGGAGAGTCTAAAGGTAAAGATATTGTACTACATTGATATCTCATATCTGTATCACGATCTCTATCTACAGATATTCAACTATCGTGTGGCCTAGTATATCAAATGATATGTGACACAATAGCAGTATGCCCAATGTGCTGTCAATAGCAAATGAATCCATTGGCTGTATCTCAGGACATCGTAAGAGGCAGCAAAACATGGAGTGCTATTGTGAGATGAAGTGGTAACCATTTGAGTTGAATGATAAGAGGAAATGATATCCCAAAATAGCTCCAATTCTGTCAGTTTCATTTGTGGAGAGAGAGGCTGAGCAAAAATTCTTTTGAAGATTTACACATGCCTGGTAAGACTTGGGGGTTGCCACATGGAGTCTTCAAGCCACAAATATACTTGATATACTCATAATCAGCTCATTTATTTGGATTTCTTTGAAGATTCATTTCACAACCAAAATAAAGTGAATGTACAGTCATATAACCTCTCATCAAATGAAGCGGGTAGAAATTTCTGATATTTTTGGCCCAATTCCTGACAGTTGCACAATATTTTCAGCCATTTCAACCACGCATTGTTCTCTTGTGACAGAGAGATTTTAATGTGGCTATGATACCAGGTTGTGTCATAGGGTAATATTATATCTTGTGACTAGTTTTCCCATGTAAATTATTTTTTTGTGTTTCCCCAAAGAAGCCCTTACGTGAAAAGGTAAAGGATGAAATCCTAGTTGTAGTGAAGTCAACAGGAATGTTGCCACTGATTTTAATGGGGTCAAATATCACCCAATAAATGTGAAACTTGGAAAAGTTGTCACCAACCATAGAAATCATTCATAATGTTTGCATACATAATTTCCTCCCACAGTTCTGGAAATCCAAGCAGTGCCAATCGAGGTACAATGAAACCTAGAAAAGTGCATTTCAAGCAAGAGCTTGTAGATTCATCCAAAAAGACCACATTGGAATGTGGGCACTGGAATGTGACTCTAAATCTTACCATAATAACAAACTGGAAAGTTTATATGTAGCTGTCAGGTCAAAAAATAAAATATTTGGATTTTTTTTTTGCTTAGGCAATTAAGAAAAAGCAAATACAGCAACCTCAGTGCATACCACATTACATGGTAGAAAAGATGCATCAACATATTTTAATAGTTTATAGTAAGACTTTCAATTTTTAGATGAAAGTGTGGTTGTCTGATTCATATAGTTCATACAGTATTTTTTTTTACAATAATCACAGCTAGCCAATTTGTAAATGTCTATTAACTTTACTAAAATGCTGTTTGAAGTTACCAGCAGCCCTTTTTACAAGATGGCCATTCAGTTCTTATTTCCAAATCAAAATATAACATCTAACGATGACTCCCTTTTTAAGGAGATTAGATCAAGTAATGATACTCTTCCGTATTATGCCAGTTTATTAAGATATACTACTTAGATATTACTTTGTTATAAAAGAGCTAACAAAATAGATTCATTTGCTTACTTGGTATTTCATCTATGTAAACCCTGTTAACAACAGTTAGGTTTAATGTTAATTGCTCAGTACAGTTCCAACCCATCTATATAATGTATTTTGGGGCTCACAGTATGGACAGGTCAGATTCACCATTGCTGTCTGTCTTGTGTAGTTATTTGCACCTAAGCAATGAGCAAAGTGCCATCCAATCAACCTACTAGTTTTTTTCTCAGCTCTGCATAGTTGTATATGACTCTTAAGCATGGATTGAGTAGGTTCACTGTGTTAGAACCATGTTAAAAACAAAAGACATTTCTGTCCAGATAGCTGCTGTACCTACACACATTTTTAACAGGTCCACAAAATGGTTTCAGTAGGCTGAAATCTATTGCCAGAGGTTGGACTGACCTGAGGTAGTCTCTCATTAAGGCTGTAGCTGGGTTTAAGACCCACCAAGATGTATTTGCTTTGTTTGTGAAAGAACATTTCAGTTACTTAACAGCAGGGATGTCAGAGGGGCTAATGCAGTTAGGAACTCCTACCCTACCAAGTTTCAATGGTGGTGGGATGCTTTATTCCATTAGGCCCCCATGAAAAATCCCAAATGAAATTGCTTATTCATAAGGATGACTTCCCTTAAAAAAATCTAGTATGACCATCACGAGTTATGTGGTAGAGTTAACATTTTCAGTGGGAGGCTGAGTGAAATTGCTTCATGCTGAATTCTGCACTAGATACATGCATGCAGTTCTGTTTGAAGTAAATGGGGGTTTCATGCACATGAACAAAAGGCAAAATTTGGCTATTGGATTCCACCACCGTTATGCCAATAATAGCCATCTAATTATTTTTCTTTCCTTTTTTTCCCCCATAAATGCTGATGTTAAAAAACAAAGACACTTTAATCAATAACTGTCTCTAATGCTGCTGCCATGACAAAATGATGCCCTCCTTTTCATTAACTGATGATCTTTTCCTACTGTTTCATACAAGCCTCAGAAAATTAGCTGAGATGCACATTGGTGTTTCATCAGAATAGCTCCTAAAGATCAACAGCAGTTAATCCAACTTATGCTTTTCATAGCTGTAGTGAATAATTTTAAATGTACAGACCTAATGTTCTTTAATAAACAAGGTCCCATTAACATCATACATGAGGTAGTTCTCCTCTAACTTGGCAAGCACGATCTTTAGTCATATTAGTAGACACTAAGGAACTTCAGCAGGTAGTGATGAAACTTTATTATTCTTCTACAAGATTATCCTTCCAGGTATGGGCTGGTGCTTCCTTGGTATAGTAGCGGGTTTTATATTTAAGATGAATAGAGCAACTGGAACTATTGTTTCAGATGGCTTGGAGACTCAGACAACAATCTGACAAATTAGGCATAATTCGTTGTTTCTCTGCTTTACGTATCAGCTGAACTTCTGACATGATGTGACTTCAGGTGCTGTGGATGCATTTTTCTAGTAGCTCTGACTTAACTCCAGTCCTGCTTTCTCCAGTACTTTTACTTTTCTGTACTGTTTCCCCTTGTCTGTTTGATTTATTTCTCCATGAATTCTCTGTAAGCTCATTCTTTATCAAAAAAGCTCTGTTAAAATGTGCTTCAAAACAGAGATATCTGCTAATAGGCCCAATCTTTAGCCACTGAAAAGCAGCACATTACACCAACTAATCTTAGCTGAAAAGGACCTGATTCTCTAAATAGGTTGCACAAATGAAGGAGAAAAACATTATGGGTGTATCCCCCTATGCAGGAACATGCATTTCCCTATGCATATGCTACTGCTGCTTGTCCCCAGGAAATGCCTATGCTTGTGCACTCTGGCATGTGGCACGCTGGACCAGGTGGGGTAGGGGAGGCTGAGGCCAGCACCTGGGCTGGCCTCGGCAGCCTTGAAGTTTTCCAGGGCCTCCAGCCATTGGAATTCAGCAGCGTGGAGCCTGACTGGCAGTTGGAGTGTGTCTCTGGCCAGTCAAGCTCTGGTTTCCAGTGATGCATGCTACTGCCATGTGGGCCACCCTGCTTTTTTAAGGCACAGGTTTTTTGACACCAGGCTCTCCCAGTGTCAAATCCCCCATCATCCCCTGCATTGCAAATTAGCAGCTTGCAGGTGCAGTGTGTGCAGCATGCAGTACTGCAGATGGGTCTGTGCTTGTCCAGACATCCGCACTTGTCTGAACACACCCTATGAGATTAACATAAGAGCATGTTAACAACACTTTGGAAAGTGAAAGGATAGCCAAAGCAGGATATGTTTAATGTGATGAAACCAGTGTCAAATACAAGGTGGCATCAGTAAGGCTGGGCCCTGGCTGGCAGAGTTGCACCCACTTTTGCATTATAGTATAGTTTCCCTTTGATGTACATTACTGCTTATGGTTGAAAAACATACTCATGCACTCTTGCAAATAGCCTGGACCTATCAGTTCAGTGACACTACTCACAGGAGTAAATACTATGTCCAGTAGTAATTGTTTACAAGGCCTGGTTCTCAGATTTGGTATTTAAGAGGTGTGAAAGGAAACCTACGCACTTTAATTCTCTGCTGCCTTCAGTGGAAGAAAAATAATTATTTTTTCTCTACACAGAGAACTACAACCATAATACACAATAATGTACTGCTGAACAAGTTATTTTTGCTTTATTACTTATATAGCACCATGCAGGAGCAGTAAATGCGCAACCCATTTTACAAGGCACACCAGATATGAATGGGTATTTCTTATTCAGCCAAATTCCTATAGAACCTGCATTTTACTTGAGTAAAGAATGCTGAATACCCAATTATAAGAAGGAAAGCTATGTATGATAAAACTTGAGGACAATCATATTTCATGATCGCTCCTCCAGTCAGACAATAATTTTGATACTATAAATCCCTAGAATAACTTTTTTTACAAATCTATTTTTAGAAGTGGCCACAGTTTTTTTGAGACTGAGTGGCATTAATATGTGATAGTCTGAACCACGTAGTTTATCTAATCTTTGTAAAATCTCACTGCTTAGCAATCAGTTTTGGATAGCAGTGAGAAGTAACCTGAAAACACATATAATGCTGACCAAAATAAAGTCCTTGGCTGGCTTGGATTTGTACTTAGTTTTCTAACCACAGTATTTATTTAATCTCTTTTTTCTGTCTCTGACAGTCTGGCAGAAACGCGCACACAGACAATTATGAAATCAACTAATCTGTTTGACACAAGGTCTATAGAAAAGAAATGATCAGAAAGTGACTTATGATCTCCCTCATGCAGAAATATGCCGTTTTGTTTTCATAATGAAGAATACCCGTTTAGTTTTAAATGGACTTTTATGGCTATGATTAAGAGACTAGCAAAACAGGCAAGTGGACTTCTCAAAATATTTGGAAATTGCGTTCTTTTCAAGCAACTAAAGGATGAGGTGTACGATACTTGATAGAAAATGATTGCAGGATTGGCAGTGTGATTGTTTTTAAGAACACAGATTGATTGTGTTGCACTATGATATAATACTGCTGGCTGGATTAGGGTACGACTCTCAGGGTGTTAGGCTGAGACCTTTAAACTCATGTCACTCATACCTTTAAGTTGTTCCGACAATGCAGTCTATAAAATGAGACTTAGTGCTTTAATCTACTAAAGTTTCCCCTGGTGAATAGTTCCTGGTTTGTGGGAGGAGGGGAAGGTGATCATGAAAACCAAAGGTTTGATTGGTATGAAGTGATTTTGGACCAGTGCGAAGCAGACGCCTTTGCTCTCCAATCCCTGTGTACTTCTAAGTCTGTATGCTGAGAGAGAAAGCTGATATTGTTCACTCTAAAATTAATTCCCAGTTAGCCAGTTACTCCTGGTTTTTAGCTCAGAGCACGCTGTAATTGCATTTTTCATTTCAGTAATTATAGAGGATATTAAAGTGGATAGACAGTTGTAGCAATCTGGTTCCTTAGACATACCCACTTGTCCAAGATCAAATGGCTACAGCATATTTAGGGTTACAGTCTCCTTTTCCTTCTTGTTCTCTACTGCAGTGGATTTTTTTTCAGTGTTACCATGGCAACACTATATCTGGCTGCCAGCTCTGTCGTAAGTTATTGAACTGAGACTGGCTTTTGGTTTAGCAGATAATTAGGTTCTGTCTCACAGGTTCATTTTCCTGTGACTGGGACGTGAATATGACCTACAGCTGGCCTCAATTTCAGTGTCACAGACAAAACTTTAACCCTTCCTAGGCTTGTCACTACTGTACCAACAGCTGGTGGTGGTTGTTACAAAGCACTTTGCCTGCAGTGCTCAACACAGCACACCCTAGTGAATCAGAGGGGTTCATTTCCCAGTTCACCATTTATGCTAATCCTGGTGTAGGAGGGAGACAGCCAAGGTTGCATTCATATGCTACGGTGTATATGAAAGGAGTCTTGTTAGCCCCAAATGAATATTGATAATCTAGTATGTAGATTTGTCAGGGAGGCAAGTTCAACAGGGCAACCTGCTTGATTAGTAACCCTTTAAATAATAGAAGTGGGAAGGGTACTGTAAGCATTTTTGCTTGAATCAAGAATATGAAATATTTACGAGGGGCCTATTTTAATATACGGGGGCAATTCTTTTGATGGCATATGCTGGCATAGGTGGGGAGCTTTCCCATTCCATGGCAGTTGAGGATTTGGTTTATCATTTATGATGCCAAACTCTACCCTTCCCCTCTTCTCTTTCTTACAGGGCTCATTTTTTCGAGGGACTGAGCATCCTCTGAGAGGGAATGCATAATCCTCAGCTCTCTCTATGCTTCAGCAGGCATCCAGGGAGCACTGCACAGGATGGATCCCAAAGCTTAAATATTAAGCTATTAGGTACAAGGAGGAAGATCCAATGTTTTCTTAGGCAGGGGATTTAAATTATGATTTTTGTCATTTGCCTGTATAAAAAGGCATATCCTTTTACAATGTTTGCAGCGTCTAGCCCAGGGTAGTGTCCTTCCCTTGACAAATGCACAAAAGAAGATATTGGTTGAAAGAAGCTTGTGGGAGGTTTTGCTTGCAGAGATTTCTTTAGATTGTTCCCACAGTGGTGGGGTGAAATTCTTCCAACCAAAAAAAAGCAAGAAGTCTCACTCTCATATCCTACAGATCCCAGAGGATCCTCCAGAGGTACAAGACCACCAATGTACAGAACCGATATCTCAACTAGTCTGGGGCTCGCTGCTGCTCCGTCCCCTCCCTTCCCCACTTCCTTGCAGCTGAGAGTGTTACTCTCGGAATGGCAGTAGGATTTCCCCTACCTGCAGCTGCTCTGGCACTTGCCTTTCAAAGGGATCCACAGCAAAGAAGATGATTGTTGAATTTCACATACACACCTCACACAGAGGAAAAGAGCTATTGTCTGAGGAAAAGATCTATATGCAGATCTTGACAATAAACACTTCATTCCTCCCTGATTCCCCCAAATTATTTGAATAATAGCACTTGATTAGAAAGTCAAAGTGTTAGGCCGGGGCCACAAGTTTGGCTTGCATAATAGTTATGCCATTTAACTCATCTCACAGATGGGATTTTTTGGTAAAGCAAACCATGCTTAAAAACTGCCTTTTACGCTCCACAAGGAAAATGGAATAATATTTACATGAGACAGTGACTTTAAAGACAATGGCATAGGAGCTTAAGGTTTAGCACATTGGTGCACTAAACAAACAAAACAGGCCCTCAAGGTGACTGATAATTAGCATATTTAGTATAGATTATGGCTTTTTTTGAATACAGGAAAGAGGGTTGCTGAAGAGTTAAATTGGGAATGAGGGGTGGGAGGATGAGGAAGGTCCCTACAAAATGGATAAATGAAATTCTGCAATCTGATTGGCTGAAGAATCACCCAACTGGATTTTATTATGGCATATTACTGCTGGTAGGACCTTATTAATACCAAACTGGAAAGGTAGTTCATGCAAAATCCATAGTACATTATACAATTCCAGTATGTATAGAATAAAAAATTGAACACACAACTAAAACATTTTAAAGTATGTTGTCTAGTAAATTAAAATTATATTTGTCTGATTTGCATGTCATCATTAAGGATTTATTTTGCACTGCTTGCATTTTTCTCATAGAGGATACGAGCAGAGTAATAGTTTCAGTTTTGTTTATTGCTACTGTCATCCTCCCAGCTGTCATGTTCTGATACAGTTCTGTAATCTTTAAGCTTCAAAAAATGGTATAAAGCCAAACAAAAAAACCTCTGTATTTATTGGAACCATAAAGATATTAAAAAGTACTGCCACTGTGCTTAAGTTTTATAAAATTTAGATAAGAAATTTGTTTGGCCTAAATCAACTTGACATTGCCCCATACTGGTTGAATATGAGGGCAAGCAAACCAGCTCAGAAGCAACATGGTAACATGAAGCTTGCATTATTTCATTTTCATCATTCCCCCCCTCAATCTGTGGACTGAGAAGGTTTGTATATGAGTGGCTAAGCACCTGGACCTCTATATCAGCTTTTCTTTGTCTATAACAGGGGCAGGCAATTATTTTGGGTGGAGGGCCACTTACTGAGTTTTGGCAAGCCATCGAGGGCCGCATGACATGCAGCCAGGGCAATAAATATTAATTTTCTAAATTTTTAGGGGTCTTGTGGGCTGGATAGAATGGCCTGGGTATTCGGCCCACAAGCCGCATTTTGCCCACCCCTGGTCTATAACAAGCTGAAAAATCCATTCCTGCATCTGGACTCAGTTTTTCAAAACTTTCCTCATATAAATTTTTCCAATAAGCTTTTCATGACTATTCAGGTGAAAAAAAATGCAGGATCCAATGTAAATTTGCCTGCCAAGTCTTGCATGTATGTTTCTGTTTATTCCTCAGGACACTTGATGACAGCATAAACAACACAAAGTGTTCAAGAACTGGGGATCCATAGTCCCTAGACTTGTGTGGTTACCAGAGGCTTTGTGAGTCAGTCCAGAAGCCAGGTGGTTTTTTTGCAGGCTAAAGGTATTTTCCCTCCCGCATGCACTTTTCAATGAGTCCTCCAAATATCAAATACAAATCAAAACAAAACAAAACACACCATGGAGACCATAAAAAGCATTCTCATTTAAGATTGTTTATAGTAATTATTCTATATGGTATCAACTTTGTGAGCAACATAGCCAGAGACTTCTTGAGTTTCACTCTGGACTTTCAACTCTTTGTGAAAATAAATGGTAGTTCGAATTATACTTCAAACAATTAGCCCTCTACATTTTAATGAGAATTACAAAAACAGTTGCATCATGTTTCAAGTGTTCAGGTTAGCTCCCAGAACTTGTGACTACCCTGACACCATTATAGTAAAAGAAAAAAGAAAAACGTTACATTTAAAATTAAAAATACTTTGGTTATTCATTCACTGATAGGTATTTAGCTATGATTTTTATTTGTTTATTTTATTTAGAACATGCTTGTATATATCCAGGGCAAATGTAAAAAAGAATGACTATAGTATTTGATTGAACTATTCTACCACTAAAGGGCAATTTATATGCCATCAGCAGAAAATTCAGGAGGAAAATATTAGGTGTGAGCCAGATTACAGTACAATATACACCAAACAAGGAAAGTGCCACCATTTGGTAAGTGTAAAGGCAAAACCAGGAATATTTGAGCCTTAAATGCAATTTTGGGTATGTCTTCAAAATATTTATTTGAAAAATGGCCCTTTTTTAAAATAAAGAAACATTTTTCCAGTTCAATGTTAGAAAGGAACCAGAAGTGATAATATGCCACCATAGAATATAGCTGGATGATTCATCAGCCAAGCAGACTGCAGGGCTGTATCCAGACGAATGCAGCCATGCGGTATGTGGTACCCCAGACATGTCTGCTGTGCCACATACCACACATTCAGCTGGTTTCCACACCACAAGAGAGCAGCACAAGGGCATTTTTTGACCCTTGTATTTCCAGAGGTCAAAAAAAACCTGCACAAAAAAAACCGGAGCGGCGCACACAGTTCAAAACTGGAGCGTAGCTGTCCAGAACCATATTTCAGCTGCCAGCCAGGGTCTGAGCTTCAGGATCACCACAGCTGCAGCCCCAAGAGGTTCTCAGGATCCCAGGTAAGGATGCTAAGGCCAGTCCAATGTTGGCCCCAGCCTTCCCCAACCCACCCAGTGTAACCTGCTGCATGCCATGGGCATTCCCCGAGGACAACTAACAGTGGCACAAGGTGTCCCGATGCTAGTTGTCCCCAGGGAACCAAATGTCCATGCTCATGTGGACATCGCCCAGAATTTCATCCAGCCATATTGAAAAAAATAATAATCTTTTTGAAAGTTTCCTCCATTTTTTCCCAGCATAAATCCAAAGGAAAATATTTTCAGTTTTGCAGTTTTTCTTCATCTATCTTTTTTCTTTTTTCCAATGGCAAAACTGAAGAAAGGAAAGAAAAAAAACACAAAATGTGAGAAAATTATTTTTTTTAAAAGAATGTGAATGAACAGAAAAGTATTTCCTCCCAAAACTTCTATGTAAGGCGTACGTGTGTGTGTGTACATTTTTAACCAAGTCTTAAAATTGCAGAGAGTTTAGATATCAACTATCACTAAGCATATACCTACCAAATATGTAATGTTTAATACAAGTATACTGTGACAGTGTGGACTAATCACAAAAAAGACACTTTACTATATGCCAAGTACTTTCATCCTTCACAGTGCCTCAAGATTAAGCACTCATCCGCCATTAAACCAGGCTTTCTTATCACAGATAAAGTTACATTTCAGTGAATTAAGATACCCCACTTCTCTTTCTTTGTCAGAGAACAGTCACAACATGAAGGCATATGTATGAAAGGTACACTTATGATGATAATGAATGAATCGAGTTCAAAAGCATAAATAGGAGAGTCTTCCATAATGCCTCCCTCTAGGACTTAAAGTTACACATGACAGTACATGTATAAGATCATACCATGATCATACAGCAAGCTTACTGCAGTGAAGAACTGTTGCCATCACTCCTTCCTCTACCCTCCTTATTTAGGGTCCAGTCCAGGCACCATCTTGGCTACTCAAACTCGAGGAAGAAGGACCTGGCCAGCCAACAGGTCCCAGAGAGCTGGTGGGTGATGCTCAGTTGTGCCCTTTGGCATTGTCTTTTGGTGAGGATGGTGGCAGGGACATAGGGTAGTAACAACCATTTGGTTGTTAACCTGTTATCGTTTTTTGTGTGTTCTGTTTGTTGGGAGAAATTAGAAGGGATTTATGCATTTTAATGGACAGCCACTGGCCATGTGTGGGATGGGAGGGGGTGGGTTTAGGCTTGGGATGTAAATTGGGAGAGAGGGAAAGAATCTCTGTTGGATCTAAGGTGGGAAATAGAGGTGGGCAGGAATTAGAGATAGAGAATGTGAAAAAGTTTTGTGTATACATGTTACTGGGGGTTGGGAAACAGTGTTGGGGTGATTTGGAGTGTCTGTCCTCCTGGATAACAGGGAAGCAGGAATGGACAGGGTGAGGTGGAGTTTAAAAGTTTTAGAGGGTTGATTGGGGAGTCTGTTGCTGCTTCAAATCATGTAGGTTGTTTGTTATTGTAAGCTTCTTTGAGCCTTTTTAGATAGGGTGGACTATATCTCTAAACAATCATCATCATATAAGCCATCATTCCCAGCCCCACCTTCCTAACTACAGGACGCAAATAAAGAGAATGAGTATATTGGACATCAGATAGAGTCCTTTTTGTGACTGGATGGTTTGTAGAAGAAAGGATCTACAGGTGGTTGAATCGTAATGTCTTAGCATTCTCCCAGCCAATACCCTGAGGATGTAGCTCCTTCTGAATGGTACTGGCCACTGTCCAAGACAGTGTATCTCAAGAAGTTTAAGGGGTAAGCTTCCTACCTCAAGGTGGGAAGGAAATTGTACCAGCCACAGTAAAATTTCCTTTGGGCTCTCTTCCAGAAATAGACAACTGTAATTCATAGTTTCATAGTAGTTTGGGGTCAGAAGGGACCTGAACAGATCATCTAGTCTAACCTTCTGCCACTGGCTAGAGCACATGCTGGGAGCACACGACCCGACAGGTGGTTGTCCAAACTCATTTTGAATTTGTGCAAGGTAGGAGCAAGGACCACTTCCCTAGAAAGTTGGTTCCAGATCCTAGCCACCCTATCAGTGAAATAGTGCCTCCTAATCTCTAACCTGAACCTATCCTCCAGCAGCTTCTGGCCATTGTTCCTCGTCACCCCAGGTGCTGCTGGGGGGAATAGGGCCCTTCCTATTTGCTGCTGATCTCCCCTAACAAGTTGTAGGCAGCCACCAAATCCTCCCTCAGCCTCCACTTGCTGAGGCTGAACAGGTTCAGGTCCCTCAGCCTCTCCTCATAGGGCCTGCCCTGTTGCCCTCCAACCAAGCGGGTGACCCTCCTCTGAACCCTCTCAAGGCAGGCCACATCCTTCTTAATGTGCAGTGCCCAGAACTGGACGCAGTACTCCAATTGTGGCCTGACCAGTGTCACATAGAGGGGGAGTATCACCCCTCTGGACTGGCTTGAAATGCATTTTTGGATGCACAACAAGGTGCAGTTGGCTTTGCTGGCTGTGGTCTGGCATTGGAAGCTTATGTTCATCTTGGAGTCAATAATGACTCCAAGATCCCTTTTTGCCTTTGTGCTCACAAGGGGGGAGCTTCCCAGCTTGTATGTATGCTGTGGATTCCTTCTCCACAGGTGCAGTACCCTGCATTTATCTACATTGAACCCCATCCTGTTACCATCCACCCACGTCTGTAATCTGTCTAAATCTAATTACAGCCTCTCTCTCCCTTTGAGCATGCCTACTTCTCCCCACATCTTGGTATCATCAGCAAAGTTGGACAACGTGTTTTCCACCCCCTCATCCAAGTCACCAGTGAAGATGTTGAACCGTGTAGGCCCCAGGACCAAGCCCTGGGGTACCCCACTATTCACATCCCGCCAGGTCGAGTACAACCTGTCCACCACCACTCTCTGGGTGCACCCCATCAGCCAATTTTTGACCCATCCAACTCTGTAGGCATCAATGCCACAGTTGGTCAATTTATTAATGAGAATGGGGTGAGAGACAGTTTCAAAGGCCTTCTTAAGGTCTAGAAAGACTACGTCCACAGTGACACCATCATCCAGGGATTTAGCTACCTGGTCATAAAAGGCCATCAGGTTGGTCTGGCAGGACCTGTCTTTGATGAACCCATGTTGATTTCCCCTGGGCATGATCTCCCCTGCTGGCCTCTCTCAGAGAGGGCAATTATTGTGATCCTTGATTATTTTTTCAAGGATTTTCCCCAAGACTGATGTGAGGCTTATGTGCCTATAGTTTTCTAGGTCCTCCTTTTTCCCTTTCTTATAAATGGGGACCACATTAGCTAGTTTCTAATCTCCGGGCACCTGGCCCATGGACCATGATCGCTCATACAGCCAGGCCAAGGGCACAAAAATGACCCCTGCCAGCTCTCTCAACACCCGTGGGTGGAGGGCATCGCAGCCTGTAGGTTTAAAAGCATCCATCCCTTCAGAAGATCCCTAACTACATCTGTGCAGACCTGAGGCCTGGCAGTGCTATCCCCAAGATTGCCCGTACCTGTGGTGGGAGAGCTGTCCTGGTCCCTGTCCAAGAAAACAGAGGCAAAGAACTTGTTAAAAATTTTGGCTTTCTTGTCTGGCGTAGCCACAAGATTACCATTTGAGTCTAGCAGGGGCCCTACATTACCCGGTGCCCTCCTCTTACTCCCAATGTATTTGAAGGACTTTTTGTTGTCCTTAATCCTGGTCGCTAGCCTGAACTCCACTCCTGCCTTGGCCTTCCTAGTGGCCCTCCTACACTCACAGGCCAAGGAGGACTATTCCTCCTAGGTGATAGCCCCTCCCTTCCACTGGGTGTATGCCTCCCTTTCAGCCCTCAGGCATTCTCAAATGCCTTTGCTGAGCCATGGGGGTTTCAGAGCACTCTTACCCGCCTTCTTTCTTTCGTGGACTGTCACACTCTGAACCTGGAGGATCATCCCCTTAAGGTACGACCATCCCTTGTGGATTGCCATATCCTCTATCTTTTGGGCCCTCAGTGCCTCCCCCACTAATCTTCTAAGTTCATTGAAGTTGGCCCTTCTGAAGTCAGGGGCTTTAGATTTGGTATAAGCCCTCAACACCCTGCGCTGGATGGTGAATTCCAGCAGGCGATGATCACTGTCACCCAGCTGGTCAAGGACCTGCAATTCCCTCACCAGGTTACCCCCAGTGGCCAAGACCAGGTCCAGCAAGGCATCTCTCCTAGTGGGGCTGTGCACCTCCTGGATAAAGTGGAGGTCCTGTATTTCAGCTAGGAACCTAGAAGAATGGTCAGACCTGGCTGACTGCTCCTCCCAGCAGATGTCTGGGTAGCTTAGGTCCCCCATGACAATGACATCCCTAGACCTAACTGCCTCCATAAGCCTTACTGAGAAATCCTGGTCCAACTCAATCCCTTGGCAGGGTGGTCTATAGTAGACACACACTATAAGCTCCTTTTCACCTTGCCCCCTTTGAAATTTGACCCCCAGTGCTCTGCTTGAGCTTCTTCTGCCCCAAACCTAATTCTTGATGATGTGAGTTGCTCTTTGATGTAGCGGGCAACCCCCGCCCCCCGCCTTTCCTCCCAGTCCTGTCCCTTCTATATAGTGTGTATCCCTGAATGCCCACCGCCCAGTTGTGGGTAGGATCCCACCAGGTTTCTGTGAGCCCCACTAAGTCTGGATTCTTCCCTGCTATCAGAAGGCAAAGTTCCTCCTGCTTGTCCCCCATACTACATGCATTAGTGTACAGGCGTGTGGAGGCCTCCTGAGAGTGCACGTACCTCCCCCCTGCTCCCAGGACTGCTGTGCCCATTGTTGCTTACCTGGGTTTCTGTTTCTCTTGTCGCCTTGCTAGTTGCCACTGTTAAAATGAGCTTGTGCTGATGCCACTGTTCCAAGGACCTTGCATGTCTGCATTAACCCACTAATTTGGAGGCCATGGGGTTATGTAACAGTATTATGAATATTACCTTTCCATTTACCTTCCTTGCCTGTACAAGTGTTACTGTTCCTTTCGCATCGCATGCTTGTCCAGCCAGTTTAAGGCCTCCATATATAACATAGCCTGAAAATATAGAACTGCCTATCTCATCTACTGAGACGTTTGGGGTACAATAAAGCTGCATGAAAGCCTAGTTTTTAAATTCTTTTTTCTACTGTAACACAGCTTTTAAATTTACAGTAGGATACAGCTTACCAGAGTCGGGTTATTTTTATTCTTTAAAAGGTTGACTTTAAAATAAAGTTAGATTAGGAGTCTAAACCAATCTTGTTTCAATTGTTTATTAAACAGTTGTTTACAGGTTGTCCGGTTTCCCATATTAATCGCTCATATCTAATTATTCTTAGTAAATCCACGGGTGTGACCTTTGCTAAATAATTTTCCTGGAATAATAGCAATAAGATACTTTAAGCAGTACATTTCTGGGAATTATTGAACTTCTCAGGTGACTGAAGTCACTCATTCTTCGACCTCATGCCTCACAACACATCTGGGGCATGAAATTATTCCCTTCCAATGTGGCGCTTTCTCCTGGCCTTATTGCTTAAATGATTTGTAAGGATTAGTGTATTAAAAGCATTGTGAGAAATTCAAAAAAGAAGAAGGTAATATTTTGCATTAAAGTTATCACTTCAATCCACATTTAGGTAATTTACTCACATCATAAGAGTCTGGATCTAATAGACATCAGTAGTACCTGCTCATGAAAGTATGGAGGGAACGGTATCTTTTTTGGCATTCTGCTTTAAATAAAAATTGTGTGTCATTTGTAGTAGAAATTACCCAAATCAATGAATCTATACATTTCCAAGAAGAACAAGATGAAATGCATTTCTCTGTCTTTTGATGTGTATTGTCAAAGGTCTTCCAAGTATTTTATGCATTTAACTGTGATTCATTTGAAATTGTTTTACCATATCATGATTGATTTGTAGACAGAACGCAGTTTCTCATGAGATAAATATATCATTCCATTCTAAATTGTAATCTTTTTCAAAAGGCACTGTTGATTTTTCCGTTAACATTTTAGAGAAACAGCATGACCACTTTTAATTCGCCGTACTGCTGACAAGCTACCATATTCTTTCTTTTTTTGCTGGTAACTTCCTGCTGCAGTATAAAAACACTGCCACAAATTCAGGTCAATTTTATATTTTGCTTCACGAGTTCACAACAAAATTATGGATATGCAGTAGTGCAGCTAGAACTGGAATATATTTTATAAAAAGAAGAAAAAAAACCCCATCAGTAATTAACTTTAAAATGTTGGAATGTATTTTGCCTAGTCTATTAGAGTTTTCCCCTTCCCTTTTGGCTTAATCCAAAGGCCATGCATGCTAATGGCAAGATTCCTATTGACTGTAGTGGGCTTTGGACCAGGCCCTTTAGCTTAAGTCTCTCTATTTTTACCTTTGTAATTCACATAGATGGGTAAACAAACTACTTCTGCCCCCCACCCCACAACTCAGATCTGTTTGGTGACTACTTACAGGTAAGGGGTGGGAAAAAATAAAAATGCCTGCCTTGTTAAAATTACCTTCCACTGTCTTCTGTCTTTCAGTTTCTGTTTTGGAGACTGTGATAATTTTTCTTCCTCTTTCTCTTTGTGATTAAAGTGAACATCTGAACTCTTGGGTCTTGCTTCAGCAAAACATTTTTCACATGCTTATCTTCAAGCATGTGAGTAAACACACTGAGTTCAATCCTGGCTGACTTCAGTGGAACTACTTTGCTTAAGTGTTCTCCTGAATCAACCTTTTATCTGCTTCCTTTTCTGCCTTAATGACATATGTAATGGGATTCAAAAAATACTAAAGTTAAAAATGAAACACATCTCTTAAATTTCAAGTATACCAGTCCAACACTTTTTTAGTTTGACACTGTGTGTGGATTTAATTTAATATGTACGAGTCATACTCTGCAGAAGCAAATGTAGCAAAACTGATTTTATACCCAAAAGTGCCAATTTGGTTCATCATTCATATGTAGTACAGATGTTCTGTTTTTAATGTCAAAGTAATTCAGCAGATTCCTAAGAACATGTTATTTCCTGACTCATTCTGTATTCACTTTCTCTGCTCCACCCTGTCTCAAGTACTTATTTACAGGATACCTGCTCCACCCTGTCTCCAAGTACTTATTTACAGGATATACTCAGTAAAATAATTTAAAAAATGGTATGACAAATGATTTATTGCTTTTTTGAGTCATGCTAATGATTGCCTTGGTTAAAAATTGAGATGTGTTTTTCCCTCCCTTCATGAGACACTAACAATTTAATATGGCATGTACTTTATCGGAAGTTATCTTGTATACTTAAGACACGATGGCTAATCTTGGTTGTGGCATTTATCTCCATATGATGGGAGAGAGGGATCATTCTTAGTGGTATAGATACAAGCAAGCCAGTCCATCTCTTCTCGCAAGTGAAATGTCACACTAGAAATAAGCAACCATGTGTTAAATATACTCTACAGTATGTAAAATATAAAATATTTTATAAGGCTGATATGCTTTGGAAGTATTTGGAAGTATGAACTCTTAAATTAGGTAGAGCGGGGGTAGGCAACATTTTGGGTCAGAGTGTCGGAAAAACTGCAATGTCTACCTTGTAAGGTGCCAAAGTGCCAGCATATTAGAAAAACAAAACTAGGGCAGGTAGTACATAGCAGGATGTACTGCATATTGATATAGTTAATAATCATAAATGTTGCCCTTTTTTTACAGTAAATACCAGGTTTTTAAAAAATAATTAAACTTGGTGATGAAAATAGCACTTCATACTACCTTTGTTCTTGTGTGTTCTTTTTTTTGTTAAGCATGTTCTGATGAGAGAAATAAGAGAAAAAGAGGAGGGAGAGAAAAGAGAAATGAGAGACAATGAGAAGAGAAAAGGAGAAAGAAAAGGAGAGGAGAGAGAGAAAAATGGAAAGGAGAGAGAGAAAAACAAAAAGAAAAATGGAAAGAGAAAAAATAAGAGAAAAAGGAGAGAAGAGACAAAAGGAGAGAAGAGAGAAAATACAAGAGAAAGAAAACAAAAAAGGAAAAAAGAGAAAAAAAAGACAAAAAAGGAGAGAGAGAGAAAAGGAGAGAAGAGAAAAGAGAGAAAAAAGAGGGGAGCAAAGAGAAAGAAAAAAAGCAGAGAAAAAAGAAAAAGGAGAGAAGACAAGAAAAGAAAAAAGAGACAAAGAGATAAAAAGATGAGAAAAAGAAAGAAAAAGAAGAGAGAAAAAAAGGAAAAAGAGAAAGAGTTGTGCCCACATGTCCCTCCGCAACTGGCTGTGGCTCAGGCCCACCGACTCCAGGGCAGTATCCAGGGGAGGGAGGCAGCAACACCCCAGCAGTAGTCACCGGGGCCAGGTTGCACAGGCCTCCCCAGTGGTCCTGGAGCAGGAGCCCAGGCAGAGGGCTGGGACGGAGGGCCTGGCCAGCACTTGGGCAGACAGACATCCCATCCCACCCAGGCTGGGGCAGCACTGGGGCGCTGAGCGCTGGGGCCGGGTAGTCAGGGAAGATCCAGGTGGCGTGGGGAGAACCAAGCATGGGAGAAGATGCCATAGGCAGGCCGGCCTGGCCACACCCTTGGGAAGGCAGGAGCCAGAGGAGAGTGGGGGGCCAGGTGGGAAGCTGAGGCTGTGCTGGGGCTCTTCAGATTCACGCTGTAATGGGCAGGTAGGGTGCCCAGCAGCACCCAAGGTGGGGCCTGGCCTCTCCCATGCAGCTCTGTCTGTGAGATGACGTTGCCTTGCTGGAGAGGAACACCAGGCTCAGGGGGCTCCCAGCTCTGGGCTCAGCCTGCCCAGCACCAGGCACAGTGTGAGCTGCCATTGAAGCCACCCCTGATGGAAGGGCCTGGCTACGGGGGCCAGCTACAGGAAGCTCCCGGAGCCCAGCAATGGCTGCTGCAGGCAGCACTTGGGACCAAGGTGACCAGGAGCCTCCAGCACAGCGGCCCTCCACATTGCCTGCCCAGGTACCAGTTTTGCCCACCTGCAGCTCCCCTCCAAGGGCTGGGCTAGACTGGAGGGTGCAGCCTGAGGACAGGGGGCAGGGTCAGAAGAAGGCAGTCAGTGTCCCCTCACCCTGCCCCTGGTATCTGCTATGGTGCTGGGACCCATGGCTGCTCTGGAGAGCCTGTAGCAGCAGCTTAAAAAAAAAATCAGTTTTTAGACAATTTCCTTGTGGACCGCCCGGTGTGCTGAGGAAAATGTCTCCATGTGCCACCACCTGGCACGTGTGCCAGGGGTTGTCTATCTCTGAGGTAGAGGTAAACTGGTAAAATTCTCTATGAAACTTTACCCCAAATGCTTAATCATTGGTTCAAATTCAATCCTGATTGCTAGTACCCACAAATGTCATTGGAAGGACGTTAATTGGTTTATAGGAAATGAATTGTTGATCTCTATTTAAATCCTATAATGGGCAGCTGTCCACAGCACTATTTTCACCATCCCTGACCATCTGAGCAGAAACCATGGAGGGAATGACCAAGGATAAAGGGCTTTCCTACTGGTCTGGAGTGCAGCACATTGGTAGGATGATACCTGGAACTTTGCACCACTTCTTGCCATCATATAGCACATTTTTGCGTAAAGAGAGGACTCTTATCACTTGACTAGAGTGCTTCAGGAACAATATATTCACCAGCCTTTCTGTCTGGCACAAGGCTCCTATGGTTCAGATATCTTGGAAGTACATCTGACTTTTTGGGTCCAAAAATGAATGGAAATTCTGAACCTCTGACATCCTTTTGAATCATTTGCCTATTGCAATTCTGAAGATTAGTTATATTTAATACATTGTGGGTTTCAGCATTATGAGATGAATGGAATCTCATCTAGCTCAATGGTGAGCTCCTATACTCACCTGGGAGAGGGGTCTGGAAAGAAATGTATCTATTTCTCATCTGCCAGTTTCTACAATTTGACACAGTGCTTTTAGGACTATTCTTTACTCATGCACATTGTGCCTGTCTTAAGTTCCAGATGTGAACAAGAAGAATTAATTTAATCTTATCCCATATTTTATTACTATCTGATGAACATGAATAGCATCTCATTAAAATACATTGCATGACATTTTTTTACTTCATGTATGGAACATTAAAATACAGAAACATAACCACATATTTGTATGTATTTTCATTTTGTGTCGCAGTGTATTACATCTTCTGATACGTGTCTATTTTTTAATCTATTGTTCTACACTCTGAATCTATTGTTGTTTACCTGCTCTCCTGGGCAATTCTGATACAATCTGCCTTTCCTTTCAATATTGCTACACTGCATCAAAATAGTTTAACTGTGGAACAATTGAATGTTTCTAAATAGAAAAATACTTTGTTGCATATTTTTAAAAGCTACTTGTTTTGTTTTCCATTTTTTTTCAGTAGAGAAGATTACCTTTGATTAATAACAATTATATCTGGGCTTTGTTCCTCTTATCTGGGTGTCAGCAGTAATTGGAATCCATATCCATATCCTACCTTGCAATCATGCTGCAAAAGGCCAATAAATTCCCGCTGAGTGTGTTACTTGTTAAATTTAGTGCATTACATTCAGGGTAATGAATAAAAGCAGTGGGCCGTTACTGTCTGGTTGGCAGAGGAGGAGCAAGAACAGCCAGACTCCCCTGAGGCCCAGAGCAGGCTTAAAACTGTGACAGGCAGAATCAAGGGACTCCCTAAGCATCATAGTTCAGTTTGTCTCCCTTAATTTCCCCTTCTACCAAGATTTTGGAGGAAATGGAGGGAGGTGAGGTAATCTCCTACATTAATATATTGTGCGTGTATACTAGGACTTGGTAATACAGGCTTTCTTAGAGGGAATTATATTTAAAAGTAATAGATTTATATTAATCATTCAGCTGATGACAGGTTTGACTATGCTTGAAGGAAAAATTTATATCTGTATGCTGTTTAATTTAATTAAAAACATTTACTATGTGTACATATACACACAGTATTTTGCAATTTTTATTAACCCTGTATTGGTTGGTAGATATAAATATCAAGCTTCTGCACTTTTGTTTTGCACATATGAATATTGGTTTGTTCCATAAAGAACTGGTTATGTGTTTTGATCATCATAAGACTATAATATGTATTGAAATATTGAATGCAGAAATTATATATTCCTTATTTCCTGCAGATGGATAATATAAACATAAAGCTGTAAACTGATAAAAACTGATTAAAGGAGGCCATGGAGGAAATTACATAGTGGCACATAAAGGGAGTCTTTATGAATGCCTGCACAAACTGGTTTTCATGATGCTTGCAACACTTTTTTGCTCTCCCCTGCAGTCCATTTGCATTTCTGTGCACCTGTGAGGACTTCCAAATGAGTGTGCAGCTGCACTACCAAACATGAAATGCTGGTGCTGCACCTAGGAGCATGGCTGTGACAAGCACCACAGCCACTCCCACGCTGTTAGCGCCAAATAGGATATCAGGCAACAAGAGCCAGTTTTAGAATGGTGCAAAGCACATGCTTGTTTTGCTGACAGAGACAGAGAGCATACAAGCTCTTTTGGGCATGTGCTCAGCAGCCCTCTAATGTGCTGTATTTCCAGAATTTGGGATTGGGATGTGGGAGGTGTTGGTTATGCTTCCCAAGGTGGCAGGGAGTTGGGAACAGTGAGGGAAGGCACTTTTTGGGGGAGACACTGGCTCTGCCCCTGCCCCAGGAAGGAAGCCTAAGCTCATGGGTACTAGATCTGTTTTCCCCCACCAACCCTAAAGCCCGCTCCCAGACCTGTCCATGTACTGTGACCTAGCCAGCCAGCATTCATGCTGCCTGGACCAGCAGTGAGAACATTTCAATTAAACATAAGTAACCATGGTTCCTCTGGACTTTATAAGGTTGTCTGATGGTGCAGAGCATGGGGCTTGCTGGAGTTTGTCTGAATCTAAGGGCTATCCGGGACTAGCCATAGCTCTCCTCCACTCTCGGGGGGTCAGAGGAGGGGCTAGACAGTGACCACCCATCAAGATGGGCTTAGTGAAAGGTGTCCCAACTGCCCATTTGGGGATCAGGTGGCTGGGAAAGAAAATCCCTGATCTTTGGCTCTCTTTCACTCCCCGGGGCTCAGTGGGGGGAGGAGGGGAGCTGGGCAGTGACCACCCACCAGGATGAGCTCGGTGCTGGTGGAAAAGGTGCCCTGATTGGCTGTTCCCAGACAGGGTAGCTGGGGGCTGGAGAAAAAGGAAAAGCTGTGGCTGCAGTCCCTGGGCCACTCCACTGAGTGGCTCAGGGTGGAAGAGCCCAGTCCAGCCCCCAGTTTTGTTTCCCCCACAAACTGTCCCTTCCAGACTGATCCATGCCCTGCAACCAAGCCAATCAGCCTTCATGCCTCCTGGAGTGACTATTGGGGAAATTTCAATTAATCATGAGTAACTGTGGTTCCGTTGAAGTTTACAAGGCTGACTGCCAGCTCCCATTGTGGAGGTTACTGGAGCTAAGCCAAGTCTAGGGGCTCACAAGGGGGCCAGGCACCCACCCAAACAGCCTGAGCAGGGAAAAGCTGCTGGCTGCACTTGATGGCCAGCTCCCTGACCTTACCCTCCAGCCCCTCTCCCTCTTCAAGATGTCAAGCCCCCTCCAATACAAAAACAATGTAAAAGTGACACTCTTGCTTTTACTATAAGGCAGTGGTTTTTAACCTTTTTCATCTGATGACCACTAAAAAATTTCAAATGGAGGTGCCAGACTCCCTTGATTGTGAGTGTGGGTATTCACATGCTTTTGATTGACTGTAGTCATCTTTCAAGGACCTCTTAGACATAGTCTGTGGACCTCCAGGGATCCCTGGACCACAGTTGAAAAATCACTGCTATAGAAAAAGCAACACAGATGGTGCCTTGGCTTTTAATGGATTTTAATGTATAGTGTAGTATGATGGCATCCCCTGGTATAAACATCAGAAGATGTCTTCCAAGCCTTGCTTTGCTGTGGTTTCTCCCCTGCCAAGGCAGGTTTGTGGCTTATGGAAAGAGGCAGCAATGAGGGTCTTCTTGCAGGCTACTTTTTGCCTGGCTTTGCTGTCTGTTCTTTCTGACAGTCACTTGGGAGAAGCAAAATACAGTGATTGAATGGCTGGCAATTCAAATCTCCTGGCCAGGCACAGGCACTGGTCTGGTCTTATCATAATCTGCCTGACCAAGCTAACTGTTCCAGCTAGCTTTTGCTTTTCAAATGGTGCTTGGCGGAGTCACAGCATTCATTGTCTTGGCTAAACTGCTCAGATAGAAGAAGAACCAGGGCAATCTGCTTCTAGTCCTAGTGGCTTGCTATACTGAGAACAACAATGTTGCTGTGGGAGTCCTTCTGGCCATACCACATGAGGCACAGGATGACTCCATTGAAGCTTCAGCTCTGCATGCCTGATTTCAGATCCCAATGGAGGGCTGTACTTGTGGTCTCGAACTGATGGGAGCAGCTTGTGCTCAAGACCTGGGACAATAAGCAATGGAGACAGAATTTCAGAATGTCTCTTGGCACATTCATGGACCTGTTTTCCAGCTCACCCCTCTGCTTCAGAACCAGGACGCTGGACTTCAGAGCCCCATGTCCATGAAGAGACAAGTTACAATGGAAGCTGGTGAATCCTGACAGCCTCCGGTGCATGGCTAACTAATTTAGTGTGGGACAGACAACAGCAACGCTTGCCATGCATGAAGTGTATGAGGCAATTCTTAAGCAGTTGGGGCCTTGGGTGCTGTGGCTCAGGGATTTGCAAGAAGTGATTGCTAGGGGGGTTCTGGAACTGTGTGGAGGCTACTGACAGGACCTACATCCCCATTCTATGCCCCCCCCCTCACTCTGACTTAGATTACAACAAGAGGGAGGACTCATTCTCTGTCATCCTTTAGGATTTCATGGACCACCAGGGCTGGTTTACCAATATAAATGTTGCGTGGTAAGGATGGATCCATGATGCCCATATATGTAGGAACCTGGGGTTCCCAGAGATGATGGAGTGGTGAGAATTCACTCCCAGCTGGCCTGTCCATTCCCCCTCAGTTATCAGGGATTCCCATTCCTTCTATGGTTCATAAAAACCATACACTAGCTGACTGGACCCCAGGAAGAATTTAAATTACTGACTGAGCAGCTGCCAGGTGGTGGTCATAGAGTCATAGTCATAGAGAAGAAGGGCTGGAAGGGACCTCCAGAGGTCATCTAATCCAATTCCCTGAGGCAGAATCATCCCTGTCCAAGCCATCTCATAGAAACCATAATCTAAACTCTGCATAAGACTGCCATGAACTCAGACACAACATAGACCTAATACCCTAATTTGCCATGGATTGAGCAGAGGAACCACAGCAGCCAAAGTCCTGCTTCTATAAAATGTTGTCAATATATGTTCAAGAGATCCTGGGTAGAGAGGGCCACATACAGAGGAAGGCAAAAGCACATACCAATTTGACCCCAGAGGAAATTCCTTCCTGATCCCAAATATGGCGATCAGTCTGAGTGGAGGGGCAAGACCCCTTAGCCAGGAACCTCTGGCTCTGGTCCCAGCAGGACCATTGGTATGTCCCAGTCAAAGTCCCCAGTCTTGGGTGTAGCAAACACCCAATGCTTCTGGGAAGGCTTAGAAGACACCCTGACCCATACAGCAGAAAAGTCAGGGAAGGGTGAAAGCAGCAAAGCCCAGAAACATGGGAAAATCCTATGGTAGAAAATAGACATAACTATGCCTAGATCTTCCCTGACCAGTGGCAGTCCAACTTCTTCTTGAATACCTCCAGCAATGAAGAGTCCACAATTTGCCTAGGTAGTTTATTCCACTACCTCACTATTCTCACAGTGAAGAAGTTTTTCTGGATATCCAATCTAAACTTAATTTGCTGCAACTTATAGCCATTGAATGGATGGTGTCTCTTCCTGCTTGACTTCATAGGCAGAAAGCCAGCTCTCAGCAGTCTCTGTTTAGCACATACTATAAGTCTGTGATGTCATCAAGGAGTTGATCATGGTACCTCCCTCCCCCTTTGGCTATGGGACATCCTCTAAGCTGGAGTCCCCACTTGAAGCTATGTGGCACCATCTGCACTGAAGAATGCAGATGCTTCTCTCCTCATAGTGGGATTTCTTGCAGGGGTGAGACAAGAAAAAGAAAGAATTGGCCTTGAGACTGTTTCTAATGGTTCAGTTTGTCCTTATATGTACTCAGACATTCATTCAGTCCCACACAAATGCTGGCAGGTACTGAGACAGTAGAGGATACCTTGAAATTGCTACAAGTTTTAAGACAGTACGTGGGGTAAATTGTGTTTGTCTTACTCTGGCCAGATACTTTCATGGGAACACCAACATCAGGGTGCAACTCCACCATGGTAAGTGCCTTCTTGGCTACCTACTCTGAGGCTGTTTTGCCCTTCCCTCCAGCCCCTAAGTAAAAGACCCCCTTCTGTCCTGTCCCAATCTAAGGTTCTCAGCATACTGTATGATTTCTCCCTGGAAATTGTGTCCAGGCAATGCAGAACATCTTCAGAGAGTTTGTGCCTTTGAGTTTGCCAATGGTGACCTTGCAGGCTATGCCCTGATGCTTCTGCAAGCTATTGTGCTAGGTGTCCTGGAGCTGTGGAAAGGAGCTGTTTGCTACAAAGCCCCACCCTGAGCCATTCAGTGGCGTGGCAGGGACTGCAGCCATGGCTTCCCCCACACTAGCCACAGCTTTCCTCCCCGCTCTGTCAGCATCCTGGCCCAGAAATGGCCAGCAGGGACACATTTCCCCACAAGCACCAAGCCCATTCTAGCAGATGGTCACTGCTCCCCCCCCCACCCCAGAGCCCTGGAAGCTCTGGAAGAAGGTGACCATTCTGGCAGATGATCACCTTCTCCTCCCCACCCTCCAGAGCTCTGGAAGGAGAGAAGCACCATGGCTGGCCCCAGACAGCCCCCAGACTTGGCCCAGCTCCAACAAGCCCCACACTCTGAGCTGGCAGACGGCCTTGTACATTTCAGAGGAACTGTGGTTATTCACAGTTAACTGAAATTTTCCCATGGCCACTCCAGGCAGTGTGGAGGCTGGCCAGCCAAGTCAAAAGGTGTGGACTGAACTTGGAGGGGGGATGGAGAAGATGAGGGGAATGAGGCTTTGGGCCAGAGCAGGGGAGGATGGGGTCCACTGGCAGGGAGGTTCTTACTATGTTGGCAGGGTTGGGACACATGGGACCATGGCCAGGGGATAGTAGATGGGGATGTGGGTGCCCTTAAATAAAATCATTAACTTTTGAATAGACCTCGCTTGCTGGCCATCAAATGCCTGGATGTGCCACTGATTGCCACCATTCATGCACTGTGCACAGCACAATGCCTTCACCCTCTTGATCAATTGCTGGAGTTGGTGGGCAATCAGCATCGATTGCAACCCCACCACCTAGCTAGTCCAGCACGCAAAAGTGCTTGTCCCCAAGATAGGATCCACAGAACCCCTCCCCGTGCTTCCCCAACCCCATCCACCACCCTCCAAATCCCTAAATACAACACCAATCATACACTAGCCATTCTTTCCCATACCCTGACTTACTGGCAAGGGTTTCTGAAGTGTTTTCCATGTCTTTTTCATCTGAGCTGCCTCCATTCTGTCCTGCACCCACCTCTTGGGTCTCTTGAGTTCCAGGTTCAGTGATGGGTCCCAGGAAGAGGGCCACAGAGGACAGAGGCCCTTGGAACAATCTTGCAGAGCAGCAGGAGGCTGCTGGGAGGAGGCTGCTTCACTGCTGTCCCCTTCTTGCTCATCACAGCTGACTGGCTTCAATGTTGTGCCCTAGACTATGTGGCAAGGAGCCATGGTATGATTCATCTCAAGGATTTCACTGAGCTCATTGTGGAAGGGTATCAAGATCCTGGCTGCTCCAGACACCCTGCTGGTATACCTGCTTCTCATGTACAGCGATTTCAGGGACTTGGTCCTGACCTGGAACCAGTTCCACTGATGCCCCTGTGCCACCATCTGCAACACTATACTCTCATAAACAGCCTGATTCTGCCAGTTGCCTTTAGTTCCCTTCACTGTAGTTGAGATAGTCCTGTCCTCTCCCCATACCATGATGAGGTCCAGCACCTCACTGTGGCTCCAATTAGATGCCCTCCTGATAGGGTCCAGGGGGGCATCCTTTGACTCATGCTGAAGATGGCTGACCTGGACATCTACAAAAAGTTTCTGTTTGTTTTCTAGTTGGCATGTGCTCTGTGGGTTGTTTGCATGGGGTTGCATCCTTGTGGGGTGGAAAGGTTATACTCCAGGGATGGGAAGGGGAGTTGGCTTGGTGCCAGAGCTGCCCCCTGGGCAGTAGAGTCTTGTGGCTGGAAAGTTTTTCCACACAGAACAGGAGGGTGGGTGAGGGGCTACTGCATCCAGGTATGCTGTAAAACTGTGACTTGAGGTGCTCATCTGTGGCCACACTTTAATGAAAGATGAGCTGGGTAAACCTCACCTGGAGTAGCATAACTTTGAGGTGCCTAGCAGGTGCTTAAAATTAATTTCAGACATTAATGTGTGGCCAGTTCAGGGGTCTTTCAGCTTAAGGCCCCAAATGCACCTCACAGTTTCCGCACACATTCCCCTCCAGGGGTTAAGAGCTCCTGGAGTGGCCCCAAATTATCATGTAAAAATGCCCTAAAAGTAATTGAATTGCAAAAGGCCTTAGACAGATGCAGGTTTTCTGAGTCACATGTAGTTATTCATTTTATTTTCAAGTGAAATGAAAGCAGCAAACAAAACAGAAGAAATAATTAAAACAAGTTACAGGACAGCAAATTCATGGCAAAAATCTTATGGCTTTCAGTGAGTTCCAGAGTTCAGCTGTGACAAACTGGTCTGCTACAGTCCTTGCTAGATTTCACAATGTTTTAACAGATGAAAAAAGAAAGGACTAACTCTGCTCCACTGTATCCTGCAGGAGGAGGAGCAGAAGCAGGCTGTAGAGGGGAGATTTTCAAAGTCATATAGAAAATATCGTGAACTGTCACCCAGGGCTAGATCTACCAAAGGACTCTAATTCCCAACTCCTTCCTCACTGTTGCTGTAGGCTCCTAAATCAAAATCAACATCCTCCAAACCTTGGAAATTCTTGAAGTCCCTGGGCACCCTTTTTTTTCTTCACAGTGAAATTCCAAAGGTGTCTGAAGCTCTGCTTCTGGACATGCCCAGAAATGCCTAAGTGTTAACAGTGTTTAACAGCAAATATGCATCCTAGCTACATTAAGGTCCAGAAACCAGATGTTCTTTTGTCTACCCACTTGCCAGTTCTGTTCTCAAATGGGACTCCATGTAAAAAAATGGCTAGAGAAGGTGGTGGTATGCCATTTTTATCTAACAATTCACTAGTTAGAATAAGTTAACATTGGTAAAAATGTTCCAGAAGTACTTGTCAAACCATATATATTTATATGTGTATCTATAGATATAGACGTATATATGTATATGTGTGTCTATAGATATTTATATCTGTGTATGTGTGCGTGTGTGCATGCGCGCACACATTTATGTATTTGTTTAAAGCTGGAAGAAATAGTTGTCGTACGGGACAGAAATTTGGGCCTGGGTCTAATTTTTAAATAGAGAGCTCCCATTCTACCCTGTTCTCTGCCACACAGGAGAGGTAAGCAGACAAAAGAGAGCGACTGTTTACATAGTACATACGAAGAGCCCCTGCAACAAAGGGGAGGAATGTTTGACCCATAACTACAAGTCTGTTGATCTTTTGTTACCATGAAAAGGGAAGGATTTTGATTGAACAGAGGCAAGTTGTTTGACTAGCCTGAGGATGGAAATAGAGTCACTGTGGGGAGAACTGACACAACAGGAGTACAGCTGAAGTCAGAGAGTTATGCTACCATCTCCTTAGGGACCTCTTCTTTTTCTTTGTTTATTTGTTTTGATGCTGCCTTTTAAAAAGAGTTAAGTACCTGGAATGTGATGGCTTAAGAATGGTATTTAAAGGTTTGCTTTTTGGGAATTGGCTTATAGGTGTATATGTATGCATTAGAATGGTTCAGGATGGGCAGCAGCGGTTAATACATTTTTAAGAGCTTGGGTTTCACACATCCAGTTTCTTAGCTTTCAAAAGCAGACAGGCTGTCTAACACAACAAGGACACACAGCCTGGGACACTAGGGGCATGTACCACACTGTTCCATAATATGAGATAGGGTAGCACCAGCAAGGCCCCAGAGCAGGGGTGCCTGAGTCCCAGTTTGGGGGGGAACGGACCAAATTAGTATGTGTACATGTGATGAGCTACGTGGACAATGTGACAGAGAGAGAGAGACCAATCAGCGATAGTCACAGATCAAGAGTAATCAGGAGGGAAAGAGAATACAAAAGCAGAGACTTGAAAATAACAAAGGGTCCCTCCTCATCCTGCCCGGGTCCTTCTTTCTGAGAGGGTCCCTGAGAGCAATCCCTGTCCCCCTCCCCCAGACCACTTTGGACAGAGGGCACATCACCAGCCCCTCTTCTCCACCCCATTAGACAGCAATTAGTTGGTTTTGTGTGAATGATTGTCAGAGAGTAGAATCTCAGGCAGTAACAATGGGAGGTCTAAAAAAACTGCAGCTTCCTGGGGGCATGATACCAGACAGTATCATAGAATCATAGAAAATTAGGGTCGGAAGGGACCTCAGGAGGTGATCTAGTCCAACCCCCTGTTCAGAGCAGGACCAGCCCCAACTATATCATCCCACCCTAGACTATGTCTAGCCAGGTCTTACATACCTTCAAGGATGGAATTGTATTTCTATTTCATTTTTTAAAATTGTGATTAAATGTATGTTAAAATCATTTTTAAACTGTACTATTTTACAGTGGAGAAAGGTCTATTCATTTAGAATTCCTATGCATATGAGTGACAAACCTGGTAAGCCCTCTTAGAATCATAGAAAGGTAGGACTGAAGAGAATCTCAGGTGGTCATTTAGTTCAGTTTTTCTCAACCTTTTTTGTGCTGGATCCATTTGCAAAGATCAATAGCTTGTCCCAACCCACACACCCCTGGCCCTCCCAGTGCCCAACCCACAGTGTCCTGTTTCCCCCTGCCCTGCCACAGCCTCAGTGCCTGGTCACCTAGGCACCTGCCCCCCTCCACACACCCATCCCCTCCATATGCATGCACACACATGCATGACCCCTCCCTCCCTCCCCCCACACACCATACACCAACAGTCCCCAAGCCGTGGCATGCCAACCTCTGTTCCCCATATGCTTACTTTTATCTGGCTGCTGGGGCTGCTCCCATGACCTTGCCTGCCTGCATCTGGCCATGTCTCATGCCCCAAGAAGCCCCTTGCAGGCTGCAAGGGGAAACCTGTGCTTTTGCATGTTTCACTGGTGCTTGCCTTTGAAATATTCTTGCAACCCACTTTTGGGTCATGACCCATGGGTTGAGAGACGCTGATCTAGTCCAATCCTTTGCAAAAGACAAACCATCCCAATCAAGTGTTTGTCTAACCTCCTTTTAAAAATTTCCGTTCTACAACCCCTCTGGGTAGCCTCTTCCCATGCCTAATCAGCCTTATAGTGAGAAAGTTCTTCTTAAGATCCAACCCAACTTGCTCTTTCTGTTGTTTAGTATTTTCATTAATGATTTAGAAGATGGAATTGAACACACATTTTCAGATTACACCAATATGGGTGCAGTTGTAGATACCCTGGAGGGTAAGACTAGGATTCAGCTTGATCTTGATAAATTGGAGAGATGCCCTGAAATCAATTAAATGAAATATAGGCTGGAGATTAGAAGTAACTTTCTGACTATGAGGGTGGTCAAGCATTGGAACAGGCTACCTATAGAAGTTGTGGAATCTCTGTCAGAAATTTTCAAAAGCAGATTAGAAAGAAACTTGGCTAGGATCTGTTAGTCAGGAATGCCCTGCCTTCAGCAGAAGGCTGGACTAGATGATCTTGTGAAGTCCTTTCCATCCCTACTTTCCTATGATCCTGAATTCCTTTAGATCAACTCCTTAAAGGAATCTGACCAGCCCCCCAGGCCATATTCTCACTTCTTGTGAGTTTTCATGTGAAGTACCCTGGGGAGAAGTGCATGTAAGCAGGACTCTCCGATTCTGACCTACAGACTTGGAAAATATTGAAGATTATTCTGATTCCGCCAGAAAATTCTTTCTGGAGTCTTTCCTGTGTTGGATCTGGGAATTTCTGCAAATTCTGAATAATTCTAAGTGGCTAGAAACTTTTGCATCAACCTCTGTTCCTTGGCTTCAGATCAGCTGATGCTTTTGTTCTGTGCCAAATATTGATATTTTCCACATTAAAACACTTAGGTGTAACCTCCCTGGCCAGATCCAGATGTGCAGGTACATGCAGTTTTCATACCTGGACTGTTAAAACATGTCTCACACTGCAAATTTGCAGCATGGGGGCAAAATCTGCTACTGGGAAATTCCAGTAGCAAAAAAAAAAACCACCACAAAAAAGGGGTGTGGCATATGCCACAGGAACATGTGCTGGCAGACAGAGGCTCAGTCCTATCAGGAGATGCTCTGGCTGCTGGCCAGAGCATCTTCTCTTATCTAATTCTACCCTGGCTCCTCCACTATGCCAGGGGCCAGGAGGATCAGGAAAACAGAAGTTTCCCTGAAGCAAGGCATTTTGCCCTACACCAAAGTGCAAGTGCAGGGGCGTGTGCAGCAAGAAAAAGTAGTAGTATAAATTTGTGCCGCTATGTTTTTTGCTGCTGCAAGCACACGCCCCTGCATGTGGGGACATGCCTCCTGGGTGCAACTGGGAGAGGCATTCTTAATCTTCTTTCCATCATATATTCTGCTGGATAATTCAGACACAAGGGATGTTGCCCATCATGCCAGGAATGATTGCTAAAGTTCTACTGATTTCTTCATATGCCTTTTTTAAATTTTTTGCCTCTTCACCTCTGCATTGCTTTGGTAATAATATAGCTTACTATCCCGAAAAATCAAAGTTCTGTGCAAATCCTAGAAATGTTTTTGAGATAAACTGAAGTCCGTTATCTAACCGCAGGACTTCAAGAACTCCACATCTAAAAACTTGAGTTTCTGAATAGTGCAGGCCAATTATAGCTGCATAAGTAAAGCCAACTCAATGCATCTCAAGATATACTTGAGTTCAATAATGTATGTGAATGTTTTCAAGGAAAAAAAAACTGTTATTATTGCTGCCAACGTCTATCAGGTAGTTTTGTGGCAATTAATGATTCTGAATATTTTTTTTTGTTTCATATATTATTTCCACACTGCTTACTGCTAAAGTCTGAATTTACCTACTCAGACTGGGCCACCATACAGATTGGTGTGCTCAAGCCCTACATTTCTTCATACATTGATATAGCTCATAGATTTTGGATAGCATCTCTTTGTGATATACTGAAGGGATCAAAAGCAGTTCATTACCCATGTGAAGGTTGTTTCAGTGCTGCCAATATGATAGTAGGTCTGCTGAATGTTATTACATTGCATTTGTTCCCACCTTCTCTGCCTTTATTGAATAAATTTCTGGCAAAACTCATCCTATAGTTATTCATCTGTCAGGATAGAGTTTAACATCTTTTCATAAACACTTTTTTTCTGCTACTGGTGACTGCTTAATTGAAGCTCTAGGTACAGTTTCTGCTATTATAAGTGCTTCCTCTGGTCCATGTTTAATGACAGAAAAACACTGCATCAGTCAGAGCTGAAAGCTTCATATCTGAGGTGGAAGGTGTTCCAGTGGTTTTGAACCCAACAAGTCTTGGACTTTTTTCTATGTTAAAATCTAAGATGAGCAAAAGTTCACTGACCTGTTTATAGACTTTGTAATTGCTAGACCTCCCTTTTCTACTTGAATGTATTGCTGTTTGGTTCCTGTGAAGCTTTTAATATGAATGTAGCAGGTCTTCAGTTTCATTCCAGCTGTTTTGGATCAGATCACTTCTCTGAGTCCACGTAAACAATGATCTCTGCCCAAATAGGCGGAAATGCCAATAGTTATTTTCTTTTATTGAGTGTGTTTGTGTGTGGGTATACACATGCAAGTGTGTGCACATGCGTGTGCATGTGTTCTCCCCAGTATCTATATATTGTGACCATTAAGGAGAATTCTTAAGGGTTTTATTAAGTGAATTAACTTTAGTAAGTATTTCCACAAATGGGTTACCTTGTCAAGAAGAAATGTCTTGGAATTCAGGTAAAGCAAATAATCCCTGCGCTTTATCAAAATCCAGTGGAATTCCCTGTTTTTAACTTGTGTTCCACAAATTTTTATCTGCTTGTTTCTAAATTCATATTTCTCAAGTTGGCTTGTTGTATCTGCATATTGTCTTTTATCATATTCATTTTTATCTCTGCTGTAAACCAATATGCTAAGTCATCAGAAGAAAAGCAGGAGGAGTTGGGTAGGCTTAGCTTGAAGAAAAGGAAATTATGGCTACCTT
Source organism: Crocodylus porosus (assembly GCF_001723895.1). Taxonomy (NCBI): domain Eukaryota; kingdom Metazoa; phylum Chordata; order Crocodylia; family Crocodylidae; genus Crocodylus; species Crocodylus porosus. The sequence goes on from NW_017728906.1 coordinate 24,660,560, forward strand.
TAATTGTAGCAGTTTAATACAATTGTTTGAAAATGTGATGGCAGTTTTCAAATGTTTGAAATACTGCCATAAAGAAGATGGAGAAACATTGTTCTCCCTTGCCACAGAGGCTGCCTGGCATAATTTTAGGCTGAAGCAAAGCAGATCTAGTTCAAGTATCAGGAAAATCTTCCTAAATGTAGTAAGAGCAGTAAGAAAGTAAAACAAGAAGTCCAGGGATATTGTGGAATCTCTTCAAGAGAACATCTGTCTGGGATGGTTCAGGAAAAATGAATACTGCATTTGTGCAGGGTTGGAAAGATCACAGAGTTTCTTTTTAGTCCAGCCCTATTTTTCCCTGATTTTGTTCTATTATGTATATCTAGATAAAGAATATATATCTATATTGTTAGGACCTGGTTGTAGGCACCTGGTTTACTGGTTAGGCCACCATGGGAGGGCTAGATCCCCAAGTTACCAAATCCAAAGGGAAATTCCAGAGGCAACCAAAGGCTCAGTTAGGGTTCTGGAGTCAGGGCCCAAGTTATTAAAGCTGAGCAGAGTTTCCAAAAGCCAGAGTTCAAGAGCAGAGCAAAGGAGGGTCAGAAGCTGGCAAAACCAAAGAGCAACAGATCCAGAAAGGCTTGCCATGGCAAACTTTCAAACAGAACTGTTATCTGACCTGCAGACTGCTGCCACAGGTGAACTTAAATGAGGAGACTGCTATCCTCAGAAGCCAAGCCAGAGGCCCCAACACCAGCCAGGTTAGGGCTGACTGCCAATTAGAGCCTCAGGCAGATTTGGCCAACTGAACGATTAGTTCTGTCTGGCCTGCCTGACACATATATAGGATGCCAGGCAATTCTGTCACAGACTTAGAAATTCTTTTCTGGAAGTGTTCTGGTGCCAAAGACATGCTGAATGGAAGCTCACTGAAACCATGCCACCAAAACAGAGTTCTTGTAAGAAGCCTAGGCCCCATAGAGGCAGATCGATCCCAAAGCCCAGCTGGAAGTAATTAGGGAATCAGGCTAAGTCATCACCTGCCCACACTGGGATTTACATGATCATCCAAAAGTAGGGCAGGAAAGTAGTCCAGCCTCCTGCTCAAGGCAGGATCATCCCTGACAAAACCACCCCAGCCAAGTAAATGTCTAACTGTCTCTTGAAATTTTCCGGGAATGGAGAGCAGGGCAAATAGCCATGCTGTACCTCTGACCTGCTTGAAACTCCTAACCCTCACTCTGCTGCTTAATCCTGGTTTGAGACTTTGACTTTGTAATCTTCACTGTAACTCCCTAATCTGAACTGATCTGTGACTCCCTGACATGAACTCCAGGTTGTGACTCCCTATTCTGAGCCCCTGGCTTGTGTCCTCACAACACCTACCTCGGCCACCCACACCCCAGTCCATTACAGTTATGATTGTAGGCAATTGTATAGATTCTTTAGGAAAGAGGTTTTCAAAAATCCAAAGTATTATGTAATTTAGAACAGGGGTTTTCAACCTTGTTGGATCAGTGTACCCCCGGTGGCTGGACATGGAGCAGTGTACCTCTGGTGGCCAGACACCGAGCAGGGTGCGGAGGGGGTGTAGCTGGATTCAGATTGGCAGCAGCCACCATGTGTGACTTTCCCTTGCCCCCCGATCCTGGCTGGGTGGGCGGTGCCATTGCAGCAGCGTGGGATAGTGCGTGATGGTGCTCCATCCCCACCCATGTGTACCCTCTAGGGCCTTCTCAAGTAACCCTGGCAGTATGCATACCCCTGGTTGACAACCTCTGACTTAAAACATTCTTTGACTTCTCATAACAGACATCTGTTCAGCTGAAAAGTACATATCTTTCAATGCAAAGGCTTTTATTAAGTTGTAAAAGGTCCATAGACATAATTTTTTTCCATTGGAGTTCAATATATAACCATAGTCACATACCATGTTTAAACAAAACCAAGCAAACGTTAGTCTCTTTAATTCTTTTTTCACTTCCCTTGGAAACAATATAAAGATGTAGTGTGTGAGCCTATAAGAAGAGCACAGACACTTGGAGATGGCACTATTTTTATTTTATATAGCTCAGGGGTTTCACTCGGTGTAGATGTTATATTGGTAGAAACCCTGGTAGAGGGGTTGTTAGTTTCCATATTATGTATAGAAGGTAGGATAGGGTCGCTTCTTAAGGATTAAGTGGTTCAGAGCTATATGAATTATCAGAAGTGACAGCCTACTTCATCATATGCTGTGAGAACATGCTTCTAGGTACCACTTAAGAGTCTAAGGTGCCCTAGCTTAGAAGATTCAAGCAGATGCATGTTAACTGCTGAAGAGCCTGGCCCCGGAGCTGCAGGTTGGCCACCCCTGTTGTAGAACATAAGAGCACTCTGCCTGGCTTCAGTTCACACAACTAACAGTACCCTTGTATTGCACTAAATTGAGGAAGAACTTTCTCTAATTCTCTAGTTCTTTCTCTGATTTCCCAAGGAAATGTTCAGAGACTTTCAATACAGCATAACAAGCTCATTGTAAAATCTTATATGATCTTTGCAGATCATTGTGTTGGTACAAACGATAATCTTTTGTCAGAATTGCAGTGACTACTGCTACAATGTCAGTTTTAAATTTATTTTTTTCAAACATCCATATTAATGTTTGTATAACAGTTATTGTCTAGTCCACTGATATAGTTCCTAGAAGTATAGCCTCATTTATAGCCAACAATAACACTACTTCTTGGATCATTTCCACTCCTTTGATCACTTCCATTACTCTCCATAACCAGTATACTTTTACAAAACAAGTCTTCTTATGGCATCTTCTATATTCTGCCTCTTTTGCTGGAAACTGCTGCCAGCTGGGGTTTGGTATTTTGCCACATCATTCACAGATTTTTCATTTTTCTCTCCTGTTCTTTGGTCCTCAGTTTGCTAATTATGCACTGTCCTGATGCTACAAGTTCAGTTTGACTCCTCCTTTTACATCTGCTTTTCCTCTTATCTATGTCAATATTGTCTTATACAGTTACCCCTTTGCTTTAGCATGGAAGTCATATTGCTGTTTCTTTGTGTTTTTCTTGTACCCTTGCTTTTGCTAATTCATAACCTGGATTTAACTGAACCTGTACTGATAAATTGGTGTTTCTGATATCAACAACTTTTCTGTCTCATATTAATTCCTTTTTTAACATTCCATATTTGTGATGTTCAGCGAGACTGATTCATCTCTTTCCACTTGGTCCTAGCACCTCCCAGTAAATTCAACTCTCTCTGCATGGGCAAAAAAAATCCTTTTCATTTTTTCTTTCGTTCTTTCTTTTCTCCTCAGTAAAAATAGAACTCACAGTATGTTACCAGCAGCATCACCAGTGGCATATATTAGGACTTTTATTTTGGATTCTTGTGTTTTCTCTTTACCCAGAGATCCTGCATTATAACTTAAATTTTCAACTCCAGGGATGCCATTTGTCTGAGCTGCCGAAGTCAAATATTTCTAGCAGAGGTATTTTCACAATGTCATCTACTGTTGTACTGAGATGTTGTACAAGGTTTTATACAATGCCACTTCCTTTTAACTATTTTCATAGGCCTCTTCTTTGGCATTTCCATTCTCATTCACCTTCTGGTGGTCTAGGAGCCCCTTCTCTTTCTCTTGTAACTTATTTAGAGAATAAGATTCATCCCAACTCTTGACACAATGTACTACAATCACATGCTTTCCGCTACAAGAAAACTTGCCCTCTGGAAATCACCTATTCATTGTCATTACACTCCAACAACAAGGACCACAAGAGTTAAATTGAGATTGCCCTAACCAAGGTTAGTGTGATCTAAATTCTCCAGCATGCATGGGGCTTAGGTCACCCTAAAAATGGTGCACCCAAACTAAACTTCATTCACTAGGAGTGATGTGAAAGTCAGCAGGGTTGGGGTACAGGTTACCAGAACCAAGAGGGGAAATCTAAGACATAGTCCAAGACATAAGCCAAGGTCAGGAGTCAAAGAACTGGTGCCAAGTGCCAAGAAAGATCTGAGGGCAGGGTCAAGGAAGTCAAGCTGAGTCAAGATGCTGGAAAAACCAGAGAGCAGGGCCAGTGCTAAGATTCAGGGGAGATTCAAGATGAGGGTCAGAGAAAGGCAAAACTGAATCAGGAGACAGGAGAATCAGAGTGCAGTGAATATGAGGCTTGCCAGAGCAGACTGAGGCTTTGTGAAGCCATTCCTGTAACCTGAGGCTGCAGGTATGCTTATAAGGGGTAAGTGGCACTTCAGAAGCTACTCCAGTTGCAGGAAACTTCTGTTCCACCAGAAGTACCTGCCTTTTCTTGGTACTTCTGGTGGAAGTTTTGCACTAGTTTGGATGAGTGAACGTGGTTGGGCAGTTTCCAAGATTATTTTTCAGGGCGATAGCCCTCCCAATCAATCAAGTAATGGAACCTGCCTTGGGTGCATTTTGAATTGAAGATCTGCTTAATGATATAGATATGCTTTATGACCTTCCCCTATCATGGGTGGGGGAGTGGGTCTAGACAGTCAGGAAAGGGGGTTGAATAGTAGCATATGGAAAACAGGTGCATTTTCAATGTCTCTGGCAGCTGGAGCTTGAATGCAATGTGGCTTATATGTTCCACAACCTTAAATGGGCCCAGAAACTGGCGGTCTCAGGTTCTTGATATTTTTTTGATAGCCAGACCTTGTTGCCAACCAAAATGGTGGGGCTGAACTGATAGTGTTTGGGCATCTTGGTTTTTAGATGTGAACTTGGCTGTGTTGAGATGGGTGTTTAGTTCTTGTTGAACCTGTGGGAGATGGGATACAAGGTCATCCAACACAGTAACCTATGGGAAGGTAGGCAGTGCTGAGTCAAACCGAGGATGGAATCCATAGCTGGAGAAAAAGGGGGTCTGGCCTGTGGACATATGGACAACCTTGTTATATGCAAATTCAACTAGGAGGAGCAAGAAAACCCAATTAGCCTGGTGAAACTTTAGAAAGCATCTAATTCCAGGGTCTGGTTTACAAATTCTTTTGGTAAGGGTGGTATGCAGAGGAGCGAAGTGTTTCCATGCCCAGGTTCTTACAGAATTAGTAAGGGGCAGGGGCAGGTGTGACTATGCAGGTGCTTGGCCAGCTGGGCATTCCTGATCAGTGGCCCTGATACAGCTGTGCTAACCAGTTCAACTTACTCTTATTTCTTATTGTTCAGGGGAGATCAGACATCCAATTTATAGTTCTCCAGTATCCCAGGAGACACTGTTTCCAGGTAGACTAGCTGTCCTTTTGAACTCTGATGCCATCTCCCTGCCTCCAGACAGCCTACAAAGTGGAGCAGCAGCAGTGAGTGGGGAGAGAAGCTGATGGGCTGCAGTTGTGGGGGAGAGAAATGCATGTACCAAGCAGGATGGGAAGCTCATGGGTGGAGGGCTGCATGCACACACAGCACAACACAACAGACTCATCAGCTCACCAGCTCTCTGGAAGCAGCTCAGAGCTGTGCATGTTACAGAGGATATTAATTCTGAATGTGCCATTGCTCCCAGCATATGCTAATTTTGATGGTGGCTTAACATTCCTTAAAGTTTGTGGGTGCTAACTGTAACGTGTAAACGCTGTGTAAATTCAGTAGCCACCTTACAGTATGTCTGCACTATAAATTTACTGTGCCTGGCAATGGTGGCCTCAAATATACCATGCAACTCCCTGTACATGACTTTTAGAATACAAAAGTAGTATCAGCATGTTCACAGTGTCCTGCAGGCAGACTAATTAGCACAGACTGTCAAAAGCATTCATTAGCCCATCTACAGTGCCATGAAAATGCAACCACGCTGCTTCCAGTTCAGGAGTGAGTCCTTGCAGACTAACTTGAATGCTGCTGCCTAGCACAGTAAATTTGCAGTGTAGACATGTCACTAATGTATTTTACCCTGGGCAATAAGTCCATGACTAAACTCATCTTTTGACCACCACAGTTGGGCTTCCTAATTCAAGGAGGATTGGATTTGCTGCTGCTATACCTGCCTACTGATGCTTGATTGGGAAGTCATTCATACAGTGAAGTCATTTAGTCCACCGCCCCGTATGAATGCAAGACATGCTGTTCTGACACCAACCCAGACAAATGCTTATCCAGCCTTTTATCAAAGGAGAAATCCTCTAGTGAGGCTGAATCTACAACTTCTCTTGCAGCTTGTTCCACGGTCCTACCATTCTTACAGTAAGAAAGGTTTTGGGTTTTTTTTCCTCCTACCCTGATATTTAATTTAAATCTGCTCTGCTGCAGTGGAAACCCATTGCCTTATGTCCTACCCTCTGCAGCAAAGAAGGACAGTTTCCTTCCCTCTTTATGGCAGCCTTTCAAATATTTGAAAACTGCTATCAGTGTCACTCTTTACCACCTTTCCTCCAAACCAAACATACGTGGTTCTGTTAACCATTCCTAATATGGCTTGCATTGTGACTCCTTTATTATCTTTAAGGCAAGGATTTCTTATGGTGATGTCCTTTATTGGACCAACTGCATAGTTGGTATAGTTAGTCAAGTTTTAAAATGCAAGACATTCTTTCATCAGGTCTCTATTATCTTTAGTATCTTTTGCCTCAAGATCCCCTTCAGTTTCTTCACATCCTCCCAGACCTGAATATAGTACTCCAGCTGCAGCCTTCCAGGCACTGAGTAGAGAGGTACTATCACTCCTTGATGCCACAAGCAGTTGTGTTCCCTTTTAAATTTAAATATCTCAATGAATCCTAGGAAGCTGTGGGTTTTTTTAATTTGTTTTTTGAGAACTGCATTGTTTCAGTTCATTTGGTATTGAAAAGTCTCTTCCTTTGCTGCATGAGCAAAAATTCAGCACTTCTCTATGTACAGACTACGTCTTTGGCCATAGGATCTGGTAAGTCTGCATTATCTGTAGAACTGTCTCAAGTCTGCCAGGAGACATTCTCAGATGTTTGAGTCTGATTGTCTTCAGGTCTCTCATCTCTGCCCACTCTCTCCTTGTTTTCTCACAACCGCTCAAAATATGAATGCAAGTGCCCAAAACAGTATTTCCTTAGGCAGCCTGTTTTATTATGAACCCAGCTTTTCACCTCACTTCTGTCTCCTAGTCTTTTGGCTGACACAAAATATGCACGAGTCAACCATATGACTCCCCAGTAAAACTGCATCAAAATGTCTTCATCATCTTTATTTTCCCCTGCCCTAAGCGAAGAAAAAGTATTTGGCAAGACGCCCCCATTTCCTTGGGTTAAAGCAAAAGTGGATTCCTCAAATCTAGCATAACTTCATGTGGGTGCGTATACATGTGACGCCATGTCGCTGTAATAATGTGCTATGGCGATATAGCATCCGTGAGCAAAAACTGTGATGCCACAACTATGTCACCATAGTGATGTCCCCCCAGTTATAGTGTGTTGCTATGGCAACATAGTGCCTAAAAATAACTGTGTGCAGTGCACACAGCACACAGTGGAGTACAGGCTGTTACTGCACTGTCTTTTAGTATTTCCAAAAAGAAGTACTAAATGACAGCACAGGCTAATGATGGGCCAAAAGGAAGTACTAAATGACAGCACAGTAACAATTGCACCACAGCGGCACGTGTAGATGCACCCTGTTTGTAGCAAGCTGTGAGTGGCTGTAATGTGTCTACTAAGCAGCTGTAAGAAAAGTATTAATATCGTACTGTCTACAGGACACTTGTTTAAATTTTACTTGTCATTTACATCTTCATCTATAGAACGATGCTGTATATCCATGGGAAATCATTAAGCATCCCTCAAAGAAACTTTCAAAATATAATTTGGAATGCTTGGAAGTAGATTAGTTGGATAGATACAACATAGTCATCAGATTTGGTCTCCTCCTGCCAACAATTTGTTTATGGTTGGAAATATCCTGATGAGGTTGGCTGGAACTTGAAACAACTTTTTGTCTCAGTTTCTTACTTCTTACTTCTAGCCAAGGACCTTTCTCAAGGAAAGGAACAGTATTGGATTGGCCCATCAATCTTGGCTAAGAAAGCTTTTGTGTCTTTGTAGGAGCTCAATAATCTTTCCTTATAACAGTAAAGGAGCTTAATTGTGTGATTGCTTGATTGTGAGGAAACAATTTATGCGCTTGATTTATTTTTTCTTCATCAAATATGACTTTCTGGCTAAGCTATCCATGCTATGGAGATCCAAGAGTGAAACAGTCTATCTGCCTGAAGCATGGAGAATATGCCTTGAAAAATATAAAATGTACCTATCAAACATCTGGCAGATGTTGTGCCAAAAATAATTTGGGTAGCCTCATAATGTAAACTGTCCTAACACATTCTCAACTGTTAGCCTGGATACATTCCCTCTCCCTGCATGACCTTACAAGCTGCCGCTGAAAAAGACTAGATGCTGTCTCAGACTTCCTTCATGCCAGCGGCTTTTAGTCAGAAAAGATCTGAGTTTGGACTTGGAAATGTGCTTGAAGGCTCAGCTCTCAGCTGGTGGCTAGTCTCTGCCTCAGAATATGTTCAGGAGCCACCTGTACTTGGTGAGCACTTGTTGGTGGTCCAGAGACAGCTGTCTGACCTCATGGTGCAGGCCCCCTGCATATTTTCCGCTTCTAAATACCATTTGCAGACAACTGAAATTACATTAAAATGTCTTCTGTGTTAACAATGTATTGATGAGTGCTCATGTGACCTCATCTGGGACAGCCATGGCCCATAAGACAATTTCTACTTGAAGCTGTGTTCCACACTTACACACATATCTGAGAATCCTGGTCCTAATAAGAAAAGGATTGGTATAGTACAGTACAATACTATGGAAGGCTGTGGCCTCTTCTTTATTGAGCCAGGTCTGCAGAAAGCCATTATGACAAAACAAGGGCAGTGTTAAAATGCATAGTTTTGGCAGAAAAACAAACAGGCAGATAGAAAAAGCAGGGAGTAACTTTACACTACCATTTTGCATGTGCACAATAAAACAACAGTTTCTTCTTTAGTGGATACAGACTTCTTTTAGATTCAAGGATGCAATACACAGAAAATAGAAAATGAATTACTTTTTAATTGTATGGTCATGCATATGCCAGGCAACACCTCTGGAAACTAGTCTTTAATAGTGCCAGTCTGAAGATTTACGTATATTTTTTGGCTAATGACGGGCCTTTAGCACCAACTCTTCCTCATCTACACCCAAAACTCAAAGCTCTTATGAGGATGTAATTTTCTTCTATTTAAAGATGCATAGATATGTTTATATGCATTAGTTTAATATGGAGTATTGAATCTAATTTGTTCTTCACTAAGCACAGTTCTGAGAGGTACTCTTAACCTGAGAAAACAGATTCCAAGTTGAATTCTTCCCTAGGAAAACAGCTAATGTATTATTTACAAGTATATAATTCAGGATAACGTTCAGTCTTCCCTGTTCCCTCTTTTACTTTTTGTAGTGGTTTTTGGAGCCTCAGCACATAAATACAGGTAAACATAGATCTAATGAGTCCCTCCACAGAAGATCTCCCTCTAACAGAGGCATATTTCTAGCTAGCATGGAGCCCACCTCCACAGGCTACAGCTTGTTCACTCGCACAGGATCCTTATCAGGGATACTTAAATACTAAAGGTTTTGCCTGGGCTTTCAGTCCAGGCAGGAATTTCACCTATAATGTGTATTCTGAAATGCAATCAATGGAAATATATTTGCCTACGTGACCTGGGCACTCAAGAGGTTAAGAGATTTTTCTATTACTGATGTTATTTACAGGTACTGAAGCTTACTTACATATCTTTGACCATATTTTACTAACACCATTAGCATCCCAGTTGGGCATTTCTCAAATTCACTGTAAAGCATGTTGTTCATTTTGCAAACACCAGTTTCCTGTTGTAGCAGCTACTTTTGCCATTATATTCACAAAAGGCACGTGTGGTGGGGTGGCGTGCTTTGATAGTATAAAATGATATAAAAATCAAGAAGATACAAGAGATCCTTGTAAATTGTAATGAAATATTTCAGATGACTTCTCAAATGTGGTCCATCTGTAAGTATATCTATGCTCTTTTTTGTATTGCTTCTCATAAATTGACATAAAGACATCAGTAAGAGACTTACCACTGGAGATGTTTTTTTCTTTTTTTTAATGTCACTTCTGGGGGTTGGAGGAAGGTTACATTTTTGGTGTCTTTCACTGCAGTTGCACATCTCACTCTGCTGCCTCCTGAAGAGAAGCAGCCTATGATGATTTCTCAAATGCTACCCTCTGTCATCAAGGTTTAAATGAAATCCACACTTATCATAGACTTGTGACTATAATAACTTTAAGGAAAATGAGACGGTGTCTTTAGCCACCACTGGACTGAATAGACCTTTCTTTCAGATAAGTCTTGGTCTGAAGCAGCAACCTACAGTAGAGCTACATGCCATATAGTTTTGACCCAGTAATACACTGATTTTTACCAGTCATACTTATTCCTCTGGAACAATCAAGGGTTGCATGGGGAATTGAAACAGCAGTTAAAGGCATATTGTAAATATGCCCAACACTGCAGCAGCAGAACAATGCTTTCTGAGATTCATTAAGCCTTGATGCACATTGTTTGCTTTATATGTGATACCGCTCCTTTAGCAGCATTTTCACCAGCTTCACTTTCCTCTGTGCATGAGAAGGAATACATAAATAATAACTCAGCACCTACAGAGCCATTTGATCCTAAAGCATATTATAAAGGATAGCAACTGTGATTATCTCTGTCGTACAGATGGAAAAACAGCAGTTTGGAAGGGTTAAATGACTTGCCTGAAGGAACACAGCAAGTCAGAGGCAGACCTGGAAATTCACTGTATGGGTCCTGACTCCAGACCTGATATCCTTTGCCCCAGAGAGTGCTGCATCTCTGCTAGTGAGAAGCAGAGGTTCAAATAAGGAAGGCATTTCTTTTCATAGCATGGGCAAGTTAGTCCCCTTTGCAGTTCCCCCCACCTGAAGGGCTCACAGCAATTTGCTTGCAGTTTCTGTCAGTCTTCTTTAACCACCAGTATTTTCATCTTAGTATCTTCAAAAGTTCCAAACTAAAGGGACTGGGAATGATGCTGTCAATAAAGGAGATATTAAGATACCACAATTATGAGCCCTGCTTCCAAGACACGTTGCAGCAGATTAAAGCTCCATTTAAGGGTGCTGTAGGGAGCAAACACGTAGACAGGATTCACAAGATAAACTCAGAAATTGCTAATAAGAATATATAGTGTAAAAAAAAAAACAGGTTCTGACTTGCTGTGGTCTTGCTGAGTTATTTGCAAAAGAAGAACTGTTGTATTAGTAAAAAATACGTGAAATTCATTCTTGAAATGGAGAGCTGCTGAATGCAGAAAAGTTATGGAGTCTAAAAAGGTTGAGAAATGCTGCATTAGAGGGTACTTGTAAAAAACTCACAATGCTCTTCTTCAACCTCTCCTCTGTGCAGGACAAGATGAAATGAGATGAGGTAGTGGCTCAGTCCAGGGCTACGTTATGACAGGTACTGCATCTTGGAGTTATGGAACCTCAGGTCTCATTAAAAAAACATGTTTTTTGCCCCCACTGATTAAAAAAAAAGTAAAGAGTGCACACAGAGTCTAACAACTGCCTTCTGACACTGCATACAACCTGAGATGATAGCTCTAAAGAGTGTATATGCCCATGCATATTGCTGCTGAAACCTACTGCCCTTACAAGGATGGGCGAGGGTGCGGGAGCACTGAATGAGATGTGCTGAGGACTTTGGAATGCTTCACCATAGCCCTGAGTCTGCGGGTTTGTGAATAAGAGAAAAAGAATGATTAAGATGCTTTGCCCTCTTAATAATGTGCATAGTTAAAATGCTTCTAAAACTGTCCCTTGTCTTAATTAATATGTATCATGTACCGGTAGTCAAGTCCACATCTCAGCTTTAGCAAAATCCTGATGAGCAAGAAGTGATTTTATTTAAGGAAGTTTTCTCTCATTGGTCAGAAGCTGTCCTGCTGTCTAAGGCTGCATACATATATCTGGGGAGGTTAGATAGAATTAAAAATGGCACTTCATCTAAGGTAAGTCAGGATGGAGGGTCCTAGTAGGGTCCTAGTAGTAGACGTAGTAGTCTAAGTTAGACTACCTTGGAAGAACATTTAACTTAGATCAGGCTGGCCATTTTTAGACTGATCTAACTGTCCTGAGCTCTTTTACAGTTTACACGTAGATCTCCCTAACTAGTGTAAAGCCCATACCTGGACAAACTAAGTTAGATTGGATGACCATTTTTAATGCAATTTAACCTCTCCAAATGTCTGTACATAGCCTGAAGGCACAACTGCAATTAAGTCAATATATTCATCATTTCATCTGCTTTCACTGGGCTGAATTTGGCCCAGTAAGCCAGTCCTTAGCTCATGTAAATCATCACATTAGTCTATTGATTTTGAAGCACAGTTGAAAAGTGACCCTTATTTATGTATTTATTTAATATTATAAACTCAGAGAACAGCGTTTTTAAGGCACGAAGGGGAGACACCCATCCTTCAAAAACTAAATAGAGATATTTTTTGTATTTACTGAAGAGGTTGTCTGCAGCTATGTGGTCTCTTAATTTGCATTCTACTAAGTGCTGCTATGGATAAATGTGCACAGAATAAATCTGAAACCTGGGTTACACATTTTTTTAAAACAGTACAGAAGGAATTCAACCATGTCATTAGAATTATTGTGCATCTTATGTTAATAAATAAATTTACATCCAGCAGTCTAAAAGTAGCTTGAGTAAAATTATCCTTTCAAGCTGATGTTTGGCGATGACTGAGGAAAATTTCATCCAATAATAGAAAAAAATAGTCATTTTGGGGAAGTCCATATGTAGGTACACGCATCTGAAGTCAGCATGAGTGTATTATTGGTAGCATTATTGTGCTATGACATTGCATCTGCCAGCTTCTGGATTTCCATTCTTCCTAAGAAAGGCAAAGGTGCAGGAAGTCCTTGGAAAGTAACATTTAATAGGGATATTTATAGGCAATTGCTACAGGGTCACAATCTGGGTGCACAATAATGACAGAACAAGAACAAGGACCTGAGAGTGGCTTACAAGAATAACAGAGGCTGGACCCTTGAAAGTGCTTACTCTACCTCTGCCTATATTAATAGAAGCTGGACAGGATTTAGTCTCGAGACACTAGCACTGAGGTACAGTAGAGGATAGCAAGGGCTTCAGGACCAACATAGATTTTGATGATGAAGTGGCATCTTAAGAAGAGGACCTCTTTGCAGTGCAAAAGGGTGAGGATACATCAGGTATCTGAGATGATTGGAAAGATAGATTTCATAGACATTAGGGCTGGAAGGGACCTCAGAAGAGCATCAAGTCCAGCCCCCTGCTTGAACCACCTCTGGAGGGAGTCTATTCCAAGCTTTGGGGGCTTGGACAGTAAATAAATCCAGCCTAAAATGGTCTTGGAGGAATTTATGACTGTTGGACCTCGTCATTGATTGGGGCACTCTGGTGAACAGGTGTTGCCCCAGGTCCTGATGCACACCTCTTACATACTTACAGGCTTCCACCTAGTCACCCCTGAGCCTGCGCTTTTCCAAGCTGAACAGTCCCATGGCTCCCAGCCTCTCATCAGAAGGCCTGTCTCTTGCACTCTGATCATGAACGTGGCTCTTCTCTGGACTCTCTCAAGATTCTCCACATCCTTCTTGAATTGGGGAGCCCAGAATTGGATGCAGTACTCCAGCTGCGGCCTCATCAAGGCTGAGTACAGTGGGAGGATGACACCCTGAGATTTGCTTGAGAAGCATCTATGGATGCAAGCCAGAGTTTTGTTCACTTTACCAGCTGTGACATCACATTGGTGGCTCATGTTCATCTTGTGGTCAGTCATGACCCCCAAGTCTCTTTCGGCTGTTGTGCTAGCAAGCCTAGCACTACTGAGCCTGTAAGTGTGATGTGAGGGTTTTTTCCCGAGGTGGAGCACCTTTCATTTATCCATATTGAATGTTATCAGGTTTTTATCCACCCACTTTCTAAGCCTATCAAGGTCAGCCTGGCTCACCAGCCTATCCTCAGGTGTGGATACTCTACCCCAAAGTGTGGTGTTATCAGCGAATTTGGCTAGTCTGCTTTTGAAACCAGTGTCCACATCATTAATAATGATGTTAAAGAGTACAAGTCCGAGGACGGAACTGGTCACAGGCGCCATAATGATTCACTTCTTTTGACTATCACTCTCTCTGGGTCCTACCTCGGAGCCAATTCCCCAACCATGACGGTATGCACACTGAACCTTTCAACCCAGTGTGTACCCCATCTGTTGCTGCTGGGGAGATGAACTCAGCCAGTTAGTGTCTTTCTTTTGACAGACTGGATGTCCTTTTATCACAAGGAATTGGTATTACATGCTATGATGCGTATGCCAGTCCATTCATAGTATCTGACAAAGCAAGCTGTTGCCTACAGAAGCTCATGCCTCTCTGAAGGAACTAACTGGTTTCTATGCTACTAACCTGACCCTCCAATGGCACTCTGATCTACCTTCTGCCATGATATGCTATACACATGGTCATTGTTCCTCCTGGACATGCACTGGTAGATGTGACCTAACCTTCCAAGTTCTAGTCCTCCCCCTCCTGCAAGCTGTGGTGGATCTAGCCAGGCTCTTTCACAACCTGTCCTCCTGCCATCTTACTGTAGCAACCTCCATCTTGACCCTAGGATGCTGAGAATGGTGACCACACTGGGAGAAGGCTGATTCAGAATTTGCAACATTGGGAATTCAGCAGGTCACTCTCTTTCAAGCGCCTGTCCACAGTCCCTTAACTTCTATCACTTCTAACCACTATCCCATGCTCCTTATTCACGTGGGCACCAATGACATGGCTCGGAGCACCCCCAGCCAGGTCATGAGG
>NW_017728906.1:24675445-24682470 GCF_001723895.1 Crocodylus porosus
TTATCTTGCTGGGATCCTATGACCCCAGCTGACTTCCTGCCCTTTGGGCAGGGGACTGGACTCGATGATCTCCCAAAGTCCCTTCCAGCCCTGATGTCTATGAAATGTATGAAATCTATTAAACTTTTCAGTTCTTTAGCTCCTACTCTTGAGTGTGTGCTGTGAGTACCTCTTATCAGCCCAAAACACTAATCTTGCTCCCTTTTCAGAGTGCCAAATTAAAAATAAACCTGTATAAAAGAAATACACTTAAGTACAGTGCCAACTTAGAACAAGATGAATTACTGTATCTGTCTCAGAATCTGATCAATGCTCCTTTTTGAGGCAACAGTTTCATAGCATGTGAAATACATTTGAAAGCACTGTATCATAGCATTGTATTTCCTCAGCACTTTTCAAGTGGAAAACAGCTTTTCAGAAGCATGCTGGTATTTTCAAAGCATTTTTGTCCTGCACCGAACTTAATAGTGCAGGAGTAAATAACAACCATTTAAGAAATCTGAAACTGCATGGAGATAGTAAGGCAGTGATAAAGCAAAAAGGTCATTGTTAACCCTTCTGAACAATCACTGCAAAACTTCATTTATTGCACTACAAGCCCTGTGGATGTCTGCAGGGGATATAAAATGGAATGATACAGAAAATGCTCTGTTATGCGCTACTTTGTCACTCTTTCCAGAAAAAGTAACTTTGCCTTTCCAGTCTTGCAGAATGTCAGACAGGACATTTCTTATGAGCAACATCAATGCATGTCTTACTGGGTTCACTTTAGCTTGTCTAAACCTGCACTTTTTTTGCTTCCTGGTCACAGAGATCAGCTCTATCTTTTTTTCCAGTGAAAGCATTGCCCTCAGTATGCATCTACAATCACTAACCTGAGGCTTCCATGCCCTCCTTCCCAAAACTAGACCCAGGTGTTTCTAAAAGCCTTGCGTGCCACCCCCTTCCCTGAACTGTGGGATATAAAAAACCACTGTTAGTTTCACAATCCACAAGAATCAGCTGATCACTCCCCAAACAGTCCTGAAATACTGAGAAGGTTAATAACATCATCATGACAAGATGCAGTGGAAGCAAGTTAAAAAATTACCAGCCATCTCCATGACCCATAATACAGAGAAAAGGCTATGATGATGACTATGTCTTCAAACTGAGGGAAAGAGAACATTGTTACTTTTCTTTCTCTGCACAGGATGTGCACTTTTTTCAGACCAGTCCTTTCAAGGACACTGCCCTTATCAACCACTCAACATCTGATAACTTTGAGTCATAAGAAGAGGAGAACAGAGGAGGAAATGCTTGGCTAACCTATAGAAATCACAAGGAAGTATAGCTAAGTGAGTCAGGAGCAGAGGGAGTGTCTTGGAGCTGAGCAAAATAAGGAAAGAGGAAACCATAGTACTGTTAGAGAAAGGATTCTCCATCACTAGGGAAGTAAACAGGCAGAGATGGTAGAAAAAGGACAGGGAGATGCAGCTTGTAGAGATCACAAACAGAAACATCTTTGCTAGAAAACGTGCTCTAACTAATCTCCTGTGCAGCAGGGCCCCTTGTGGGGGGCAGGGCTGGGAGTTATCCCCCCTCCCTCCAGCTTCCGGACTAGGAGGGGTCTTCTTCCACTGAAGATGGCAATTGGGGCAGGCAGACCTGGCTGCAGTCCCCCGGGGGCAGTGGGGATAGAGGGGAGAATAACCCTCCTCCCTGCCCCTTCTGCCTCAGGGGCCATGCAAGCCTGCCAGTGAAGCAATGATGGGAGAGTGCCCAGCAGACCTGGGTCAGGTCCCTGCCGGTGGGACAGGGAGGGGGGAATTAAACCCTTCTCTGGCCAGTTCAGCCCAGACTGGCCACACCCCTCCAGCATAGTTTCCCTGCAGGTGAGGGCCTGCTCTAGCACCCCCTGGCTATTGGCCTGAGCAACTGCAGGCATGTGCCCTCTGGCTTAGTCCAGAGGGAATCTCTGTGCTGTTACAAACCCGTTCAACCTAGGCAAGTTAAACTAACCTCCAAAGGTTGAATCAATTCAGGCGCTGACCTTTTTAATATCTGTCCCTAGCCCCTTTGACTGAGTCAATGTAACACATAATATGCAGTTGTAATTCAGAGCACGGGCTGGGAGGCAGATCCAGGGGAGATGCAGTGGTATAGTTGAACCACCCTTTGATTCCTGGTCCACCCAAACTTTGAAACAAACTGTCTGGTAGTGACTGCAGCATTCTTATGCTATCAGCAGTGAAAAAGTCACTTGACTTCACAATTGATTATAATCAATGCAATTCCTTCAAAACTCTTCATGCCTTAAGTGTTAGTGACCCTCTGTCCTTTTTAACAGTGTTAATGTTCCAGGAATCAAGCTATTCTTTCCTCAGCAAGTCTGCTGTCTCTTGGTTCCTCCTAGTAATGTAGCTCCTATTTCACAGCCCTGCAGTCTACTTTAACTCTAGCTAAAATCACAAACTCAGGTGTGAAAATAGGTTTCAATGAAATATTGAATGCACTGTCAAGATGCTCAAGATAGCTTGATTATGTTTTACGAATTTGAGGGAGATGTACATTCTACTGACTACAGGACTAATGAAACAATATATTTGGATTATTTTTGCTTAATTTGTTCCATTTTTAATACAAAATGTATGGTATAGTAAATTAATATGCATTCCAATAAAGCTATATTTGTTTGTGTCTTGTTCTTAAACTGCTTAATATAGCCCTAGGCCCACAGCATATTAATGACGCTTCTATTTTCTTTTTACCTGGAGAAAAAATATGTATTGTGTTATATACGAGCAAGCCTGGAATATGGTCGGGGTAAGAAGAAATGATTGTCTGTTGGTTTATTTTGGGTCTCTTGGCTGAATCTTAGCAGAGAGATTCAAGTTGAGCCCTTCTACATCTCCCTTCCTGTAGGGCAGGGGAAATGACAAGCTGGTACCACAAAATGCATGTGTTTCACGTTAAACCATTCAGAGTGCTGCTAATGTGTGGTGCAGGGGCAAAATTTGCTATCAGAAAATCCTGGTAGCAAAAAAAAAAAAAAAAAAAAAGCAGTGCCAAGCATGCCAAAATAGCATGCTCCAGGTCAAATGTGGAGACCCTGTGTGTCCTCCCCATCACTCACCCTTACGCTGAAGCACACAGTGTCCCAGCCAGCCACAGAGTGGAGCAGCTGGCTGGGCATAGTGTACCGCAAGATGGAGGAGCAGGCAGATCTAGGCTGGCTGCTCCCCTGCCTCCATGTGCTACTCCCTGGCTGGTTGGGTGCGGGGTGCCTCAGTGTGGGGGCTGCCTGCTGTATCCCAGTGTGCCCCTACTGCAACACATGGAGGCTGGTCAGAGCAGCATGCTGGGAGCCAGGAAGAGCTGAGCATGGGCAATTTGCTAACTATGGGACAGTGTGTCCTGCAACAAAGTGCGTGTGCAGGGGCATGTGCTGCAGCACAACGTAGCAGCAAAAATTGGTACCATTACTATTTGTGCTGCTGCAAGCACACGTCCCTGCTCATCTGGACGTGGCCAAAGAGCTCAAAGTCTAATGAGTCCTAAATTGAGAGAGAACTGGTGGATGGAGAAATGGACACCAGATAAAAGTGTGAATTCCTGTTATCCTGACAAGAAAGATGCCAAAAGATAGATGGACAGGGAACAAAAGGATTTCTACTCAAGACTTGGTCAAAAGGTGGTATCTAGGGCACTGCTGGATCCCTTTGATACAGAGCCCTTTCATTTCCTCTGAGAGAGTTTTTAGGCTGCATAGTGAAGATAGATGGAAGAAATCTAACTGCTGAGTTTGAAAAGAACAGTTTTACTGGATGGTCTATGGCAACCTGGTTAGACACATAATTAGGTAATTAGTAAGCCTGTAGCCAAATTCTGCTTTCCGGTTTTAGCAGCTTAAGACCAAAGCAAGCCCAACCCAAATCATTATTATTTGTGTTCCTCTTGCTTTGCCATGTCTTACACACAACATTTAGCTCTTTCCCTCCGGCTTCTCAATGACTTTTGTTGCTCTTCTGTCTGAACTTGTATTGTGTCTGCATCTGACTTAGATCTGAAATACTCTGGGGGAGGGAAAATGTCTGCCTTTGTACTGAGCCAAGAACTGGCAGCCAGCAACAATTCCTTCCAGTTTGCCTACCACTTTTGAAAGTAGAAGTGCCCAGAACAGAACGCAGTATTACAAATACAGAACACTTACATATTTTATTGCACAGAATAAGCCAAATGCCCCTGATACAGTGGTATAAAAACTCAATTCATTCGAATACTATAGACCTTCCCAGTCCCTTGCAGTATGTCTAAGCAGAAAAGCTCTGTTAGGAGTTTAGTAATGTTTATTTTTCATATCAAATAGTGGTGAATATGTAATGCAAGGGACTGTACTAGCACAACTGGTCTCTTAATTTATGGTCCCTGTTTTCTTCCTTGATGACGGGGACATATGACTAGTTTTGATATAAAGTGAAGTTTACAGGTAATGGGAATAAGAACTTAATTAGAATCAGTAGACTAAAATAAACTGAAGCACCTAAATCAACATTCAGGCAACTAATCAAGGCCCTGATCCTGCGGTATGATTGATGAGGCAAGACTGTTGCGGTGCCCAAGCTTCACTGGCCTCAGTCAATGGGATTCCCTGCAGGTGCAGCTGCACAGCTGTGTGGATTACAAAGCAGCACTGGAGCCTAAAATGGTCTGTTTCCTCTGATGATGTGTTCAGACCCCACTGCTCGTACTGATTTCAGTGAGGTAAGCAACCATGTCTGAAAACTTCACTTTGAAGTCTGTTCCTAAATAGGTTTTTCCCTCCCCTCCTCCAGTTTCTGGTTCCAGCCAGAAACAAAGGAAAACATTGGTTATTTTAAGGTAAAGGGAGAGATGGTACAAGGTTAAACCATTTGAATTTGGGTTCATTTCCAGTTTTAAATGATGCTTCAGTTTGCTCCTCTTTATTTTGATGGAACTTTTTACTTTCTAATATCTTTTCAAAAACTTGTATTCCAGTTCCCAGGGTTTCTTGCTTGCTTGATGCTTCAGCATAACAAGAGGCACCACGTTGTTATAGCACCGGAGTATTCACTTGCTTTAGGCTTTATACTACTTACTGGTGTCTCTTGTTTTAGTTTGGACTTGATTTGAAGAGGTAATTCCTGTTTAGCTTTCATCCAGTATCACTACAAGTGCTTTTAACTGTGACAAATAAGTTTTTACAAATTAAATGGTGAAGTGGTCCATCAAGTTAGAGTGAAACAATCTTGCCATTGAATTTAAATGGTAGCCATAACTCCAGTTTGTTGTTAAGGGAGACAGTTAGATATTAAAGTGAGGTTGGGATTGTATCCTTGATGATGAGTATCAGGTTCTGAGTGTGCTCCCCTTATCCTGAAATCCATAGTTGGATGAAAACAGCAAGTGATATTTCTTGCTTGGAAAAAAACCTCTAAATTGGAGTACCCACAGAGATGATGTTAGAAAAATTTCAAATCTGTGGTGAATCATCCCACACTACTCTGTTTCAAAGCTCTTTTATTTGAGCAAAGCTGTGCGCGTTTGGAGAAACCTGCTGGGAGAGCCATTTCTTTTGCTTAAACAAAAAGGGGAACAAAGTTCCTCCTCTTCCAGTTTGTGGGCCCAGTGAGAGCTTAATTAAAGTAAGTCAAAAGGAGAAATATGAATGGGTGGGGAGAGATATATTAAATACTTAAATAGGTGTAATAAATCAAGCACTTTCTTTCTGAGCTTGCAAAGTCTTTCCCCTGAATTCTTTTGCATTCAGATAAAATGATTGGATTTCTAAATATAAATAGATAACTATTGGCAGCTTTCTCGCTTGCTTTTTTTTTTTTTTTTTTTTATCTGGAGCATAACGATTGAGCAGTAGTGAGCATGTGAGCTTTTCTTAGTGAGCCTAGAGGGACTTGTTCATCGGAGTTTGAAACTCTAAGCAGCTTGTTGCAGCTTCCCCAAAAAGGGCTGTATAAAAATATAAAAGAGTCTTTCGTATGGATTTGGTTTGGAACAGAATTGATTTTCTTCCCTGATTCAGCTGGAGATGTATTGCTCTTGCTCCCATTGAAGTCATTGGCAAAATTCCCACTGATTCCAGGCAAAGGAGGATTTAGCCTCAATGTAACTATCTGATTCGGCAAGCCATTCTGATGTAGCAAAACACTTGATCATACACTTGACTTTAAACATATGCTTCAATGCTTTGCTAAGCTGAACCGTGAGTGCACTGAATATGCAATATATGATATCTCAGTGCTGCCACTTAAAAAATCTATCCTGTGTCTGGGATAGCAAAATTAGTAATGTTGATATTGACAAGAATAGAGCAGAACGCAGAAGAATCTTAAATGTTTAATATAGGTTATATCCTTGGGTCCTTGCCTGAAGCAGTTCAAAGAAAGGAAAAGAAATCTAAAATAGAAAAGCAGAAGCAGTTATCATTTGAAGTAGCTAGAACTGGCAGGTATAGACCACAAACTACTTAGGACTGGCTTAAGGAGAGGTGGTTGTTGTTGTTTTGTTATCCTAGTATCCTTTTATTCAAAGAGAAGCCTTTGTCTTTTGGGGTACCATCCTCCACGGTATGAAGTAGAATTAGTTGGGGGTTTTGTGATGACTTTTTCTTGATGGCATGAAACCAAAACTGGGAAATTGGCTCTGGTTGGACCCAGAGGGTAGTAATTGATGGAAGTCAATCATCATGGTGCCCTGTGACCAGTGGGGTCCCCCCAAGGCTCTGTGCTTGGACCCATATTGTTCAGCATCTTCATTAATGATGTGGACATTGAAGTCAGAAGCGGACTGGCCAAGTTTGCTGATGATGCTAAACTTTGGGGCAAAGCATCCACGCCAGAAAACAGGCGGGTGATCCACGCTGACCTGGACAGGCTCAACAAATGGACAGACAAGAACCTGATGGTGTTTAACATCAAAATGGGTGGATGAGAACCTGATGGTGTTTAACACTGAAAAATGCAAGGTTCTCCACCTTGGGAGGAAAAACCTGCAGCATCCTTATAGGC
>NW_017728906.1:24683175-24698535 GCF_001723895.1 Crocodylus porosus
GTCTATGAAAACCTTTTTTGAGGGATTTCATGCAATTTTCAGAAAACTTCTCATCGCAAAAGGTTTCTAGGGTCTATGACTGGCTAGTCTGATATCAGGACTTCTCCTGTCTTGATAAGAAATTCCATAGCCAGTGTTCAGGTGATCATCTGGTAAACAGAAAATCTAAGCTCACTTCCCTACATTGCCCTTCTGCTCCTAATTGGTAGACAAAGAGCTGGCCTGTATAACCATCTCCAGATAAGCAGGGGTGTATGCTTGCAGTGGGGAAAAATAGTAGTGGCACAAACTACTGAACTACTTTGCTGCTACTACTTGTGCTGAGGGGCATGCACTAAAGCTACATCTGCTTTGTTGCAGGACAAATTGTTCTGCTGTGGGCAAACTGCCCTTGACCAGCTCTTCCTGGCTGGGAGCAGCCAGGGTGCAAAAGGAACATAATGACTCGCTGGAGCATTTCAAGCATCCATTTGTTCTGGCGCATGCTGTTGTAGTGTGCTCTGTGCCTTTTTTTTCCGGTCTTTTGCTACCAAGAAATTCCACTAGCAAACTTTGCCCCTGTGCTGTAAATTTGCAACATGGGTCATATTTTAATATTCCATGCATGCAGTTTGTGGCACCACAAACCAGACTCTCCTTTTCATCTTGATGTGGCCATATTGTCCTTTGGGCTTCAAAACCATTGGGCTATTGAGTCAATTCTAAGACTTTCATCTGGAATGCAGGAAATCCAGGTTTGAGTTCCTGCTCCAATGACTATTGAACTAGTCACAAAATAGAGTAGCTCCACCAGGAAAGGTTGAAAGAAATCCATGCCTTTTATTGCCAATACCTTCTGGCCAATGCAACTGCAGCATGTGAGAAATGGAAGTCTCTGGCCCAAATGGGACAGAGTAGGGATTTAAACCACAGATTCCACGTTATAGGTGACTGCCTTAATCATTTGGCTATTGGTTATTTTGGAATGATGTGATTTGGTCTCTGGTTTAGTTTGGTAAGCTTTGAAAAGATCGTCCTGATCAAGAACACAAAGTTTTCTCAAGATAAGAAAACAGTTTCCTATCCAGTTGGGCTGAGGATTCTCAACTCTTTCAGGTGATGGAAGTTAAGGATATTAAACAACTTCATGGTTAAGTACAGAGGTTCAAAAAGTCTGAGAGAGAATTAATTCAATCTTCACAGGTTTTTCTAAGCTGCATAGCTTGAACCAATAACAAACTGAACTGACACTCAGTGTTTGGGTGGCCAAGATAGGAAGAACTCTGCACTGGCTCAGGCAAAGAGCCTGAATCCTCATGGCCAGATGGGTAAGGCTGCTAAACCAAGCCCAATGGCAGTCCAGGCCTGATTGGCTGCTGGATATACAACATCCCCTCTGGCCTCACTTAGCTACAGGGAGAGGAGCACCACCAGAAAATCTCTCCCTAGCCCCTGCTTCTGAGTGGGGTAGGGAGGGAGAATGTGCCATATGGCCCTGGCTGGGGTCTGCCTGGCATGGGAAAAGCCCCCACAGTGGAGCTTTCCACTCTTAACATCCTGGCTAGCAGGGCTCTGATTAGTTCAGCCCTGCCCCCTCCCCAGCCCTATGCCTTTGAGAGGGGGTTGGGGGGAAACACCCCACTTGGGGGGGGGTCAGTTCTCTCCTGCAGTTCAGCTTACTAGGCTGGGATCAGCTCAGCCCCATCCCCATCCCAGCCCTACATGTCCAAGAGGGGAAGTTTAGATATGGGGGAACACACTGGCCCAGCTTGGCACTGGACCCTCCCCATAGGTCTACCTAGTAGGGGTGGGGGAATAGTGGGGAGACCCCCACTGGAGGCTTTCTACTCCCATACAACTTGGTTTGCTGGGCTGGGATCAGCTTAGTCCTGGCCTGTAGCTCTGACCTGTCGGGGGGTCTCCTTAGCCAGAGCACTATCACTGCTCTGGTGGACATGCACCAGCCCAACTGGGCACTGCTTCCCCTCCCCTGTCAGCCAGGGTCTGCCTGGTTGCAGGTGTGGGGGTAGGAATTACCCCTACTGGGGATTTTTCACTCTCTCATGCAGTCTGGCTTGCCAGGCTGGCATGGGTTGAGCCCCAACTCCACCAGCTATAAGAGATGGGGGAGGAAGGGGAACACAGTGGCCCAGTCTGACACCGCCCCCCCCCCAATTGCCCTGAGCTGGGGTTGTCCAGCTTTTCAAAGCACTGCAGCTTGGTGAACCAGGCGGGGATCAGATTTCAGCCTGGTCTACACATGCACATGGCTACCCCTGCCTGTGACCATCCTCTTCCCACTCCCTGCAGCCCCTCAGTCCCAGCCTTTGAGGCCAAACCCACGGTGTGTGTGTTTGTTTGTTTCCTTTAATAGGACATATGTACATTTTAACTGTACTGAATGCAGGACTAATGAAACGATTTAACATGTACAACAAAGCTAGGCAAAATAGTCAACTTAATATGTTTAATTGAGAAAATTAGTAAACATTCCAATAAAGTTTTTATATTAGTTTTTTTTGCTTTATCTTAAACTATATTTTTCAGTGCTAGGCATATTAGTAAAGCTTCTAGTTTTTCTTTAACTAGAGGAATTTGTGTTGTGTTAGGCACCGCACCATCTGTACCCACCTCTTCAAAATCCTAGATTCACCCATGCTCAGTCAGTAACTTAACCTTTTTTTTTATTTTTTTTTTTCTTCTTCTTCTAATGCCTAGTATTTGTGCTTTGGTGCCAATATCATTCTTTCTGGCATCATGTTGACTTGTGTACCTACCATAAGTCCAATGGATGATTGTCAATTCTAAAGTTTTCTTTTTGAGGTTCCAAGAAGGATGTGGAAAACCTGGAGAGGGTCCAGAGGAGGGCCACTCATATGGTTGGGGACCTCTGTGGCCAGCCCTATGAGGAGAGGCTGAGGTGAAGACTGAAGAGATTCAGGTCCAAGAGGAAACTGAGGGGGGGATCTTGTGGCTGCCTACAACCTTATCAGGGGCCAGCAGCATGGACTCGGGGGAGGGGGGGAGTCTGTTCACCAGGACCCCGCTTGGAGTCACTAGGAACAATGGCCACAAGCTGAGGGAGGATAGGTTTAGGTTGGATACTAGGAAGAACTACTTCACTGTAAGGGTGGCCAGAGCCTGGAATAGGCTTCCCAGAGAGGTGGTGCTCTCACCTTCCCTGGAAATCTTCAAGAGGAGACTGGATAGGCACCTGGCTGGGGTCTTATGACCCCTGACACCCCAGCTCCTTCCTGCCCATGGCAGGGGGTTGGACTCAATGATCTATCTAGGTCCCTTCCTACTCACCTTCTCTAGGGTTTTTGCTGATGCTGCATGTAACCCCTGGAGCCTTGCTCCCAAAGGAGGGGTGGAGTCTTGGCAGCTGGCCATATCTCTGCTCGTCAGACCCTCTAGTACAGAGGCAGGCAATTATTTGGGTCCATGGGCCACATAAGCAGTTCTGGGGAGCTGCTGCAGGCCAGTCAGTAATCCTTCCCCACCCCACAACAGCCCAAAGCCTGCACACACACGCACACTAGCTCTTCCCTGCCACCATCACTCAGTGGCATATGAGTGCACAGCCTCGGTCCCAACCCTGGCCCTCCCTGCACCTGCTCCAGACTCGCCCTGGCTGGAGTTGACCAGCTGGAACCTGCACATAGCCCTGACCCCAGCCACCCTAAGCCTGTTCTGGACCACCTGCCCATGCTAAGTAAAACTGTTGTTAGTCACGGGGAGGGGGGTGGGGAGGTGACCACTGCCAGACCCTTCTTGCTGCAACCACCTGGAGCCCATACCTGAGTTGCCCTGTGGTTCTGGCCACCCAGTGGGCTTCAAGTGGCTGTAGCAAGAAGGGCCTGGTAGTGGCAGGGAGGAGGCAGCCACTCTTTTCCCTCCTCCCCCCCCACCCCATACTGAGCAGTAGCTTCTGCCTGGCTGCCAATGCTCAGCATGGGGTGGGCCATGGGCAGGACTGTATATATTAATTCCAACTGCTCCAGAGTTGGTCTGTTCCAGGCATGGCAAGTCTGTATTGTGTGCAGGGTGGGATGATATCATAGCTGTTTCGTGCTGGTCCTAGCCAGCACCATGGGCTGGAGTACAGTGGCAGCAGCATCTGGAAGGAGCTGCCACTGCCTGGTCAGCTTAGAAATGCAGTCCAGCTATGGAGCTGCTCCAGCCCTGCTGCACTCCCAGTGGTGGTGGGACAGGCCACATGGTCCCTGGGCCAGGTGTGACCAAGAGGCCAGACAGAGTCTCTCTTTGGGCCAGATCTGGCCCCCCAGACCCTATTTTTCCCACCTCTGCCCTCGTGGCAAGTCACTTTTTTTTTTTTTTTTATACAGGTCAGAGATGGCATTAAGCCTCAACCTACAACAGTTTGGAAACTTCTGAATTTAACAGTGCCCAACATTCCACAGATTTAGGATGGCTTAAAGGTAACCTGTAAGAACAGCCTTAGACCTCATATCTCTGTTACCATCAGTTCAACTAATGTGACTGCAAGATAGTCATGTTTTATTTCTGATTCATTGGCAGGGCTCACTGTTGATGGAAACACCACCGTAATTCAGGAGCATTATATAAGCAGAATTATGGTAGTTGATGGAGAGAAATAATTTCATATTTAAAGCAAAAAAATTAATTTGGTTGAGCTACAATAGTTTTGCATTGGGCTGGTAGCAGTGTACAGATTGCTCTAAAACTAGTTTGCCAAGCCATGCAAACCATAGATATACTATGCTGACCTGGGAATAAGAGGATGATGGATTAAAAAGCAGCTTGCATTCTTTCCTCCTGTGCTACTGAAATGAACAGTGGCCACAGCTCTTGATTTTTGCCTAAAGACTCTTGCTTGTAGTGCAACAGACTGCTCCTGATGAATGAATTTTTACACATGGAAGCACTGCAGTACCAGGCACTCTGAAAAATGCCTGGCACTGCGATGCTTGCAGTTGTATAAGTGGGGTAACACTGAGAAAATGACACTTGAACTAAAGCACAAAGTGTGCTGTCTGCTGAGGTGCATTTTGCCACTTGTACAATTGCACATGATGCAGCACAGTGCGCGTCAGCTTGGCAGATCTCCGGTGCGTTGCAGGGCAGAAAAGTATGTTTTGAATGAGTTGGCAAATAAAGTTGACTACTTTTACCTAGGATTTTAAGATCTTTGGAGTAGGGACTATTTTATTCTACTTGTTCAGAACCTAGCACTATGTATAGGGGTCCTGGTTCTTGAAGTGGTCTCAAAAGCACTAGGTGATCTTGCTGATTTGAAAATATTTACATGGGTATTGCCATGTTGGTTATCAGATTGATAGTCCATTATTCTGCCTCTTCTAAATAAAAGGTCCCTGTCCATTTCTTAGAGAAACGCCACTGTAATCCACCTAGCCAACTGCGCTATAAAGCGAGAAAACACTTGAACAAGCTCTTCCATGAAGTATGAGAGTTGTTTTGCTATTGGGTTTACAACTGAGCCTTTCAAATGTTCTACTAATCACTGCTGCTTAATAGTCTCACATTTGCACAATAAATTGAATACCTTTTTGGACTGAGATGAGACCTGAGGAAGCCCAACATCTAAAGAAACAAATTTAGTAATACAAGAAGATTGTCATCAGACACGGACTTTATTGCTGCCCTCGGACAAGATACTGGCTATCTCCCCTATGAATAGCAACAAATGTGGATTATAGAGCTAGAAATCTCAGCATAGCTGTTAAGCCTCTCTCTCAAATGATTATGAATACACAGTATTTTATAAAACAAATATTGATTGTGTTCAAGGGCAGTAGCGGTAGAACACTTGTTCCAAGGGTGATGGCAATATTCAGCCATGCAAGGAACTCTTTCCTTGAGGTTCCTTTTGTGGTGGCTATACTCTTAACTGCTCAAAAAAAGTTAGCCTCAGTATTTTTCTTTGTTACTGTTGAATGGGCTGGACTTTCCATCTTTCTGGCCTCGGCTTTTTCTCAGCTGCCCTGAGAACAAATTTCTATGGCCTGGGGGATGCTACATTTGGTTACAGTGACGACTCCTGTACAATGGGCATCCATCTTTTAATATCAGTGTGTTTGTTAGACATTGTCCTTTTCCTTGTGTCTTTAAGTGCTATTAAGACAGGAGTATCTATCTATGCATCGAGGGAGGAAAGAATGTGCCAACTTTGAGTGTCTCCAAGTTGTACCTCCTTGGGTAAGTATTATTTCTAGCTAGTATAAAGGTAGCTCATGTTGCAGTAACATCAGCCTGCTCCATGGGGCTAATACAAGCAATTTGTGGTCCTCCAGGATGCAGTGTTCCTAAGCACCTCCCACCCCCACGTGGATGATATATCATCCAAAACTCTATTGCCCTGGACTGACAGAGGCAAGAAGAGTTGGGCAGCTGCAGGTGAGTGAGGAAGTGGGTAAGAGGACAGGTGCTGGGGAGCCACAGGTGAGTAAGAAGCTGCTGAAGAGACGGAGCTGGGTAGTCATGGCTCCTAGCTGTACACCTACTTACCAGCCCTCTAAGCTCCAAATCAGCTGTACGTGTTAGAGAGAGTTTTACCCTTAATATGCAACTTCTCACAATATGTGCTAACTTTATTACTACCTAGCATTCTTTAAAATTAACACAACTTAATTGTAACATGTGACAACACCCTCAGGCTGTCTTTATGAATGTGAAAATTCTGTATTTCCCCCACACTTGTACTTGAACTGCAGAATGAAACGTGTTATCTCTCATCTTGGCTACCCCGTCTTTTGCCTGTGTGCAAGGGTTGGTGTCCCAAAAAGGGTAGCTCCTGGATTCATGCTAGCAAAATCAATTGTGCAAGTTAAGATGGTAGCGGAAGTGGGTCACCTCCATAATGAGTACATCTACACTTGCTATTTACATGCAGCAATAAACTCTGGCTCTTTTAAACATGCACCTGGGACCACTAGCACACTGAGCTGGGTTGGAGCAGCCACAGCTGGCAGGAGGCCCAGAGGGTCAATCTGTGAACCCAAGACTGCTCTGACCTGGCTCCACATGCTGCAGAAGGACTGGCTGTGTCACAAGAATGCTCCAGTGCAGGGCTAGCAGGCAATCCCTGCACTGAAGCATCCTTGTGCTCTAGCCAGCTCTGTTCACTACAGCACACGTGTAAATGCTGAGTGAAAAACTATAGCAAGATAATACTTGTATTGACAAGTATTATCTGCTGCAGAGTTTTAGTTTCCTGCACCCTAATAAGGCTACATGTATAAATGCGAGACACTTACTGCAGAGCTAATCGGCCTACTCCACCGTAAATGTCTCATGTAGGTGCTCCCAGTAAGTGGTAGTTTTTTGTGAACTAGCCTTGAACATGCCTTCTAGTTTCTGGGCACCCGCATATGCTATCAAATTGTTATGTAAGTAATATGGGATTGCTAGTTGTGATCCTTCTTTCTGGTGCTCTACACTGCTTGCTGATTTATCAGATGCCACACTGATGTTACTGTTACAAACAGAGTGGCTGCCTAGTTAGTGCATCTGACCAGTATACATTCCTAAAGTAGACCTCCTTCAGGGCTCCTCTTCCCCTACACCCTGGTTTGCCACTCTTCCCCAAAGCTCCAGGTCAACTCCCAATGAGGGTGGTTTTATTTATTTTTTTTGTTTGGTTGTTGTGCCTACTTCTTCTGGGATATGGTCTCCCTGATTTGTTATCAGAATTTGATCCTATGTCCAATTAAAAATAAATAAATAAACATAACAAATTAATCATTAACTGGGCCTGGTATCAACCTCAATCTATCAAAGCATTGTAGCCCCAGTCTCCTTCAGAGTAATTTGGACCCTTCTTCACACAGATTGGCTGCCTTTGCCTGTCAAATTCTTCCTAGTGAGGCCTCGTTGCACCTTGTGGCCTAAATTAATGCAGCCGCACTGAGATTACTTGACCTCCTTCCATAAGCTGGCTGCTGACTATTCTAAATCACAGGTTTGGCAGTTCATGCCCTAATTGATCAATCTTCCTTCCCAATTCACCTTTTTAAACAACTTCAGCTTCCTGCATAACCACAGCCCACGCTCCTCTTTAATTAATTTTTCACCATTCCCCAGTACTTCAATGGGTTTCAGGGCCTCTTGTAACATGGGCCACAGTCTGTCTTAAGTAATTGGTTCTCACTTCTAAATTGGCCTCATTCATTTTCACAGCCACACAATGAAGTCCAGGCTACAATCAAACAATTTTGTCCCTTACTTGGCTTCAACTGGCTTCAGTGATCAGGCTCACGTAATTCAGGCATGGCATTAACACTTAACCACTTACCCCTCTGCTTTCTTTTATTCTCCCTTCAGGCTCCATACACAGTCACCTGGGAAGAAAATCGGAAGTCCACTCATTTCCTTAACTGAGGAGACTATTTCCCTACTGGGATAGTGAGCCTGTTCAGTGACAGTTGCTGGACCTGTCTCCCACCTTCTCCAGTGACCTGGAGCTCTTTTCTTCCCTTTTGGGCAGCTTGTCCATGCTTTCACATGAAATCCCAGATAAAAGTTCCCTTACTTTTTCCCTTTCCGGGGTGAAAGGTAAGCCCCCAGTCCTCCCAGCTGACTCTTTCTTCTAAAGGAGGGCCAGAACTCCTGTGGTCTCATGGGAGCCAGTCCTAGCCACTCCATACCATGGTGTACTGGCTTTAACTCCCTTGCCACTTGCCTGGCTTTCATCCACAGTGGGATTTCTGGATCAGGCTTGCTTGGAGAAGTGAGCATAGCAGGGTCCGAGAAGTCCCCTGCTACACAAATGAATCTGAGAAGGTAGGATGCTGTGCCCATTTTGTGTATGACTGTCTTTGACTTAAGTGCCAATTCTAAAAAAAATGTTAGCAAGGAAACTTAACTGTATTTTCTCTAACCAAATATTTTAGCGTAGTTTAAAAAAAACACATGGCGGGGGGGGAGGGAGGGTTAAGCAAAATAATTCAATTTTAGACTTAGCCCCTCAGATAAAATATTTATCTTTTGTACCTGCATTGTTGTCTTTTTTTTTTTTTTTTAACCGCCTTTTAATTTGCCCATTAATTATCTGATCAAGCATTTACTGTAACATTACACACTTCTGGATGGCTTCAAACAGCAGACATTTTACAAGCAGAATGGAAGTGTTGTGTTTGTTTTTGTTTGTTTGTTTGTTTTTTTCCCTTTCCCTACACTGCTTGTATTGCCCTGAGATCCAGAAGGAGCTTTACTTGATTATTGAGTTATTAAACCTGTTACTGATCCAATAGTTCATCTAATATTTATACCACTGGGGTGGGTGGTGCTTTATATAGCTGATGACTATATTGGGATCATATTTTATGCTGATTAGAGGAACATAACTCACTGAACAGTGAGATGATGATATTTTCTCTTGCAAAGGTAACTTGTTCCAAGCATCAAAAATCCATGGTAGTGTTAATAGGAGAAAAATCTCCTCCCTTTAATTATAGAATTGTCATACCTTGCTTATCACTGGTGTTTGAATCTAGCAGCTGATGTCAACAGATTTAAAACACTTGATGCTACTTATAAAATAATTCTGTAGCACAAGTTAAATTCTATGCAGTTTCACAAAATTTGAGAGAGATGAGAATGACAACAGATGCATCTGTTACACAAGTGAGAGAAATCTCTACACACTTCCTGCTTCTAGTATGAATAGGCTTATTGAGCATTGCTTTCCTCTTCTCCATTCTCTGTCCCTCTTCAAGCAAATAACTTTCATAGTAATAACAGTTTGCATTTCTCTCTTAAGGTCCTGTAAAAAGCAACCTAAAAAACTTTTTTCTCAAAGCTTTCTAAGTGGCTAAGGACATTTGAGTCTTTCCTGCATTTTAGATATGGCAGTAAATAAATCTAATGCTAAATGCTTCTTTTTTCTTTCTTTTCTCCCCTCTCTCTCTGTAATAAACCCTACTCAGGATTATCTTAATCTCCAAATTGCTTATGTCTACTTTAAAGACGACTCTTGGATTATCTTACTTAACATGATGGGTTTTTTTTAGTATCTAGCAATGTCTTTGCCCTTGAATCGCACATTTATGCAAAAGAAAATTCTTCTGTCTGGACAATACTTTGCTAAACTTCAGACTTACTGATCAGTCAAACCTGGGCAGAGTGATAGGACATTTATCAGTGATCTGGCTTCCAAATGCAGAGGGCTGCTGCTGTGCTTTCTTCATGTGCAAGTACACGACTAGCACCTTCTGGATCACATTTATGTGTTTTGCTATTGTAAACGAAGTTCATAATGGGCAACAAAAGCCCAAGATGATAGCAGAGAGCAGTACACTTAAAAAACTTATCCGTAGTTTGTTTCTGTTACACTTAGGCGTTTACGTAAGTGGCTTGTTATACTTTTTCTTCCCCAGAGAGAATTAGCTTTCCCCCATCAAAGCTGATTACAAATTTTGGACCATTGCCTATTCAAGTGAATCTAGTGTGCATGGGTTATTTGATGTCTTGGTTTGCTCCTTTTTTTAATGTTTTAGATGCTTAGATTTGAAAACATTGGGTATAATCTGTTTTGGTCTACTGAGGAGCTGATAGGGTGGTGCATCTTTGAGTTTAGAAGCTATTTAGGTTCTCTCTCTCTCTCTCTCCAAAAACAATTTTTTCTATGTACGGATTGTGATATCAAGGAGGTGCTTTATTGCATCTTCAATAAAAGATAATATTTTCTTCCTAGTCATAATGACCAATTTACTCTTGTTCTTGCAACAGCTGGATTGTCTTGGCTTGATCAATATTGACACTGACTGTGTCCTGCATGTCCACACTTGTCTGTATGTGGTGCCACAGACCTGTCTGTGATGCTACACACCACAATGCAGGCATTCCCTGCAACAGGTGGCGGGGGTGTTGACTCCAGGAGACCCTGGGACCAGCAAAACCCATGCCAAACCACCCCACCCCTGGTGGTACACATGGTGGCAGCAGCATGCACCACCCCAAACCAGAGCCTGGCTGGCTGGGGCCACACTCCAGGTCCTGGCCAGACTTCCTGCCATGGCTGCAGCCCTGGGAGACCCCCAGAACCTCCGGTAAGACTGGGTCCAGTTGCTGGCCCAGCTTCCCCTACCCTACCCGGAGCAACCTGTTGTATGCCAGATCACACGTGGCACAAGTGTCCCCAAGGACAAGTAGCAGCGGCACAAGGTGTGCTGCTGCTACTTGTCCCCATGGAAACAAAAGTCTGTGCCCATCTGGATGTGCCTGTGATTCCTCCTGTTGCAGGTTTTGTTTTGTTTGTTCATTATTTATTTATTTATTTATTTATTTTAATTGAGGAATGTTAACTATGTACTTTGGATTCATGAGAATTCATTTCAAAACTTCAGAAATAAATTTCTATATAGGTGAACTGAGAGAGGTATATGACTACTTATTTCTCTGCACAGAACAATTTCGGTGAAGCTTTATCTGCTTTCTACATTCATCCCTTTTGATAACCTGACACCTCATCTCTTCACAGATGTTAGATGCATCCTTTTGGCTGTGTATTAAAGAAAGCTAAACAGTAGTTTTCACGGTAAAAAGAGCGATTAGTTTTAGAGTAAGAAAATCCTACAACTTTCTGGGTGACCTTGAACAAGCTACATAACCTCTTTGTTTCCATTTTACAGATATGGAATGGAGGGATAATGCCAATCTTCTAAATAAACAAGTTGAAAAATGAGACTATAAACTTAGGAGAGGGGCTATCTTTGTGCTTGTAAAAGATCTAGCTCCCTATTTCAGACGAGACCTCTAGGTGCTACTGTAAAACAAAGAATAAAACTTAATGAGTGCACACCCCTTTTCAGCTAAATATTGAACCGGCTTTTGCAAGTCCACCAACTAAATCACAGGAGGCATAAGAATGCAGGGTAAAAAGACTATAAGGTATATCAGTCCACAGCAGACTTTGCTTAGTCACTTCTGGAGATTAACAGCATGTGCAAATCTAACAAGAGGATTTTGCCATAACAAACAGCTGCAGTGTGAAGTTGGCAAACTGTACTTTTGTGACCTTAATAGAAAGGGTGGAAAGACTAGTTGCTTACATTCCCAAAGATGACACTAACCTCTGGCAGCTTTGTGACTCCACATCCTTAGTTTTCCTAAGGGATACTCTGAATGAATGATTTTTCTCTAGCTGTATAAAATGTTACACTACCTCCCTGTATCTTTCTAGATTGTGAACTCTCAACATTTTATAGACACAAATTTTAATAAGACTAAAATTTCT
Organism: Crocodylus porosus; assembly: GCF_001723895.1. Taxonomy (NCBI): domain Eukaryota; kingdom Metazoa; phylum Chordata; order Crocodylia; family Crocodylidae; genus Crocodylus; species Crocodylus porosus. The sequence goes on from NW_017728906.1 coordinate 24,695,393, forward strand.
TTGCATATTTAAAATAAAAGATTTTTTTTTAGGTTTTTTTAAATCCATAAGAGCACACAGCCCCCCCCCCCTTTTTTTTTACATCCCTGAAATCTCATGCATTTGCTCTTGAATCCCATATTTAATTTATGCAAATGACATGCTTCCCAAGCCAATGGTATGGGGATGACTACTTATGCAAAATTGTTTGACTTTTATTTTCTACAGCCTCATAATATATTTTTGAGGTAAAGTACATCAGTCTAGACTCAGTAAATAATGTTCTGCCTACCACAATTTTAAAAATAAATTTGAAATCTGTTAAGAGAATTGTGACTGAGTTATTTGACTATTTCAAGATTTACACCTAACACTGTCTTGCATATCAAGCAGGCTTGAATTCTGTTGAGATGAACATCAATATTTATTGAACCAAGTGGTGAAATATAGATAAAGTCAAAACTGAGGTTAATATTAACCTCGAGGGTCAATAAAAGTGGATGGTCATTTAAATATGAAGTCAATATGTGTATTGTTGATGCATTTTGAATGTTTTAAACAAATATCTAGAAATATTTCCATCATAGCCATAAATGTCCCAAGTAACCCTTTTTTTCATCAAGTAATACTGTAAAGGGTGATATTAAACTGTAAATCCAGTAATGGTAAGTGCAACTTTAACTCTGAAAAGCCAGTCCTGAAAAAGATTTGCATGTTATCTGATTGCTTGTTCTGTTTTCCCAACCCCATTATAAGGGCTGGGGAAATGGAACTTTTTCTCGAGGGTTGCCCAAATGCCTTCTTGAAAACCCAGGAGCATCTCTGGGGGTGGGGAGGAGAAAAAAAACCAAAACCCTCACTGTCTCATACACCAAGTACAGGGCACTTTTTTTCTTAGTCAGTTACCTAGAAATGCCTAACTGTGTATGCATGATAGAGAAATCCTAAAAAAAAACAAAAAACAAAAAAACAAAAACCTAATGCACATTTGCTCACTCCAGGGGGCTGAAACAAAACGCATGACACATTTTTGTCATGTTGCTTAATGCATTAAAATAAGGTATTCAAGTACTACAGTGATTACTAATATGTAGTAGTCTCAATGGAATAGAACAGACATAGTTCTTGCCGAAACAAGGATTTATCCAATCAATGTGGTGTTAGTAACGAGAATGATTGGCTACCACCGGGACTGGTTGAAAAATGAGGGTCTCTAACTTTTCTGATATAACACATTTTAAATTTCATTTGGAGTCTTTTGAAATAAAATAATCAAATCCAAATGGAATAGAAAACTTCAGGTGGGTTTCTTCCTTTATCACTCTTCCAAAAAAGTTAGCACTCCTGAATACTACTACAGTACTGAGTCTTTCTATTTTACACTTTATTTTCATATGTCTGTTTCCCAGTCGGACAGTAAAATATGTATGCTAATAGTAAGTGCCTAACCTTTCAAATAATATAGATTGAATGCCACTGATTTTAATCCTTTGCCTCTGCAGGCAGGACAAGTGGCATAGGGCCAATCTGAGTTTAGATCCAGTGCAGGGATGAAGCATTGGAGCTGATCTCTTGTGCCAGATGTGTCCATGGAGCAATCCTATGTACTGACCTGACCATGTGCTTGTATACTCTAGCACATGGAGCCATGTCATCCAGCCCTCAAGGCTCTCCAGAGGTCCAAAAATTTGGCAGCAGGGGGGCAGCAATTAATGCTTCCACAGGTTCCCTCCCACCAATGTTTCAGACTCATGAGGATACCCGTGGGCCAGATGATGTGGTTCTAAGGGCTGCATCTGACTTCTACGCTACAAGTTGAGTACCACTAGATTAGACTTTCCACTGGAGTTGGATACCCAACTGTTTTAAATGGCCCTTTGAAAATATCAGCCTAAAACCTCTGCATAAGTCTCATTGACCAAGTTAAAAAAAGGACAAAACATCAGCTACAACTTGTCACTACTTCTTAAAAATCTGTAGCTGATTAGGAAAACTTTTGTAAAGGGACAATATTCATTGCTTCTCTTCTCCCCCCGCCTTCTTTGAAAGTGGCTTTACATGCACACTTTTACAGTTTTAAAAACTGTTGTTAGACTTCTGTAGACAACTCCCTCAGCAAGTTGATTAGCTCATAGATTCTACTTTGTATAAAAGTGGACAATAACTTTAAACTGTTTAAGTGTCTTATGATAACTTTATGTCCTATGAAGCAGAAATATCACAATCAAATTGGGTTTATGTCTGTTTGCTATACTATAATGATTTAGCAAGATGATGTATAGGAAAGGAAATTAAACTTTAAACTTGCATGAAAATACCACTTCATTTCTGAGTAAATGCAAGGAAATTAGGAGTTTAACCAGGAAAACATTAACTGTGTCCAGAAATTGAAGAGTATTTGCTGCCATACACAAGCACAAGGGAAGAATTAAGAATCAACTTTAGATGTGAATATACTTAGCATTTATGTCTGACTTAACCTTAAAAGCAACCTTAATTCACATGTTGTGTTTGATGCCATTTAAATTGCTCATTCAAATTAACTATCCCTATTATTACAATATCACTAGCTTTTTCTGCTTGTTGCCATCCCACAATTAGATCACTTAAAATGCATCCATAACTTGTAGTAAAAGAGAATGTATAATACATTAAGTCAACATTTTAACATCTATGTAGTTATGCTGCACCAAACTAATATAGAATTCCATTAAAAGCAAGAACACTTTTATCAACATATAGCAAAGAAAATGCTATTTTGACAACTACTTTCCAACTTGGAACAATTTTAATGCAAGAAACCTCAAAACAAAAAGCTGGTACTTTGGGGAGATGATACCCAGGTTTCTAGGGCAAAGTAACATTGGAGAACTCTTCACCAAAAGCTAAATTGTTGAGATTTTGTAATATAATATTTTAACAAAAAAGTCACCATTATAATTAGATCAATTTGGGCTAAGCATCCAATTTTTATTTTGGGAGCTTACAGATCTTTATTTCACTTGTACTAGGAGATGACCATGTTCAATTCTTTGGGAAAACTTTGTTTTCAATTGGATTACAGCCAAACTTTTTTTTTTTTTTTTTTTTTAAATGCTTGCTAATATTCTACTCTACTTATAGTTTCATAGTTTGTAGGGTCGGAAGGGACCTGAGCAGATCAC
>NW_017728906.1:24698546-24705718 GCF_001723895.1 Crocodylus porosus
ACAACCACATCCTTAGCCTTCACTACCTCTGTGAGCTGACCCAAGAATTCCTGGTCAAGCTCTTCTCCCTGGTCGGGAGGTCTGTAGTAGACTCCCACTATTAAGTCCCTTTCCCCTTGATTGCCTTGTACTCTAACCCAAAGCACTTCAGAGTGCCCCTCCCCTGGTTCCATGATCTCAGTTGCTGTTGGTAGGACTATACATTTTAGATAATGTACTATGTAACTTCAATGTTGGGCTCTGTGACTTTATTAGAAACTGAGGTGGTGACTTTGCCCAATTTCTTCCTGTGAAATTATTTTGTTCTTTCTCCAAACGAACTACTTCATCATAAGAACTAGCATTATATCCAGACAATAGATTTCATATAGTACTATGTTTTGGGGTTTTTAGTTTCTCCCTTTTAACTAATACTTCATTATAGCCATCCTAGACTTTTGCTATTTGTCACCAGTTCTGAGATGCAGAAAAAAATGCCCTTAATATGCAAGTTCCCTAGCCCTGAACTACACACACCTGTTTATGTGACCAGAACCCAGTACAAATCTGTAATGCACAAAAGCTCAGTGCACATAAACTACTCTTTAAAATAGCTGAAACTTGTTTAAGATGAACCTGGATGGATATAGTATCGTATTTAATGGGTTTTGGTTAAATTGGTTTATTGAACTTCTATCCCAGATCTTCTCCATATTCAAGTTAACTTGCAGTCCCCCAGCATCCCAAAATGTTTTGCATGGTTTTCCCTGCCCTTTTATAGGGTGGGTGGCCTAACCTTGACAAGCTGTCTGTTTCAGCCAAGCAAGGAGACATGCTCTAGCATCCTGTGGCTTCTAGCCTCCAGAATCAAAAGTAAATGTCAGTTGCTTATTGGTCCAATCTATGCAGCTTGGATGCATCTGTGAGGACTGAATTTATGCAGTCTCAGGTTTTTGGTGCTCTGTACTTGGCCCAGGTGTTTGTATCAAAAACTTTTATTTTCAGTTTAATGACCCAAAAGTGGAGGTGGAAGAAGTAGCAAGCATAGATGCTCTGAACCTGTTTAGATGGCACTGAAGATGGTTGTACTCACCTGGTGCTGGGTTCTGTAAACTGCTGTACGAACAGTCTGATCTAGCAAAGCACTTCTTTGATTTGGGCTATGTGATCCCATTGACTTCACTGAACTGATGCCACAGTAATCAAGATCTTGCAAGGTTAGAGTGCTACTTAAAGTTTCTGCTATTTCTATAGGATCAGGCTAAATATGAACAAAAACATCTGTATTTTCCCCACTTATTCTATTGCAGACTAACTATCCATGTCAACTCCTGCCAGACCCTGTTTCATAGCTAACACCTCTTGGGGTCGGTGGGATTTATTGTATGAATAAAATGAGATGTCATGATTCACCCTGCTTCCCCAAATACTTTATCATTTTGTATCTATAAAGCAACTGAATTAAGTTTTTCTCTTGGAATTGGAAGGCCCTCTAACAGCAATAGCCCTTCAAAGATATAGTCATCTAGCTCAGATGCTGATTTTTCATAGGTGACCTTAGATAGGCAACCTTGATTTTGGTTAGACCTCTTTGTAAAACTTCATAATTTTTTTTCTTTTGTTTAGAAACTTAACTATAGTTCAAACGCTGCCAAAACTCATTCAGAATGTTTACCCTTCTGTAAGTGGCAAAGGTCAACAATACCAAAATGAATAAAATGGAAACCTATAAATGCAACATCTCGAAGACCTGAGATTAAAAAGAAAACAGGGTCCTAAGAGCAAGAAGGTTATATAGCCACACTTGTGTTGATTTTCCAATGGCAAGAATAACTTTAAAGTGCAAGTGTGTGTATAGATGCATCTACATGAGGTACTTAGCTGAGTGGTAGCATAGTGCATATCCTTACTACATATTAAACCTCACTATTCACAGGTAAATTTGCTACCTGCAAATGCAAGTAGCAAATTTACTTCTAATTGGTAACTGTGCAGTAGCACCTGTGTAGACAACTGACAAATCTGTTCCTGGTCAGCCATCCACCGGGGGGTGGGAGATTGCTCCTTGCCCCCAGAAGCTGCCTGTTGCTGGGTCAGGCTCCACCACCAGAGTCTGGGTAGGGACTGTCCCCCTTTCCTGGCAGCAGGGAGCTTCAAGATTGTGATCAGGGAGTGGGGGCTCGGAGAACTTAGTCTTAGAGCTCAGGCTAGAAGATAATGGAGCCAGTGTTGAAAGCTCCCCACACTGTTTCCCACTTAGCTGTGCTCATGGAGCTGAATGGGGAACAGGCTCCCCACCCTCCAACCCGTATGCAGAGTAGGGGCTGGGAACTGTCTTGGTCAGGGGCAGGTCCCAGACCTGTGCCCCAATTGGCTGATCAAGATGTGGGGCTTGGAAAAAGCTGCAGAGATGCAAGCTAGCTGCCCTATTTGGGGTAGGGGGCTAGCCTAGGATCTAGCCATCCCCTGCAGCTCTTTCCAAGTCACATGCCCCTAATTGGAGAACCAGGGCCAGGAGCTCCCTGGTGCTGGGGGACAGTGTCCCTGCCCTAGCAACAGGCTGCCCCCAGGGGTAGGATGTAATGTCCCAGCTCTGGCCAAGAGGTGGCTGTCTCCTAGCTTGGTGCTCCCTGCCAGTCCTTGGGCTAGCACCCAGAGGGAGCCTAGAGCTCCTCTGATGCTGGCAGAGGCCTATTGCAGGGCCCCAGGAAGTGGCAGCAGTTTGCTACCATTAGCAGCAAATCTGTTCCTACTGTTCTGCAAGTGTAGACACTTGCCTGGGAGCATTTACTTGTGAGTAAATTAATCCCAGATCAAAAGCATGTGTAAATGTACCCACAGTGTGAAATCTGAATGGCTAAGTGGTACCCTGAAATTCAGTCTTGTGCTCTCCTCTCTCAAATTATAAAAAAATTGTCTTAATCTCATGGCTCCATGGAATTTTAGTATATTTAACTTAAATGCTTTATTTAAAAACAGTTCATTAATAAAATATGCTAGACTATTAACAAATTAAGTAGAAGATTGTTTAGGAACTAAAGAATATTAGCGATATAAAACTCAATGGATCAGTGCACAAGGGAAGGAACAGGAGGAGGTAAAATGAGAGGATTAATGTAAAATCACTTGCTGCGAAATGGAAGTATGGAGAGAGAAAATAGAAACTAAAAATCAAACTTAACTCTTCAGTTTGTGTACAGATAGTGATTTATCACAGAATTAGGAAAGTTAAAATATCAAGGCCTTATTTTGTATGAGCGGAAACATTCCTTCGTTGTCAGTCTTGGCATCAGCAACTTCCCATAGTTCATTTCCATACCCTTGGCTTCTTCTATGGGAAAGTGGATGCATCTACATGGCATGCTATGTTGTCATAGCAGTGTCTGCACATGACCAGCAGCTACTTCGCCATTGTAGCATGCTCCCCTATTATAGCACACTGTTACAGCAAAGTAGCTGCTAAAAATAACTGCATTTTGTGGGAGGCTACTACATCATGCTTTAGTACTTCTGGAAGTACTAAAGCACAGCACAGTAACAATGTCACCGTAGGGTGCATAGATGTACCCAGTAACACCTTTTTTAGTTCCACCTCAAATCAAATCCAGTAAAAGGTGAAAAAGACATCTGAGATGGGACAACTGTTGTCCTGTCTGTACTTCATAGAGAAAATCCTGCCTAATGAGTCTAGTTGGAAGATAGGCACCACATTTGTGTCTAGTACCTAAAGATTGGAAGAAAGCCAATCTTCAAGAAAGGGAGGAAAGTGGATTTGGTAAACTACAGGCCCATCAGCCTGACCTCTATCTCGGGCAAGGTCTTAGAAAAGATCGTCAAATGATTTGGCCGATAGCAACATCCTGAGGGATAGCCAGCATGGATTTGTTGTGGGGAGGTCCTGCTTGACTAATCTTCATAGAATCATAAAAGTAGGGTTGGAAGGGACCTTGTAGATCTTCAGGTTTGACCTCCTGCCTGGGCAGGAGAAAAAACTGGGCTCAAATGACTCCAGCCAGATAAGCATCAAGCCTCCTCTTAAGACCCCCAGGGTAGGAGCCAGCACTACTTCCCTTGGAAGTTGGTTCCAGATCCTAGCCACCCTAACTGTGAAGTAGTTCTTACGGATGTCTAATTTTATTTCCTTTTATGACCAGGTGACCTATCGCCTGCACAAGGGAGAGGTGATTGTTGTAATACTTGACTTCAAAAAACTTTTGATCTGGTATCTCATAATCACCTCTTGGCAAAACTGTCTAATTGTGCCCTCAGCCTCGCCACAATCTGCTGGCTGAGGCATTGGCTCTGTGGTAGGACCCAGAGGGTGGTGGTTGATGGAAGTCAATTGTTGTGGTATGCTGTGACCAGTAGGGTCCCTCAAGGCTTTGTCCTTGGGCCTATACTAATCACCACCTTCATTTAATGATGTGAACATTTGTATCAGAAGTGGACTGGCCAAGCCTGCCAATGACACCAAACTGGGGTAAAGTGCCCACACCTGAGGACAGAAGGGTGATCCAGGCTGACCTGGACAGGCTCAGGGAACGGGCAGATGAGAACCTGACTGTTTGACACCAAAAAAATGCAAGGTTCCCCACCTTGGGAAGAAAAACCTACAGCTTGCTTATAGGCTTGGCAAAGCTATGATGGCTAGCACTATGGACAGGGGGTCAAGATGAACATGAGCCTTCAATGTGATGCTGCAGCTAGTAAAGCGAGCAAAATGCTGGCTTGCATCCATAGATGCTTCTCAAACAAATCCCAGGAGGTCATTCTCCTGTTGTACTTAGCCTTGGTGAGGCCACAGCTGGACTACTATCCAGTTTTGGGCTCCACAATTCAAAAAAGGATGTGGAGAAGCTTGAGAGAGTGCAGAGGAGAGCCATGTGCATGATCAGAGGTCAGGAAAACAGACCTTATGATGAGAGGCTGAGAGCCATGGGACTCTTCAGCCTGGAAAAGTGCAGGCTCAGGGGTGATCTGGTGGCCACCTACAAATTTTATCAGGGATGCTCACCAAGATCTGGGGGAACATCTGCTCACCAGAGCACCCCAAGGGATGACCAGGTTCAACAGTCACAAACTCCTCCATGACCATTTTAGACTGGACATGAAGAACTTCTTTACTGTCTGAAGCCCCAAGGTTTGGAATAGACTGCCACCAGAAGTAGTTCAAGCACCTACTTTGAACACCTTCAAGAGACACTTAGATGTTTATCTTGCTGGGATCTTATGACCTGTTGACTTCCTGCCCCTGGGGCAGGGGCCTGGACTTGATCTTCTGAGGTCCCTTCAAGCCCTAATGTCTATGAATCTATGATCCTAGCAGGGTGCAGGGCCTGGACACAAAGAAGCTAGCAGCAGGGAGGGGGACGGGGGTGTCAACCAGCCGGATACAAAGCTGCCAGAGGTGCGGAGTCAGTACCCCTAGGTGGGCCCTTCAGAAGGGGTTGCAACCACTGGGCCCAGCTCCCTGGGGTCCCTGAAACATGAAGCCTGGGGTGGTTGCACCACTTCACACCCCCTCCCCTCCAGGACAGCCCTGAGTCTAGTAATATTCTTTCAGCTTCTATCTAATAGAAAATGGCTACTGCTAACTTCCAAACAGCAGGGTTAGGTCTGATAGCACACTTAAGTTCTAAGAACCTATTTGAGCTGTGCTTTAAGTTCAACTGAAAGGATTTAATCAGCTTCAGCATAAACAAGAATAACTCTATAAACTCTTCAAATTTTTGTATGCCCTGAGGCCTTGTGGACAGAGCCTCAGAATAGCCAACAGAGAAATCCATTTCACACCACTGCAGGGAATAAAAGCAGCCTAAAGTAGCCTTTGGTGACATTCAATCTACAATTGTTCTTCTACTATATAAAGATCAGTCTGTCTTCAGTCCCTTTTGGATTAAAGGCAGCCTTGACCAGTAAAATGTATTCCAAAATTAATATTTGTTTGAGCATAAAAGGCATGTAGAACTTATAATCAAATCCTTAAGAGTATGGGATTAGTCTGGTTGTTAGATCAACTGAATTTGGCAAAAAGACTCCTAGTCAGAGGAAGAAGATTGGATTGGGGCAGGAGGAAGGATAATGGTGGGTGATACTGGATAACTAAGCATATTAGTTTGGCCTTTTGGCTCAGACCAACTGCAGCTGAGTTGTGAAACAGACAAATGCCATCTACATCGCACTGCTTGAGTAGATCAGCATAGAATTTTTTCTCTATATCTTTTGAATGCCATCTGCCAAAATAAAGTAAAAACAAAGCTACATGCTCCTGTCTGGCCAAGCTACCTCATAACAAAAGTTCCCTTTTCTCCTATTGATTCTAGGGAAAAATGAGTGTACTACTTTTATGAATTTACTATCTAGCACTAGGATGGCAGCTTCCACTATCTGAAATAGGGTCACGTGGCAGGCATATGAATTGCAAGGCTTCAATAGATATTTCTCAAATATTTTATAGGGGGTGTTTTACTTATGTGTTTCAGAAATAATTTACCTATGAAAGGTATGGTGATAAATGACTAGTTTTAAAGGAATATTTTTAGAATGTGGCCACTTCATGCAAATTATCTACAATGTCATCTCTAATCTTTTGAAACTGGCTGCACAGTTAACTGCCAAGCAAGACTTGCCTACCTCTGTGCAGTGAATCTAATTTATAATGGAGAAACTGCCCCAATAGCTTCTAATCATCTGAATTTTGTGACGCTGTTGGATTAAGGCACAATAAGAATACCAAGGATAGTTACTATGTGAAGTCATGATTTGATCAGTCCACCTTTCAGCAATAAGACAGTTTTATACCACAGTAACTATTGCAGTTGTTAGACTGGTGTTAATAATATTGCAGAATAGCTGTAGGAATAAAGAGTGTGTAACAAATGGTAAATCGCTTAAAGGTTAGACTGTCTTAAGTTTGTGTCAGAGTCCTAAGGGACATACAGAATAATTTTAGGATTGAAGTATCATTTCTGGACGAAAGGATGGATAGATTGCTTACAGGCCTGGCAGGATCATAATAAAATGCAGCCATGTATTCTACAGACTTGTCTCTGGTATAGGCCATTGTAGTATTTCTCAGTAACTAAATTTAATATAAACAGTTATTCATTAATTTATATGTATGTATGTGAATATGCACTTACAGTGCTTTCTCAAAAAACTACTGGAGAACATTACCAGTATCATTATATCTC